>NC_057397.1:44501271-44825686 GCF_019320065.1 Cervus canadensis | reverse complement strand
GGTGTCCACATAAAACAAGAAGATCTGGGTGCCAGGATCGAACTTTCTTTGGCTTTGAAGATGATCTGAGCGTCTGGTTTTCTACCAGCAGCATCAGAGTCGGGCCTGGCCTAGGAGCTGTCTCAGTATATGCCAGACGCAGCTGAGCAAACTCTATTATCAGATTTAATCCCTGGTCAATATCTAAGATACAAAAACATTTGTCTGGTAGAATTTACTACAGTCTGTGTGGAATCCAGTTCACATAGGAATGAATATAAACAGAGAAATTCATCAGTGGCCTCTTTTCCACTTACTAACATCTGGAGATTTTTGCCTTGCCTGATATTTGAGGTCATTCCACCCTGGTAGGATTTTCTCTGATCTTATATTTCAAATTGCCTACTTTTTAAAGAACTATTTCTTTTGCATATGCCCGAACTCTACTAAGCATTTTACAAATATTTCAATGCGTGTAGCTTTATGAATATTACAACTTTACAAAACACTACAAATATTTCATGTACTTCATTCAAAAAATATTTTTAGAGCACCTACTATGTGCCAGGCATTGTTCTAGGTAGGCCCCAGTGCTAACACTTCAGAGAGCTTACGGGCTAGTGCAGGCACAGACAATGTTAATATGTAACTTATTAATTCATTTCAGAAAATAAATGATAATGAGAAAATAAACTCAGGTGAGGGCAATGAGACATCAAGAAAGGCGTTCCGTTTAGGGTGCTCCTCTGAACACTCTAACCAAAACCCCTCCTTATTCTCTAATTGAATTATCAAAGATGTGAGCCATGCAAAAAGCCAGGAGACCAAAAGCCCTGGGCTCAGATCTTAGTGCATTTGAGAAACTTCTGGAAACAATAGGGGGAAAAATCAACAAGAGTTGAGGTCAAACACATGGGGACTTGATCATGTAGGGCTTTGGAGGCCAGGGTAACAAGTTTGTGTGTCTGTGTGTTAGTTGCTCAGTCGTGTCTGACTCTTTGTGACCCCATAAACTGTAGCCCGCCAGACTCCTCTCTCCATGGGATTTCCCAGGCAAGAATGCTGGAGTGGGTTGCCATTTTGCTCTCCAGGGTCTTCCCAACCCAGGGATCAAACCTGAGTCTCCTGCATTGCAGACAGATTCTTTACCATCTGAGCCATTTGCTTCTATTTTCAAAATAATATTTAAAAATGATATTTGATCATTCTTTAACACCATGCACAAAAATAAGCTCAGAATGGATTAAAGACCTAAAAATGTGAGACTGGACACTATAAAACTCATAAAGGAAAGCAGTCAGAACATTCTCTGACATAAATCACAGAAACATCTTTTTTGATCCATCTCTCAGAATAATGGAAACAAAAACAATTGGGACCTACTTGAACTCAAAGCTTTTGCACAGCAAAGGAAACGATAAACAAAATGAAAAGGCAACTCTCAGATTGGGAGAAAATATTTGCAAATGATGTGACTGACAAGGAATTAGTCTCCAAAATGTACAAACAGTACATGACACATAACAGCATCAAAATGAACAACTCAATCAAAAAGTGAGCAGAAGACCTAAATAGACATTTCTCCAAAGATATACAGATGGCCAAGAGGCACAAGAAAAGATGTTCAATACTGCTAATTATTAAACAAATGCAAATCAAAGCTACAATGAAATATCACCTCACATTAGCCAGAATGGCTATCATCAAAAAATCCACAAACAATAAATGCTGGAGAAGATGTGGAAAGAAGGGAACCCTCCTACACTGTTGGTGGGAATGTAAACTGGTACACCCACTATAGACAACAGTACGGAGGTTCCTTAAAAAACTAAAAACAGAGCTACCATATGACCCTGCAATCCCACTCCTGTGCTTATATCTAGAGAAAAACATAATCTGAAAGGATACATGCTCCTGAATATTCATTGCAGCACTGTTTACAATAGCCAAGACATAGAAGCAACCTAAATGTGCATCAACAGAAAAACAGGTAAAGAACATGCAGTACATATATACAACGGACTACTACTCGGACATTAAAAAGAATGAAATAATGCCATGTGCAGCAACATGGATGGACCTAGAGACTGTCATACTGAGTGAAGTAAATCAAACAGAAAAGGAGAAATGTCATATGACATCCCTTATATGTGCAATGTAAAAAGAAATGACAGAAATGAACTTACAAAACAGAAAGAGACTCATAGACTTACAGAATGAACTTATGGTTGCTAGGGGAAAAAGATGAGGGGAAGTGATAGTTAAGAAGTTTGGGAGGAACAAGTACACACTGCTATATTTAAAATGAATAACCAACAAAGACCTACTATATAGCACATGGAATTCTGCTCAATGTTATGTGGTAGCCTGGACAAGAGAGGAGTTTGGGGGAGAATGGATACACGTCTAAGTATGGCTGCTTCCCTTGTGGTTCAGCTGGTAAAGAATCTGCCTGCAATGCAGGAGACCAGGGTTCAATCTCTGGGTTGGGAAGATATCCTGGAGAAGGAAATGGCAACCCACTCCAGTATTCTTGCCCGGAGAATACCACGGACAGAGGAGCCTGGCAGGCTACAGTCCATGGGGTTGCAAAAGAGTTGGACACGACTGAGCGACTTGCACTTTCACTTTAATAAGTCTGGCTGGGTCCCTTTGCTGTCTACTGATACTGTCACAACATTGTCAATCAGCTGTGCCCCAGTACAAAATAAAAAGCCTAAAAAATAAATGAAACAGAAATAATAGGGATACTCTATATAATTTAAATATCACTGCATTGGCAGCTGAGTGGAGAACAGGTGGTAACAGGGAGGAGTAGCAAGAGACAGGCGGGCTTCCCTGGTGGCTCAGTGGTAAAGAACCAGCTTGCCAGTGCAGGATACGCAGGTTCAGTCCCTGGGTCAGGAAGATCCCCTGGAGAAGGAAATGGCAGCCCACTCCAGTACTCTTGCCTGGAGAATTCCATGGAGAGAGGAGCCTGGCATGCTACAGACCATGGGGTCGCAAAAGAGTTGGACACAGCTTAGTGACTGAACAACAACAGAAAGAGACAGACAGGAGGCCTGAGCAGAAGTTGAGGTGACAGTGGTATACTCTTGTGGCGCGGGGCAGTGGGGTGGCTTGGGGATAGAGGCATAGCTAGGACAGGATCATTTGCTCAGACAATAATTTTAAGAGATGAAGAAGCTGAGATGGTGGATGGAACTGTGATACAGTGGACTAGCCAAAAAGTTTGTTCGGGTTTTTCCAGAAGATAGTACAGAAAAACCTGAACAAGCTTTTTGGCCAACCCAATATCTGAGCGTGGCTATGATAGGAATTAGCCTTATAATGATCCAGAGGGGTGAACAACAGGGCTGAGAGGGAAGGCAGTCGCTAGTGGAGAATCAAGAGCAGAATGAGGGCAGTTAGAGAATTCAGGCTAAAGCAGCCCACAACCATTTTTTTCTTTTCTTTTTTTTTATCTTAAGTGATTTTATTTTATTTTATTTTTTTTTATTAGTTGGAGGCTAATTACTTCACAACATTTCAGTGGGTTTTGTCATACATTGATATGAATCAGCCATAGAGTTACACGTATTCCCCATCCCGATCCCCCCATTTTTTTCTAATTGTTATCTAGAAATTTCCAAGGGGTTTTTTTCATTTTGGCATTCTTGCACCTCATCATTCCTCTCCTTGGTGTGTTTCTGCACTGAGAAAGACTCAGAAGCTCCACAGTTTGTTTCTTCCTTATTTAGGTGGTTCATGTTACCATTTGATGTTTGTGTCTCTCATCTCTGCAGATGAGCCACCAGAAATAAAAACCCACAAAACTGCTTTTGCGAACTTCCAGAGCTTGCCTTTGTTGCTCTGTGTTGACAAGAAAGAGAACGCTGTTGGCAAAATCTGATGCAGCTGGCTGTTTGTTTTCTTGGAGGACGCAAAGGTGAATATAAATAATTTAAAATAGCTTTTTTTTTTATGATCTGTCTGTTTCTGCGTGACAAAATTAAAGGAATAACACCAAGACCGAAGAGAGAGACATATAAAAATATTTGAAGGAAAACATAAGATTTGATTTGGCCTAACAAATATTTATTGAGCAGTCACAGTGTGCGAAAAAACAAAAGACTATATAATTGCTGAGTGCCTGGTTCCCACGTACACTAGAATCCTGCAAAGACACAGTGTAGTAGGTACAATTCTTTTCATTTTATAGATGAAGAAATAAAAAAGTCTAGAGACGTGAGGGAAACTGCTCTTAACTCTTGTATCTGGAATACAGCAGAGTGGACCCCCACCTATGCACCTGCCTATTCTAAAGGTCAGGTTCTCAGTCAGGGTGTGGACTGCTTCTCAATTAAGGGGCTCGTCAGGCATTCACCATCTAGTGGTGTGGGATGGGGACAGACTGCTAACAGCCAGATGTGACTTAAGGTCATCAAGAGAGGTTACGGAGGAACTGTCATTTATGCTGGGAGTTAGGAGGAAGTACCTGATTTAAACAGAACGATGGGGTGTCTTCTCAGGCTTCAATAATGGGAAAAAATGAGGAATCCAGTTTATCGCCTAGTAACTTCTCTCTTGATTGCCAAGCAACATCTTTGTTGCATATCTATTCCTTTTAATGATAACACCTATGTATAATATATAATACAATGCATTATAAGTAACATTATCATGTTACTTACAATATTGCAAGTAAAACTAATATCTTTTATATATCACATAATATGTAAGGCACAGTATATTATGTAATATATCATATATGCTATAAATAATTTAATATGAATGTACAACTTTACATAGACCTTTAACATATATATTCATAATACTTACACACATATTATGATATATAAATATCAGTATATCTCAATATGTACACTGTATTTTTTTCATGTGTACTCAGTCGTATCTGACTCTTGCGATCCCATGGACTATAGCCTGCAGGCTCCTCTGCCCTTGGAGTTCTCCAGGCAAGAATACTGGAGTGGGTTACCATGCCCTCCCTCAGGGGATCTTCCCAACCCAGGGATTGAACCCAGGTCTCCCGCATTGCAGGCGATTCTTTACCATCTGAGCCATCAGGGAAGCTCAGATGGTATTTTTTTCCATAGACCTGACTAATTGACTTGGTTTCAACTGTGTAACAAAGAAAGAACTAGACTGGAAGTCTGAAGATGTGTTTCTCTATTTTTTCCAAGCCCCTTAATTTCTCAGGTTTGAATGGTCTTCCTTCATATAATTAAAGGGTTGTATTAAATATCTCTAGGATCCCTGACAGTTTGAAAATTCTTGGTTTTGGACATGAAACCCAGCTGACATGCTCTACTACTTGGTGACTGTCCTCGGTGTTGGTGCTGGGTGTGTATATGACCTTGTTGTACCTACCTGCTTGTCTGCCTGTCAATCCTTCCAGACTGTGAGCCCCCTGAGGTCAGCGATGGTGTATTATCCACCTTTAACTGCAGCAGCTAGCCTGTGGTCAGTGCCCAATACCTATCGCTTTTCTTGTCCATTCTGCTTTCAATGATTCTATATCATTTTTTATTAGGAAATATCACTCCAATTCCCTGATGCTGGGTAAGATTGAAGGCAGGAGGAGAAGCAGGAGACAGAGGATGAGGTGGTTGGATGGGATCACCAATTCAATGGACATGAATTTAAGAAATCTCTGAGAGAAAGCAAAGGACAGGGAAGCCTGGTGTGCTGCAGTCCATGGGGTCACAAAGAGTTGGTCATGACTTAGTGACTGAACAACAACAAATCACTCCAACTATGCTTCATCCTTCACTATTTCAAAGTAGTTTATTTCCAGCTTGATAAAAATAAACAGTTCCTGTCCATTGGGGTTTACTTTGGAATCCCTTGTCAGAATGTTGCTAAAAAGGCTTCATAATTACTACATATTTATCCTTTCGACAAGAGATCTCAAAACAATTTACTAAGAAGGCTATTATTTTGTCATTCAGACTGAGGTACAAAGAGATCAGCAACTTATTAAAGGTTAATAAATTATTCACTGATTGGGATTTGAACTTCTGATCCCCAGAATCACAAGTTTCTATTTAAACCCCAAAGAGCAGGCCAAGGAAACAGTATTCAGTGGAGCTCCGTACCCAGCGTGCTTAGCATAATCAGTTTACCAGTGTCAATTTCATTACAGTTTATAAACAAAGATGCTGCCTCATGGGAAAAGAAAAGCTCTCCTACTCTTTTTCCATCTCCAAACAGGGTAATTCACCATCCAAATCTATTGTGAAAGGGGCACAGAGTTTATTTCAGCAGGCTTGGAGAAAGGACGCAGCTCTCTGCAGGAGAAGCCCCTCTGGGATTTGACTGGGGTTGAGAGACTCCGAGGTTAGATGTTATGTGTCCCTAGACCACTCATTCTGGATGCCTTCTTCATCAGAACCTTATTTGAAAATCCTCTTATCTTCCTTTGACCCTGAAAGGCTGTTACCCAAAGGAATATATACTCTAATCCTCCTCAGCCTGTCTGGGGAGATTTAGCTTTCAGTCAAAGTAGTTTCAAAGAAAAGATTTTCAGCAGCCCTCCTGGAAGGGAGATGTGTTGTTGACTATAAAGAAATGGGTCACGTTTACATGTTTTTGTGAGTGACTTGGAGATGTTCTGGAAATTCAGAAACATGTCTGTGTGAGTGTGTGTGTGTTTAGAAACAAATGTGTGTGTGTGTCTGTGTGTGTGATGATCACTTCAATATTTGAGGGAGAAAAGAATCAAAATTTTGTATAAATTTGAATAAGGCTCCCTGAATATTCTGGAAGAGTTTGAATTAAGGACTATTCAGCACCAAAGAAATGTCCTTTTATTACTTCCCAGCACATACTTAATTCAGACTAAGAAAACTGTGCCTAATGAAAGTCCTAAGGGAACTGGTTTTTAGGGGTAAAAAAGGATTGCTTAAAATTAGATTAACTTCCAAGTAATATAGGACATGTTTTCTCGGGGGTACTTTAACAATGTGACTCATGCTTTGTTTCACTGTTGTTTAAAAATATTCCTTCTACAAACTTATTTACACTTTTCAACTGCACAGAATTTGTGTCTAAGAAAATAGTATGGGGTGGGGGGGACTTCCCTGGTGGCCCAGTGGTTAAGAATCCATGCTTCCACTGTTCAATCCCTGGTTGGGGAACTAGGATCTCATATGCTGTCAGGGGAGGGAGGGAAGGTAGAGGAAGGGAGGGAGGGAGGGAGGGAGGGAGGAGGAAAGGAAGAAGGAAGAAAATAGTGTGGAGAGATGGAAATTGTGTCCTGGAAATCAGACATACTTTGGAATCTCACCTGGTTCCAATTCCAACTTTGCCCCTGCCCGGTTGGGTGGAATCTGGGATGTTCCTTAAACTCTCTGAAGCCTCAGATTCCTCTTCTGGAGAAATGATGACAAAATACTCTCCTTGAGAGATTGTTGTGTAAATGGGATAACGTATTCACAGAACCTAGCAGGTGGTGGAAATTTTTAAGATGTTATTTTCCATTTATAAGCTAAGCCTTGTCCCAGTTTTCCTAAATGCCGAAACAATTGAGATTGAACAAGCAGGTATTTACTCGATGTTATCTGTTTATCTCTTTGCTGTGCTGACTTATCTCTTTCCCCATGGTTTAGGCAGTTTATATATTTCCCACCATGTTTCTCTAACACATATTTTAAAAATGTGACCAGTGGTAAATTTGAAAAGGATAATTAGTTTTCTGTTTTCCTTTGGGAAAGAATATGTCAAGTGGCAACTACTGGAAAAGCAGTCAACTTTCCCTAACTCTAACCTATTGCTAGTTTACAGATATCCAAACTCATAGCTATGTAATTCAAATGGCAGACATGTGAATTCGGGGATTAATATGATGGAATAAAACACTAAATTTTTCCATCTTAATAAACTCTTTGTTTAGTTATCAATGAGATGTGTGACTTGGAATGAAACTCCTGAATTCTCTGAGAATCTAGCTCCTCAACAACAACAAAAAAAATAAAAAGTATTATTATAGGGATTAAAACCCAGTTGGATATGATATTATGTTGGCAACTAATTTAATTTTTTTTTAAAAGTGGTCCAACCAGCACCTTCACTTTGATGATCTTTTTAGTTTCCTCCTGCTAGGATTCATTGGAAATGGGCTTTGTCTATGATAAATGACTTTAATAGACTCCCTTTCACAGAGCCCAATTTGCCTATTATTGCTGATGTGTTGTAAGAATCAAAAATTCTTACAATTTCTGAACAGTGGAGATCATCAAAGACATAGCCTATCTACACTACAGCCTAAGAGTAAGAGTGATGAATAGAATGTCTCTAAAAGGTCATTTTAAGACCATGAATCATGTTTCATTGCTTTCAAGGAGGAAACTAGAATTCCATAGTATTGATGACTCCCTGGAATACTTCCCTGGACTTAGGAAACTCAGCATTTCACATGCAAATAGCCAACTTGTCTTGATCCTCCTTTTCTGCCTGCATTGGATGTTATGATATTTGCATCTTTACATGAGAAAATGTACATGTATTTGAATATATAATTAACTGCCCTATTTTCTGCACTAAAAAAAGGGCAGAACCTGTATTTTTTTTTTTACTGGTACCATCACTCCCAGTGATACTGTATTTTAAGTGGTTTTTTTTAAAGTGAGTACTTGACCTTTAGTGATTAACTTAAAACCTATGAGTCTTAGCTGTGAATTTTGTCTACATGCATATAAGTACTCATATCCAGTGACATAAAAGCCTACAGGAAACAAAATACACTGATCTATTCTACCTCTATCACTCTAAACAAACAGCCAACTTGGAATCACTGTTCTAACTGATACAGCACTGTAATATAACTGCTGAAGGCAGTCTGTTTAGCACAACAAGGCAGGAAAATGCACGTTTGAAGGATGATTATTGGTGGTGACTAAGAGAGTGTCTAAGAAACTAATAAAGCCACGATACAGCAACAATCGCTTTATTATTAGATGTTAAAGAACATCAAGGAAGATTTATATGTTCTTTGAACTTCACCCTCCGACACTTTCCAATTCAATTGCTGTGTTGTTTTAGAAGAAAGCAGAAGTTCAAGAGGAGAATATCTTTCAATGGGCTGATAATGATTTAGAGTAAGTTTTAATGATTTTCTGCTATCTCCAGGAAGATTACTGACGTGACTAAAGCAGAATATACACTAATTTCATCCTCAGAGAAGGGGGGAGATGTTAAAAGCTCATTATGAACAAATGCATTTGCATGCAGCCTGTTTCACATTCAGAGGGAGCAGAGATTCACAACATGGAATTTGAACCAGAGCATTTAGAATGTAAAACATGGTGTGGCTCCTAACAAATAAACAGAATTCCTATAGCCTCAAGGCTTTTAGCATAAATGAGCTCTAACTGCAAACTTAATACCCACCTTAAGTAAATTTAAAATCTGCATGTGTATCTGAATAAAAAGTTTTTCAATGAAAAATGGTAGATCCTCTGCCTATCTGGGGATTTATTTGAGATGTTTTGTTTTCTGAGTCTAGTCCTTCATCTTAGACTCCTCCACTTTTCACACCCTACTTTCTAGCCATGGGAAACGATCCCAAATTCCCTATTTTCTGAATGTGCTTCACGTCCACTTTGAGCCATTGATAATGGTTGTTCGAGAATATTCTTCCCACCCATTTATACATGCATAAGTCTTAACTATCCTTCCCGGCCCAATTCAAACATTACCTCCTTCAGAAAACCTTCTCGGTCTTCCCAAATGGAAGCAGAATATCTGCTTCTGAACTCCTGTAGCTTTAACATGTGCATAATGACACCACATTCTATGTTACACAATGGCCACATATGCATCACATTCCTTATTTCCTCTGCTGGTTCCTCAAAGGCAGGACTGAGCTCTAATTCAACTTTGTATCTCTCACAGGACCTAAAATATCCTTTTGCCCTTAATAGGTTTTCCCTTAATGGCTGATTCATGTTGACATTTGGTAGAAACCAATGCAATACTGTAAAGCAATTATCCTTCAATTAAAAATAACCACCACCCTTATGGCAGAAAGTGAAGAAGAACTAAAGAGTCTCTTGATGAAAGTGAAAGAGAAGAGTGAAAAAGTTGGCTTAAAGCTCAACATTCAGAAAACTAAGATCATGGCATCTGGTCCCATCACCTCACGGCAAATAGATGGGGAAACAGTGGAAACAGTGTCAGACTTTATTTTTGGGGGCTCCAAAATCACTGCAGATGGTGATTGCAGCCATGAAATTAAAAGACACCTACTCCTTGGAAGGAAAGTTATCACCAAACTAGACAGCATATTAAAAAGCAGAGACATTACTTTGTCAACAAAGGTCTGTCTAGTCAAGGCTATGGTTTTTCTAGTAGTCATGTATGGATGTGAGAGTTGGACTATAAAGAAAGCTGAGCACCGAAGAATTGATGTTTTTGAACTGTGGTGTTGGAGGAGACTCTTGAGAGTCCCTTGGACTGCAAGGAGATCCAAGCAGTCCATCCTAAAGGAGATCAGTCCTGGGTGTTCATTGGAAGGACTGATGCTGAAGCTGAAACTCCACTACTTTGGCCACCTGATGCGAAGAACTGACTCATTTGAGAAGACCCTGATGGTGGGAAAGATTGAGGGCAGGAGGAGAAGGGGACAACAGAGGATGAGATGGCTGGATGGCATCACCAACTCGATGGACATGGGTTTGGACGGACTCTGGGAGTTGGTGGTGGACAGGGAGGCCTGGCGTGCTGCAGTTCATGGGGTCACAAAGAGTCAGACATGACTAAGCGACTGAAATGAACTGAACTGAAAAGTAAACAAATAAATAAAATTGAGGAACCTAAAATTTCAATCACTGATATTCCTAGGAAAAATGCTTTATGATCATCAGTTTTCATTTATTTATTCCACAGATATTTATTGTATACCATCTGGGTATTCAACACTGACCTAGATATGGGGAATGCATAGATAATGAGATCATTTATCTTCTAGTGAGCAAATAAACAATAAAAAAATATATAGTCATAAACAGTATATTACAAATTAAGATAATGTGATAGTGAATGGGCTGCACAAAGGAGTGCTACTTAAGTTGCAAGCCAAATGACTTTTAATCACCTGCTTTATGCAAAGAAAGAGGAAAAAAACATTCCAAGAGAAAGGCCAAACAGAATGAATTTTTAAGACAATAAAGATAGACATATGTATCACAGTCAGGATTTGGACAGGAGAGCAAAAATCATTCTAGATATTCAAAGAAAAGGGATTTAATACAGAGAATAAGAGGCTTTCTATTCGACAGAGGATGAGCTGGTTGGATGGCATTACCAACTCAATGGACATGAGTTTGAGCAAACTCCAGGAGAGAGTGAAGGACAGGGAAGCCTGGTGTGCTGCAGTCCATGGGGGTTGTGAAGAGTCAGACACGACTGAGCAACTGAACAACAATATTTACTTTTGGATCCCCTCCTGAGAATTATTAGACGTCTTGTTGGCAATTTTCTTTGATTCCTCCATGTGTACATTTTCCAAATGCTACATGGGAAATGCACACATGCAGGAATCAAAGAAAACTGCTAACAAAATGTGTAATTCTCAGGAGGACATACAAAAGCAAATATAGGTGTTATTACAATAGGTGTGTATGCTGATGGAAATCATTCAGGAGACAAGAATAAACTGAGACTCCAGATCTCCTCTTTCATACACATACAATCCAATAATTCATTGACAAATTCTGCCAGCTCTATATTATAAATAGACCCAGAATCCATCAACAACCTTGACTACTAAATAACTCTGGTCAAGTTGCTCTTGGTCTTCCCGTTCCCAACCCTGTCACTTTACACTCTATCCTCAACATAGCAGCTGGAGTGATCTGCGATGAGGAATTGGAAGGAGAAAACCAAAAGCCAAGGCTCCACTTCCTCCAGCTGAGACCAAATGCCTTGATGCCTCTTCAGTTGATGAATCTGTAGAATCTTCTGCTTTTATCATGGATCAGAAAGAGAACATGACAGATAAAGACATTGAACTCTTGGTGGTTCTACCTGGAGATATTATCAAATCTACTACTGTTAATGGCAGTAAACCTATGATGGACTTGTTGATTTTCCTCTGTGCACAATATCACTTAAATCCATCAAGTCACACAATTGATCTGCTCTCAGCTGAAAACAACCCCATTAAATTTAAGCCAAACACACCAATAGGAATGTTGGAGGTGGAGAAAGTAATTTTAAAGCCAAAAATTCTGGATAAGAAAAAACCTACACCTTTAATACCGGAGAAAACTGTGAGAGTAGTGATCAATTTTAAGAAAACACAGAAGACAATAGTGAGAGTTAGCCCACATGCACCACTTCAAGAACTTAACGCCATTATATGCAGCAAATGTGAGTTTGATCCCTTACACACACAGTTATTGAAGGACTATCAGTCTCAGGAGCCCCTTGACTTGACAAAATCTCCTAATGAACTGGGACTGAGAGAATTATATGCCATCGATGTTAGCAAAGCCACTTCTGTTACTGCCTTCAATAAGTCATCTTTACAAGAGTCCTGCCAAATATCACAAAACCTAGACCTTATGAAGGATAAAGAAAGTAAAGGGTTTTTCAGCTTATTTCAACGCAGTAAGAAAAAGCGGGAGCAAACTGTCAGTGCTCCTGCGACTCCTCTAGTAAGTAAGCACCGGCCAACTTTTACAAAGAGCAATACCATTTCCAAACAGTATATTTCAAACACCCTGCCGTCGGATGCCCCCAAGAAGAGGCGCGCCCCACTGCCTCCAATGCTGGGGTCTCAGAGTGCCCCCCAGGACCTCGCGCACATCCAGGAGAGGCCAGCTTCTTATATGGTGAAATCCCCGAGTGTGGATGAAACAGAGGAGAGTTCCTATGGAGCAGGCAGAGTGAGGACGGGTTCTCTGCAGCTCAGCAGCACATCTGCTGGGAATTCATCTTTGAAAAGGACAAAGCGAAAAGCACCTTCCCCGCCCTCGAAAACAGTCCCGCTGCAAAGCGATGAGAACAGTCATGTGACTGCCACGCAGTCAGTCCCTGCAGTTCTTACCAACAGTGGTGTAGAAGTGAGCTCGTCTGAGGGCCTGTCCAGCCCAGACGCCTCCCTCGGCCCTGGGAATGAACAGCGCGCTGTGTCCCAGTTGCCGGCCGGAGCCCCTGTCTCGGGGTGCCCTGGGACGCCTGAGGCTGCCGCCACATCTCTGCCCTCTGGAATAAGCTCTGATTATAGCCTTGAAGAGATAGATGAAAAGGAAGAACTGAGTGAAATGCCTAAAGATGAGGCTGAAAATACTTCTCTGAAGTCAGAAGACATTCCTACTGTATCTACTGATATAATAAATACACTGAAAAATGATCCTGACTCAGCCCCTGGCAGTGCTACTGGAGAGTCCTCACAAAACTCCAAAGAAGAAAAACAAGGAACTAGAAACACAGATGAACAAAGGCCACACATTATGGTATGTAATTCAAGTGACAAAGAGAGGGTAGTTGACAGTGTAAGAAACCTGAAGTCACTGGACCCAAACCAAGAGAAAGTAGATCAACATGAAATAATTGTCATTCCAACAAACACAGAAAATATGAAAAATGGAGTGAGAACAGAAATCAATGTAGCAGATGTTGCCCAAAATAACAATGTGGACACAGAAGCTGACAGACTATCAAATTATCAGGCATATAAAACTGATACTGCTGGACATTACAAAGAAAATCATCTTGCTGTTTCATCAGCACCAGATCAAAACCTGATTCAACCCAGTGCAGAAAAGACAAAAATGCAAGATGCAGCAATTCAGACAATCCCTTCCTGTGACAGTTTTGATGGGGATCAGCAAGATCAGAATTTGTCTGACGTCAAAGTTGATGAAAGTGTGCAAACTTCAAGTAACAACAAATCAACTCAACGCTCATCTTTAAGCCCACAAGAGTCTATAGATATCTCAGGAGAATTCAGGAGTCAGAGCCCCCTTGTTGTACATACAGAAGAGCAACTCATCATAAAAGATCCAACTTGTGCACATGGTAGTGACAATCTTTTGCCTCCTATAGACGGAACTGATAAAAATTCAACAGCTTCTTATGTAAAGAATTATCCATTTTACAGACAAGATTATAATCCCAAACCAAAACCTTCAAATGAAATTACAAGAGAGTACATACCCAAAATTGGGATGACTACTTATAAAATAGTGCCTCCCCGATCCCTAGAAATATCAAAAGATTGGGAATCGGAAACCATAGGGTATAAAAGTGATCAGGAGATATACACTTTAGGGAAAAGGGACACCTATGAGAATGTGAAAGAAACTACAATCCAAACAGAAGATCTCGTCATTTCTGAAAGCCCAAAGGAGTCACAAGCAGACCTGAAATCAAAGCCTACCCTGAGAACAGAGCATCAGATGCAAAGTGACGAGAGCTTTACCCGCAGCAGAGTGGTGAATCCTCTGAAACCTCCCAGAATGATGAGTGACACTGGCACAGCTCCTTTTGCGCCAAAATTGGAAGATATAAACAATATTTTGGAATCAAAATTTAAATCGCGGGTTTCAAATCCCCACTCCAAACCAAGTGCTTTTTTCTTGCAGATGCAAAAAAGAGTTTCAGATCACTATGTGTCATCTGCAGCCGCCAAGAGTGTTCATGCTGCCTCTAATCCTACTCCAAAGGAATTAATAAAGAAAGAGGTGGAAAGGGATACAATACCTCCTTCAGAGCCAGCTCTTTCTCCCTTAAGTAAAACTATTCAATCTTTTCCACAGCCACACGTTCAAAACACTGATGATGACAGCAACCAGAAGCCTACTGAAACCTCTCCTCCTCCTGTGGCCTCTCCGCCGCCTCCTCCCCCTCCCCCCGTGGCCTCTCCCCCTCCTCCCGTGACCTCTCCCCTCCCCCCTCCTCCCGTGACCTCTCCCCTCTCCCCTCCTCCGGTGGCCTCTCCCCTCCCCCCTCCCCCTGTGGCCTCTCCCCTCCCCCCGTGGCCTCTCCCCTCCCCACTCCTCCAGTGGCCTCTTCCCCTCCCCCCGTGGCCTCTCCCCTTAGCCCCCTTCCCTTGGCCTCTCCCCTTCCCCCTCTTCCCTTGGCCTCTCTCCCTCCTCCTGTGGCCTCCAAACCTGTTCCTCTTCCCAAGAGTCAGTTAGCAACACTAAATCTGAAAACTCTGAAAACTTTTGGTGCCCCACGACCATACTCCAGCTCTGCTCCTTCACCGTTTGCCCTCGCTGTGGTGAAACGGTCACAGTCTTTCAGCAAAAGCCCTACAGAGTCATGCAGTGAGGAGGTCAAGGGTGCCTCTGCCGGAACTCCAACTGATGCAGAGAAAGGGAAGATCCCTTCTTTAAATACATTTGGGAACATGCCACAACTAGGTGTGAGTGATAAGGAAAATAACTCTGCACATAATGAACAGAATCCTCAAATACCATCTCCAACTGACTGCCGGTCGTTCACTCTTAAGAGACAAAGTTCTTCGACATTCCAAAGCTCTGACCCAGAACAGATCCGACAGAGTTTGCTGACTGCAATTCGTTCTGGAGAGGCTGCTGCCAAATTGAAAAGGGTTACAGTTCAACCAAATACAATATATGTGAATGGAAAATCAAGACTCAGCCGTTCTATGTCCCTTGATGCCCCGGGTAACTGTTAAATGTTGCCCTGCCATGCCGCACTTCACCGCCTCTACTGCACAGAACAACTTCATACTGATGGAGAATGTTAGCAAATGTATATTCAGATATACACTAATATATTATCTATTAAAGCATAAGAATTTGTGCTGTGACTTTTAATGCCAAAAGAAGAATTACCAGAATTTATAATTTATAATAATAAGTTTGGCCTTTTTTGCCTTAAGAACTGAATATGCTGCTTTAGAACTTTAAGACAAGGTGTTGATAACTCATTTTTTCAAATGAGAAATAGTCACTTTTTGTTGATTTCACTTATTTTTCACTTATAAATACATTACCTACAATGGTGACTTAGACAAAAGGATAAATTAGGATTCATAGACTTATTTATGTGACACCTAAATAGCTAGGCAAACATAGATCTGACATTTGCTGCCTCAATGTTACAGTTTAATTGGAAATGTTTTTAAGTTATATTAAAGCCTGTTTGTGCTGAAAGTTTGATCTAGAAAACTAATGATATCAATAAGTATATTCAGTTTAACAGTTAATTTCAATGATGAATCACTTAGTGTGCAGGTCTTATCTTGCACATTCTTTAAGTAATTACAAAATCAGTGTCAAGTTTATGGAAAAGCTCATAGTATTTTAATATTTTATTAACATGGACACTTACGTTTTTTCATCTTTAGAACTTAAATTGCTCAAGGAGAATTTTAAATATTTTCTGTATATAATTATAACATTATTGTCACACAGATTTTACACATTTTATGTGCCAGAAGCCTTAAAAATCTTCCTGTGAAAATGTTGATATATTGTGACAGTTATTTCAAATTCGATATGTAGAGAAGAATAGGGGTTAGTTTATGTCCATATTGGAAAACTTTAAAGATTACTTGGAGGTTTCAGAAATCCTGGTTTTAATTAAAGTGATAAAGTCATTATGTAGTTCAGAAGCTAATATTCTAAATAATATATATTTACATTAAAGCTAAAATTGTTAAGCAAAACGATGCCTAACTTGTTGGCTTATAACGATTCTGGGGTCTGGAGCTTGTTGATGTCCTGGTTCCTACCTGAAGAGTTTAATTGCTTGCTTATTCTAAATGCCTTGTCAAACAAACTGATGTTATGTTAGTTACTGTGATATCTGCCTCTTTGGAAAATATGTTGATTTTTCCCCTGTTTAATAAAAGCAAGTTACATAAAAAAAAAAAAAAAAGAATAAACTGAGAATGCAGAGGGAAAGTGTAAAATTTCAGATATATCGTCCTTGCAGAATCTATAGGAAACGGGACCTGACGCACAAGTGGAGGGTTTGGCTTTTGATGGGAGTGAAGGCATTTCTTTCAGAGTTAAGAAAAGCGAAGGCAGAGGTCATAGGAACAGAAGCAAGTGGCACTGCGGCTGCTGCAGCAGGAAAAAGCCAGTGTTCCTCCAGCAGCTCCTCTGTTTTTCAATGATGTAAAGACAGTAGCTGAGAGTGTGATGTTGGCAAGAAGAGGTCAAAGGATTTGAGGCGAGAAAAGAAGCCATCAAATAGCTGTCTTGGAAATGAGAAAAGCTAGGGAAGTGATGTAAAGCTGAACAGCAGTGTTGAGTACCCCATGTAATTTGGACCCATGAGTTTCAGATGAAAGCAGTCGTCAGCAAATTCGTTTTTTTTCCTCTGCAAATGTTACTTAGTACAAGCGAAAATAGGTAGATAGTTTGATTTAATTAGACGTGAGACTTTGCCAAGTGAGCACAACATAGGAAGAGAGGAAAGAGCTGCCAAGAAGTTAAAGTATTTGCAAGGATGTGATGGTAATAATGAACAACTGAAGCTAGGAAGGAGAGCTGTGAAAATATGAGAAGGTTACAGGAACATGCAGTGATGGCCAAGATTAGCAATTTCATTAAGATCTGAAATTGGCAGTTAGAATCTTGGTACAAGGGTGTTGGAAGTACCAGAGGAAGTGGTCAGAAAGTGAGTCAGAGACTGGGCATTTGGCAAGGATGAGGTCAAGAGCATGTCCCTGAAAAAGTTTCAAGTTGCTCAATCTTTGTGAAGCTATTGGGGTAAAAAGATCCCAGCCCATTCATGTTGTGAGTAAAGATTTCCATATGCCTTCTGATATTAGTGTTTTTTGCTTACCTACTTAACAGAATAAAGATTTAAGAGTAAATTAAAAATTAACAGAAAATAAATAAAAGCTAGCATGAGATACCAGATAAGATGAATTCTAACCTTTTAAAGTCTTTAAAGACCAATAGGGACCCTTTACCTGAACTTAAAGACCTGAAATAAATTAACAATGCCCCGTGCAATAGCAAGCTGAGTCTTGGCTCCAGGAAAAAAAATCCACAAGAAACTGGGTCACAACCAAGATTAACAGAATCACATGCAGAGGACCCTTAGCCCTGCACCTTAGGCAAGAGTTTGAATTACAATAACAACAATAATTAAAAAGGTGGTGACACTAGTGATGCTGACGATGACACCAACTGAGCACTAGGAGTGTGTCAAGCACTTCATATCAGATTATTTTTCCATTCAATTATCTGAATAATCTATTTTACATGTGAAGAAAATAGAACTTAGAGAAGTTAAATAATTTGCCCAAGTAAACAAAGTCAGTTTGAAACTCTGGGCATTTTGACTTCTTGATGACTTCAGTGACCTATCTCCCACTCTACTGTGTCCCTATGTGAGAAAAACAAAAGCATTCGATTCATCTAAACTCCAAGTCAAGCCAGTCTGTTGTGATAATTAACCGAAGACTGACCAGTCAGGGGTTATGGTGGAAAAAGCAAAGCCAGAGTCTTCACACAGACCGGAACAGGAATTATAGACTAGCCATATATTCACCGTGTGATTTTGGGCAATCAACTTAATCTCGTATCTTCTTATCTGTAAAGATGAAAAAACTATTGATGCCTTCCTAGCGTTGAATGGAAAGACTAAATGAGATAAGACTAAATCATGTCTGTATAGTTCATGGTAGATTTCTTACTTAGTCTGAGTGAAGGGTATGGATTCTACTCATCTTTATTTTTTTTTTATTGGAGTCTAGTGGCTTTACAATGCTGTGTTAGAGTCAACTGTGCAACAAAGTAAATCAGCTACATATATACATATACCCCCTCCCTCCCATCCCGTCCATCAAAGTCATCACAGAGCCCGAGCTGAGCTCATGTGCTATACAGTAGCCGCCCACTAGCCATCCATTTTACACATGGTAGTGAATATATGTTATTCCTAAGCTCCCAATTCATCCCATCCTCCCCTTTCCCCTGTGTCCACCTATCTCTTCTCTCTGTCTGCATCTCTACTCCTGACCTGCAAATAGGTTCATTCTGTACCATTTTTTTAAATGGTACCTAAGTTATCTAGTAAGTACCCTGTGTGAAGATGAGACAATGAATGGATTGATGGATGACAAGCTTGAGGTGACGGCGGATAAAAAAGAAGAAGGGGGACTTCCTTGGTGGTCCAATGGTTAAGAATCTACCTGTCAGTTCAGGGGACATGGGTTCAATCCCTGGTCTGGGAAAACTCCACATGATAAGGAGCAACTAAGCCCATCTGTCACAACTACTGAAGCACAAGTGCCTAGAGCCCGTGTTCCACAACAAGAGAAACCACCACAATGAGAATCCCATGCACCACAACAAGAGGTGGCCCCTGCTTGCCGCCACTAGAGAAAGCCCTCACACAGCAACAAAGACCCAGAGCAGCCAAAAAGAAGTAAAATTTAAAAAAAAAGAAAAAGAAGGGAATGGAAGAAATGTAAGATATATCACTCATTGACTCTCTGTGCCCTCAGACCCACATTTCTCAGCCCTTCTGCAGTTCAGCAGCTTTGTATAACTAGATGTCTAACTAGATATGCCCAGTAGCTACAAGCAGAAGTGATGTACGTGACTTCAGGCCCAAACCATTTAACAGCCAGAGTCAGTGAGTGACTTTCTCATCCTTTCTCACCCTGGGACAATAACTGGAGGACTTATGTTGAGACAGAAGAGCCACAGGGTGGGAGGATCCAGGAACATTGAGTCATTCCAGGGCAGAAACCTGCCCTGGAGTTACAGGACTCACACCAGACTGTGGATAAACTATGATTTTATTGAGTTAACTTGTTTCTGCAGCATAACCAAGCATACTCTGCCCCTTGTAACACAAATATTTGAGGCCAGAAAATCATCTTTCTGGCACACAAAATTGTTGACTTTAAAAGCAGGTTCAAACTAATTAGAAATAATGTCAAAGACAAGAAAAAAAAAACAACAAACTTGGAACAGAGAAAATGCTTTGGATAAAATTTGGTAAAGTCAAGTTTCATAGAACAAGTCATTGATGCTATATAAAAACACAATTAAAAGCACATCTAATTAAGGTTATGAGATTCAGAGGGTTTGGATACTTTTTAGAGCTCATTTCCTCACAGCCCTCAGAAGCTTAGGTATAAAGTGATCACAAAGGTCATCAAGAATGACCTCCTTAATTTACTGATGAAAAATATGAGGTTTGCAGCAGTAAGCTGATTTTCCCATGGCGTTTCAGCAACTCAAGGGCAGAACTAATGTTAAACACCCCATCTATCAAGCTTCAGCCTAGCATCTTTCTAACCCTACTCTCAGGAGGCTTTTTGTGTCATTACCACTGCCCGGTGATACCTGTATGCTGGGAAAGAGTTAACGGATCTTGCAAAGGGTTATTTTTCTTTAAGTTCGGAAGAAAGCCAAACTGAATAAAAGCCATTTGATCCTTCTTGAGGGTGTTCATCCGAATATGTTAGAAGATGGAAGTTATCCAGAGAGCATCTCGGTAAAAATACTTACAAGGAAAAAAAAAAAGAATTCTAGCTACCCAGTTGAAAATTTACATAAGTCTTTAGAGGATTGATGCCAGTGAAGTCAGCAGTTCTCCCGGGAGGATAATGGGATCATGCCTTAATTCTCTTCATTTTTTATTTTTGACGTTCTACCACTAGGTAGATCTGAATGAGTCAGCAGAAAGTGAATCTCGTTAAAGAGCTGCTCTGTGAAATGCATGGTGTTTATCACATGGTGATTATTTATCTATTGCTAGCAGTTCTCAAAGTTCTCTGTTGTGCCCAACTTTTTCTTTTTCCTGGTTTTCTCTGCTTCCTAGAGAAAATGGGTCTGAGGCCCCTACCTAAAGTACATTCTTATCTTCCTTCCAAAAACTCAAAAGAGGTTTTGTTATTCAGAATAACATGAACAAGTGCCAATCTTACATTCTCCTCACACTTCATCAGATTTTCAGAACCTCCTGATTAACTTAGGTCTCTGGGATAGCAAATGTCTTGTGAATAGAAACAAAGCAAAACAAAAAATAAAGATCAAACAGAAAACAGCCTGTGGTAACAAATGCTCTGTCCGTGAAGATGTACTGTGCGGAGGAGGCAAGTCACAATAGACAGAATGGAGTAAGCATTCTGAAGGTATTTTGATTTCGTGTTTTGTTTCAGCTTTCTGGTTGGGTTTATTGTGAGCTTTATTAATGAAGAAATATCAATTAAGTGAGGAGGAAAGAGAAAAAGGAACATGGCTCTTTCAGTAAGTATGAAAATCAACTGCAATCTGCCATCTGCCTCATTTCTGAGATTTTGATGGAGGTCTTTGCAATCTCTGATTCAAACAAGAATATGCCTTTTATTTCCAATCAAACTTTTGGATACTTTCAATTAAACAGTTGGAGGTATCTCAAAGCTTTAATTTGCATTGTTTTGATTACCAATGATACTAAGCATTTTTTAATATTGTTTACTGGCCATTGTATTTAAATATTTGCCTTTTCTTAATTTACCTCTTGAGAGTTAGACTATAAAGAAAGCTGAGCACTGAAGAATTGATGCTTTTGAACTGTGGTGTCAGAGAAGACTCTTGAGAGTTCCTTGGACTGCAAGGAGATCAAACCAGTTAATCCTAAAGGAGATCAGTCCTGGGTGTTCATTGGAAGGACTGATGTTGAAGCTGAAATTCCAATACTTTGTCCACCTGATGCGAGGAGCTGACTCATTGGAAAAGACCCTGATGCTGGGCAATATTGAGGGCAGGAGGAAAAGGGGATGACAGAGGATGAAATGGTTGGATGGCATCACCAACTCAATGGACATGAGTTTGGATAAACTCCGGGCATTGGTGATGGACAGGGAGGCCTAGCATGCTGCGGTTCATGGGGGTCACAAAGAGTTGGACACGATTGAGCGACTGAACTGAATTTACCTCTTCACTCTTTAATTGATGAATTTTTTTTCATTAATTTAGAATTCCTATAAATATCATTAACCTCTTGTATGTTAAGTATATAGCAAATAGTTTTCTCCAGGTAGGTCATTACACATTAAGTTTGTATATGGCTTCTTTGAACATACAAAGGTTTTTATCTGTCATATAGCCATACATGCCAGTATTTTCTTTCATGGCTTTGTGGTTTGGTCCATGCTTAGGAAATCTTTCCATATTCCAACATATAAAAAATATCCTCTTAAGTTTTCTTCTGGTGGTTTCTCAGTTCTCTCTGATGCCAACCCTCTGCATGTAGCCACAAAACCATAGTACATACTATAAACCATATTGGTTAAGACCACAAACTCCAAAGCCAGTTGCCTTGGTTCATATTCCAGCTTCACTTATTATCAACTGTATGACCTTCAACATCTGACAAAAGCAATAATAATAGTGCATATGAAGTTGCTCTTAGCATTAACAAATTCATTCCCATGAAGTATTTAGGATGGTGTTCCATAAATATTAGCTATGTGAGGGCCCCAAACATCATTTATCTCTGTGAGCTTACCCTGAGCACAATTCCTGGCCTATAGTTCACACTCAGCAAATAAAAAGTCAATTCACTAAAAATACATTTTTCCCGTTTTGCTTTTTCATAAATTATTTATTACTGAGTCTGTCTAGCCACAGTCTCCATAATCATTGCAGCAACTCTTAGCATAAATCGTTGCTTTGATTCTCAGTCAATCTTGAGGCTCTTAAAATGCAACAAGTTAAATAGCTTTGCAGTAAGATTTAAACCAATCTGTGGTCTTTCCTCACCAGCACCTGATCATGACCACAGTTCTGTGGAAGGCAATGAACATTTGTTAGCCTGAAGGTATAAATAAGAACCTTGCATCTTTTTCCTTCAGGTTTTACTGATGTGTTTTCATCTCAAGCCTCGACCTGGTAATTCAATGATGATTTGCGTGGCTATTGGAAAGAACTTCGCATTCTCTGGCACCAATAAATCAGAAACTGAACTATGGGATGTGGGAAGTGTTTCTTTGCCCTGAAGTATCTTATAGCTTTACAAGAAGGAAGAGAATGAAATTGAAAAGACAAAACCCCTAATCTTTATCTATGTGATGGAGTTGCTTAAATGATTCAGAGAACTGAAGATGGGAACCAGGGCAGTATATGCCTCGATGTATCAGACATCCTCCTTTCAACCCATGTCTTAACTGTAGAGCCTCAGTGGATTGCTTTAGCTTCAGCTACCATTCATCTCTCAGGAGCCACTAAAGCCCAAACAGATGAGCTTTTCCTTCTTTCACTGTTACACATTCTTTCCAGACAGAGTAGCCAACCTCATGGCCTGGCCATCACAGAAGACACTTCACACAGCTTTTGGGCTTTGTTTTTCTTATTAAAAAAATAGAACTAGAGGAATTTTGAAAATTCTGTATTTCTCAGAAAACCTAGTCACAAGTTTTCTCCCTCCTGATAGTACTATCTGAAGTGTCAGAAGTTCAGGAGACTTCCCTGGTGGTCTTGTGGCTGAGACTCTGTGCTGCCAAATCACTGGGCCCGGGTTTGATCCCTGGTCGAGGAACTAGATTTCACATGCCACAACTAAGGGTTTGAATGCTTCCACTGAAGATCCCACATGCCACAATGAAGATCAAAGATCCCACATTCATCAACTAAAATCTGGCACAGCGAAATAAATAAATATTTTTTTTTAAACAATCAGAAGTTCAGCATTACCTTGTTCCTTCTCAGTTCCTCCCAACGGTAACAATGTGATTTCTTCCTGGTGGATGGAAGCCTCAGCCCCACTAGGGAGAGGCCCATGGACCTGAAGAGGCAAAGGAGAAAAGCACATTAATGTGCTTATCCTAATTGAAAACGTATAGTGGCCTTGAGGCCACCATCCGGCATGCTGTTTGAAGTGGACCATAAGTAAGTTTGCTTGACTAGAAGGTAAAAGGAACGAGTAGGGGAGGGGAGTGTGGTAGGAAAACCATCTGGGTGAGGACCTTGAAGCCTACAAGACAACACTGGAATTGCCTTTGATGGAGAACCAGAAGATTTTGTTCCCTTCCATGAAGACAGGTATTATGATTGAAATGACACTTTGGGACAGGAATCTTGTTGAGGATGAGAAGGGAACAGAGCAAAGGGAAGAAGAGTACCTCAGAGTCTACTGAAATCATTCTGAGGGGAAAAAAAAGGCTCAGACCCCAACAAGGTTTGCAGACTGTATGGAAGAAGAGATGTCAGGTGTAGTAGTCACCTATGCACCCCCGGAGAAACAATAACCAATAAAATCTAACATTTAGCTCAAAGTCCATGTCTCTGTGACAGATTTGTTGAACTTCGAGAACTGAAGCCAAGAGAGTCCTGTGATTCTCAGTTTATCTGATACGGTCTCCATCTTTATCTCATGCATGTGTTTCTTAGTGATCAGTAAAGGGCAGTGATCCTATGATGTGGGTGCTCTGATCATTTCTGTTCTACAAATACACAGATGAAGCTCAGGGAGCATTACCAGGGTCACAGAATTAGAAAGTGGTAAAGCCAGGATTTGACCCCAACCCCACCGACTCTGGGGCTTATCAGGTGGCACTAGTGATAAAGAATCCGCCTGGCAATGTAAGAGAAACAGGTTTGATCCCTGGGGCAGGAAGATCCCCTAAAGTAGGAGATGGCAACCCACTCCAGTATTCTTGCCTGGAAAATTCCATTGACAGAGGCGCCTGGTGGGCTACAATCCATGGGGTCGCAAAGAGTCAGACATGACTGAGCATACATATACTCCACTGACTCTGGAGCCACTGCTCCTTAGGTCTCTGTAGAGACCCTGTGTGACTAAAGAGGAAATGAGGGACTTGGGTGAACTGACTGCAATAGCCAACAAGAAAAAGGATTTAAAATCATTTCAAAATTACTAATTGAACATGATTACCAATGGTGGTAAAACAATGTAAAGGGAATTGGTAGTCTCACAGGAGAAATATTTAAGCTCTTCAGTCCTTCAAAAATGATTGAAGACAAATGTATCTACCAGGCACTGTGCAGGTTTCTGGAGAGGTGAAGGAGAGGAGCCCTTACCTTCAAGGAGATCAAACCAGCAGGGGAGTCAGAGTCTTTATTTCTTACCATTAAGAATCTGCTTACATTTTATATAACATGTAAACTCCACAGCTCACGGTAAACACCCAGGGTATTATAGGAGCTCAGAGGAAGGTATCTACTTGAAACAGGGATCAAGAAGGCTTCTGAGAGGGGTGCATGCATGAGATGTAGTGGGGAATAAATGGCATTAGTTGGCAAGGAAGTTACATGGTGGTGAGTAGAGATCCGCAGCACCCGTGGGGACAGTGTGGACCAGAGGGAATGAGCAGAGGCGTCACCAGCTCGGTTCTTGGGCTTCACTTTCAGGGCACTGAGTGGCATCACAGTTCTCAGCTCGTCATCAGGCTCATGATGAGTTATGTGCTTTGGCCAGATCTCTTTCAGTGGCATAATCTAAAACACAGGAAGACACACCAGCAGGCTTGTATAACTCCACATAAGAGACATCAGTAGCTCAAAACCAAAAAAGTGGCCGATGAATTTGGAGAAAGAAGGCCAGATACTAGAAATGGTCTGATATGAGGTTTGGTAATTGACTGGATGACAAGGGAGATGGTGGGGGTGATGTTGAGGATAACAAGCTGAATTGTCTACATGAATAGTGGGGCTGTAAGTTAGAAAATATGGGCAAAGAAACACTCAGAGAGGTCACTGAGTTTAGCGTGGGACACTGGACTAGTTTCCTAGGGATGTCACAATGAATTACTAAAAATCAGGGAGCTTAAAGCGAGAGAAATTTATATTCTCATAGTTGGGCAAATCCAAAATCAAGGTGGTGTCAGGGTTAATTCTTTCGGGAGGCTCTCAGGGAGAATTTGTTCTATGTCTCTTTCCTAGCTTCTGGTGGCTGCCAATAATTCTTGGTGTTTCTTGGCTTGGAGGTATGTAATTCCAATCTGTGCCTCTGTCTTCACATGGCTTTCTCTTCCATGTCTGTGTGTGTCTTCTTCTTTTCTGTTTATTGTAAGGACACCTGCTATTGAATGTAGCACCCACTCTAATCCAGGATGATCTGATCTCAAGAGTCTTACCATAATTACCTCTGGAAAGACCCTATTTCCAACTAAGGTCACATTTGGAGTTTCTGTGGGCATTTCTTTGGGGGGACAATTCTTTAACCCACACAGATACTTTGGGAATACCCAAGGGGTGAGTCAGAAGCTGGGATCTGAGTAAGCTGAGAATAATCAGCATTTGAGTGTGATTGAAACCAAGATAATGAATGAGAAACATAGAAGGAAGAGTGTCAGGAAGCCAAGAACAAAACCTGCGGATATAAATACTTACTTGGTTAACAGAAGTGGAAAAGGTGCCTACCTGGGCAAGAAGATGATATAGATATTTCAAAGAAAATCAAAGCATTGTTTCATGGTATCTAAATGTCATGAGAGTCCCTTGGACAGCAAGGAGATCAAACCAGTCAATCCTAAAGGAAATCAACCCTGAATATTCATTCAAAGGACTGATGCTGAAGCTCCATTATTTTGGCCACCTGATGCGAAGAGTCAACTTACTGGAAAAGACCCTGATGCTGGGAAAGATTGAGGGCAGGAGGAGAAGGGGGCAACAGAGGATGACATGGTTGGATGGCATCACCAACTCAATGGACATGAGTTTGAGCAAACTCTGAGAGACAGTGAAGGATAGGAAAACCTGATTGGTGTGCTGCAGGTCATGGGGTCACAAAAAGTTGGACCCGACTGAGAGACTGAACAACAACATGTATTTATAAATGATAGATGACTTACTGTGTTCCAGACACTATAGCAGTTATTCATACTTAGTTCCCCAAACAGGAGTTCACAATAGGTAATCTTATCTTCACTTTATAGATCGACTAAGGCTTGGGAATGTTAAATAACTTGAACAAGATCCAAGAGCTAATTAGCAATGAACTGAGAACTGAACATCTGTCTGATTCCCATGTTTCAGCTCCTTTGCCTGACTATGCTTTTGTAACATTTCAAAAGGGTTAACTTTGTAGAAGAAATGATTTAAGATACCATGGTAGTGACTGAGTTGTTTACTCATCTTTTCCCTTTTTAAAAGAATCCTGGTTTTTTGGAGGAAGCAATGTGCCAAGTTTCAGAAGAATTATCTCTTGTTTTTCCTTGGAGATACTACTGCCCTTATGACAGAATGGTGAGCAATGAGATAAGAAGAACTTGTTGGGTCTAGGGACTATCCTTCAAAAGATGACCACCTAAGCTGTAAGATGTCCTTTTGATATTCCACCCTTTCTTCTTTCCTACTCTCAGGCATGCAGACATGATGGCTGTGACCACTCTTTGATCAAGAGGCATCTCTTTGGAAGAGAGTCAAGTGCAAAGCAAGGAAGAACAGAAAGATCAAAGGGGCCTGGGCCATTGGTGCCACTACAAAGTTTCTGTACCAGACCTAGAATGTCTCTTCCTAATCTTGGTAATATGGGGGGAAAGAAAGCCCTAAGTTGTTTAAGCCATTGCTTTTTTGGACTCTATTTGAACAGCCAAAGAAGTGCCCAATGTAGTGCTCCCTTCCCACAGGGTCTGAAATGAGGGAAGAGGATCAGAAGATGGAAGTGGATATAGATAAGTTATGGGGAGGGAGGGAGGGCTGTTAAAGTAGATTAAACTTGATGGCTTCAACTTTTAGGATGAAGAAAGAGGCAATGTCTACTGAGACCGAGTGTAGTAGGGCTTGGAGAAAAGAGATTTTTAATCACTTTAATGGTGTGCTAAAATAAAATACCGTGCTAACTCCTAATCTAATGTACCTTGCCTACTTTGTGCTATAACCTGTCTTTGAAAAAAATTGGATAGCATTTCTCCCTTTCTGAACATAAATTACATTTGGTTTTTGTGGTTGCGCAGACTAATTCCATTTTGAAAGTTCATCGTGAACCTTTTCAATTTTTCAGTGGTAATAATAATAACCTGCAAGCTGGTTCAACCTGAAGAACATTCTTCCTTTTTTGTACTTCAAAAGAGCTACTAGAACCTTACTTGACCTCAGAAAAATCTTCAAAGTGAATCTGGAGGCAGTCAGACAACAAGTGAAACTTTTGGGGTAAACATTAGCACTTCCCTGAAAGAGCCTTTTCAACATAAGCTTACAAGAGAGTGGTTGAGATAAGATGATTTCAGGGGAAAACTCTAAGGTCTGCTTTTTTTTTTTTCTTGGCCTTTCTGGGGTGTTTAATTAATTTTCTTAAGTCAGGTTTTCAGTCTACCTGGAATAATCAGTGTTCTCAGATTTATCACTAGTTTTTGGCTACAATCCTTAAGTTCACTGCATCTTGATTTATGCTCAAGCCTGGGTAGCCATGAGGTGAATTTGTATTTCTATTAGGATTAGATTTAATTATAGGATCCCATGATGTTTTTGTTTTCCTAGCAAGGATCATATTCTTCTTAGGAACACACTCCTTAAAGAGGAAACATTTTTTTTTTTTCTCCAAAGTACCTTGCTAGTAATAATTCAACTTGAGATCTTACCAAATTTTAACTAATTATGCATTGAAATAATATTCCAGAGAGAAAGAGAGAGAATATCATTGCAAAATCTGCAACATCACTATCAAACAAGATAACACACATATACACATATGTTGAGACTAAAAACAACAGATGGTTAAGATTATTGGGTCTATCTTAATTTTAATTTTTCAATATCACTTATTTACATGTTTGTTCTTCCTGTCCTCTGTGAGCTACCAGAGAGCAAGGATGGTGTGTCTCTTCATCTTTGTCTCCTCAGTATCAAGTAAGCACAGTTTGAATAACAAAGCAAGTCTTCCATAAATGGGTGTTGGGTGAATTGTTAGATAATTGATTAGACAATAGACATCTAAGACAACTACTTTGACAAACATTCCTTTGACATACAATTCCTTGCATACATCTCACGTACATTATGTCACTGGGTATGGCATTCAGTTCAGTTCAGTCGCTCAGTTGTGTCAGACTCTTTGCAACCCCATGGATTGCAGCTCGCCAGGCCTCTCTGTCCATCACCAACTCCTGGAGTTTGCTCAAATTCATGTCCATCCAGTTGGTGATGCCATCCAACCATCTCATCCTTTGTTGTCCCCTTCTCCTCCCACCTTCAATCTTTCCCAGCATCAGGGTCTTTTCCAATGAGTCAGTTCTTCACATCAGGTGGCCAAAGTATTGGAACTTCAGCTTCAGCATCAGTCCTTTCAATGAATATTCAGGACTGATTTCCTTTAGGATTGACTGGTTTGATTTCCTTGCAGTCCCAGGGACTCTCAAGAGTCTTCATTAGTCACTGGGAATGGAATCAAAGATTAAGAAGCCATAGGCTACCCAGAACTCACACACACATGTTAATACATATATTAATATTGTTATATACATGTAACACTACATGATTAGTGTGTCAATACAAGTAAATACCAAATGCAAAGGACAGTGTTGGAAACAAATGGAAGTCAAACTGCTAAATTTGGAAGGTGATGAGTTACGAAGTGCATACATGCTAAGTCACTTTAGTCATGTCTGACTCTTTGCTAGTCTGTGAACTGTAGCCCGCCAGGCTCCTCTGTCCATGGAATTCTACAGACAAGAATACTGGAGTGGGTTTCCATGCCCTCCTCCAGGGTATCTTCCTAACCCAGGGATTGAACGTGCATCTCTGTGTCTCCTGAATTCATAGGTGGGTTCTTTACCACTAGTGCCACCTGGGAAGACCGAGTTAAGGAAGTATAGAAAGAATAAAGAACCTAGAAGGAGGTTGTAAGGTTGGTAGCTTGGTAATGACTGGTGGTACCATCAGCCAAGATATGGAATACAGAAGGAAATGCAAGTCTAAGAGAAAAGACACATTGGGTCATTTTTTCTTTTCTCTTTTAAAATAAAAATTATTTCTATTTCAGGTATATAACATGATGTTTTCATATATACAGTGAAAGATTAGTACAGTCAAGGGAATTAAATCTCTGTACACAGGTGTGTGTGTGTGTGTGTGTGTGTGGTGAGAGCACCTGAGATCTATTCTCTTGGCAAATTTCCAATATATGATATAATATTATTAACAAGAGTCACCATGCTGTACATTAGATCTCCAGAACTTACTCATCCTATGCAACTGCAACTTTGTACCCTTTGATCCACTTCTCCCATCTTCCCTGCCTCCTCACCCCTGGTAACCACCATTCAACTCCTTGAGTCTGTGATTCCACATATAAATGACATTTTTAGATTTCACATACAAATGAGATTATATATTTTTTTCTTTTATCTTTCTGGCTTATTTCATTTAGCATAATGTCTTCCAGTTTCATCCACATTGCTGCAAAGGGCAAAATCTCCTTTTTAAAAATATTTACCACAATTTCTTTATTCATTTATGCATCAATGGACACTTAGGTTGTTTCCATATTTTGATTCTTGTGAATAATGCTGCAATGAACAAGTGAGCCCAGATGTCTCTTTGAAGTACTGATTTAATTTCCTTTGGATATATACCCAGAAGAGGACCTGCTAGATCACCCAATGGTTCTAGTTTTAATTTTTTGAAGAACTTCCAAACTGTTTTCCATAATGGCTGTTCTGTTAAAATTTTTATGGTAGTAATGTACACTGGGAAGGAGAATGTGAATCTGCTCCAGAGAGAGGCCCGGAATATAGGAATATAAAGTAGGACATCATGAGAACATGTAAAGAGTATTTGAAATGGTAGCAATGAAAACCCTGGAGGAGCAGGTAGAAACTGGAGAAAAAGCAAGGATGACACAGCACCAGTTGCTCAGCCTTTTTCTATTTGCAGATCAGAGGGTTATTCATTTCTTTGAGGCCTAAACCATATCCCAGCTTCTCAATGACACCCACATAGCTGCCAACACCCATGCTACTCTCTCCTCTCAGGATGCAGTACATGCACTGTTTTGTCACCAGATTTTTTTAAGGAACATAAAGTAAATATTTATTAAATAAATGAATGAATAAAATGGATTCTGGGAGAAAATTAAGGGTAGTATTACTATTATATTAGGTTTAGTTATAATGTGCATTGGTATATTGGACATACTGGAAAGTCATTTTGTCAGTAATTCTAGTTTGTTATGCACCTCCCCCCACCCCATGAAATATGTGGGTTTATGCCATTTTAGTGTACTTAGAAACACCTGTAATTCCTACCCTCTTCATATAGCTATTGAAGGGAGAAGAGAATCAAGAAAAATATTTGCTTCCAAATGACTTAGATTTCTTAAAGATTGGGAGCAGATTTCTTTCTGCCTTTCTATCTCACACAAGGCTTTGCATGGATCTGTACTCAATAAATATTTGCAGATAATTGATGACTACCTGTTTTGACCATTATCTAATGCAAGCTTGTAACAGACAAGGAGCTTTAGCAAATGTAACGATCTAGATCACTAGCATCCTCAACACTTGGTTTATTAAGAAACAAAAAGTGTTGAGAAATATCCAAGCTCTGACTTTATCCGCAGCAGCGGAGACCACATAAAAGAAATCAAACATTCTTATATACATTTTTATGACCAATTTTATAAAAGTTCCCAGCCAGGAAGCAGGTTTTCCCTTAAGACAGGTTATGTTATACAAATCCAAACGCTGTATGGAGATTCTGCAAGTGAAACTTTCTGGTTATACTTATTCGACTATCCAAACTTAATTAAATTCTCAATTACCTTCCTGGGAACTGAAATGATGAGATGAGATCCAATGACCCGAAATTTCTGGAATCTCCTTTTATTTCCCCTGCCCCTTTCCCCTGATGAGTGAAGCATTAGCAATTTTTTCCTCTAGGCTTTGAGAGTTGTTTATAGAGGACATCTTGTGTCCTGAGTGGCAGGACCACTGTATCACAGTTTCTTTCCCTCAAGAATTCTCAGATGAATACCAGAGGATACTAGGGATTTTCTGTATCTGAGTTCCTTAAAGTTAGCCAGGAACTGAATCCTTAGAGACTAAGACACACTCGAATTTCCTATCGAGTTTCCTATAAAGACTATTTGAGTTAAAGAAATATAAATATTTCAGCCTCTACTCATGGTGTTAGAACATGGTATCAAACATGCTTTGTCCCCCAAATGTGGCCTCTCCTGGGATCTTTGTCCAACTCTTACAAAAATAAAATATTAGACAACATAATTTTAATGACATATTTTACATCCGCATATTATTTTAGGACCCGAATGACCTTGCTCAGAGTTCAGACTCTTGCCTAGTGTTCAGATGCTACCCTGGAAACTGGTGATAAAGTCTGACTCGGGGAGCACTTGGTCCCAGAACACGGCAGGGCTCCAGGACTTTTCCAATTATGGCAACTACGCTCTGCATACATTGGATAATGGAGTGGACAGGTGTTTTGCTGTTTGTAATTAGCCATTCACCTTTCTTCTGGAAATAACACCTCAGTGTGAGAGGGCAACCCCTTTCCTACTTGTAGTTCATATAGTTCAACACCTCAGGAGTTAGCACATCCTGAGATGGACCAAACAAAGCACCGCATCACCCTGGCCACATCAACTGGTTTAGGGATGGGCATGCTATCCAGGCCAGACTAACACTCCCAGTCTTGGTTCATGGTTAGCAAATTTTCTACACAGCCTCCAGAATGATCTTTCTAAAAGGTCACATTATATTTCTTAGCTGTCCTCATTTCACTGTAACCAGGATTACATCTAAACACCTACCATGGCCTATAAAGCCCCTGCAATCTAAATCCTGCCTATCTCATGTATCTGATCATCTGCTATTTGTTTACATTCATTTCACTTTAATTAGAACAGGCTACACCAATTTCCATTTTAGAAGCTATGCATCTACTCTTCTTTCTCCATGCAATATTCCTTCCCTACATCACCTGGTTGCCTTTTCTCATAATAGTTCATGTCCTAAGTCAAATGCCCCTTAAGATGATAGGAATCCTGGGATAATGAAACAAAAATAGCCACCATATTTACGCTCTACCACATTTGCTCACTCACTCGCTTAGTCACTTCAGTTGTGTTCGACTCTTTGCAACCCTATGGACTGTAGCCCGCCAGGCTCCTCTGTCCATGGGATTCTAGACAAGAGTACTGGAGTAGGTTGCCATGCCCTCCCCCAGAGAATCTTCCTGACCTAGAAATAGAACCCATGTCTCCTTCATATCCTGCCTTCAGGCAGATTCTTTCCCCACTGAGTCATCTGGGAAGCCCTCTACCACATTACCCTGTATTATTTTTTCATATTAATGACCAGAACCCAAAAGATTTTGCTTGTTTACTTATTTATTCTCTCTCATATGATCAGAATGTAAGCTCTCTGAGGGCAAGAACATTAATTACCTAGTTGACTACTGCACGCATCTCCTATTTCATATGTATCAGGCTCTCAATAACTATTTGTTGGCTGAGGAGGAGCTCTCTTTGGCTGGGTTTGCTAAGTTGGCAGGCTATAAGCCAGGAGCTGCTAGTGTCAAACTGTCAGTTAAAAAGCCAACAAGAGAAGTGAGAGGTGAGAAATGGAGAGGGACAGATTCCCAATAGTATAACCAAAGCCAGATACCCTGGGATGTCGGTTACACAATCCAATAAATTCTCCTTTATGCTTAATTCACTTTGGGTTGGATTTCTGTCACTTGTAACCAACAGAGTGCTTACAGAGAAACATGTGAAAGAACTTGGAAAGTACAAAGTGCCACTGTGTCATACAATCTCCATTTCCTTTCTCACCATACATCTTTCTATTTTTCTGTCTTTGGTCAGAATTTTAGTTATCTGAAAGGATTGGAAATCTTATCTGAGGATATTCAGGTGATTTAGCAGTAGAAAAAAAATTTTTTTTTGCCATTTATCTATAAAACACAACTTACATAATTAACTTAATTGGGGAAAACATTTTATAATGCGTATATATATTAAAAAAAATCACCCTGTATACCTTAAACATGTACCATGTCTGTGAATCATACCTCAAGAAAGCTGGAAAAAGTTTTTCAAAAAGAAAACACAAATTACAGAATAACTGACTATAATAGAGTTTATGTTATTTTTATTGATGTGTTTGAGTGAATTCTTTGAGTATCTCTCCTGCCAGGCATGATAGAGTAACTGTACTCAATTTGCTCTCACAACAAATGGGGCTACAAATTAGGAAATTAAAATCAATAATAAATAAAAATATATATGTGATACCTCTGTTTTTTGGGTGTTTTTTCTTAATTGAACAATGAGTAGTGCAGTATTGCAATCCTCATGAATAGGGAAATACACAAGAGAGATATCAAGGTTATACTGTGATCACCCAGACTTTCTCCGTTTGGCAGATTAGGGAGAAGTAGCCTGTGTGGGGTAGGGATTTCACTGAGCTAGTGAAGGAGGCAAAGATTGGAAGTACCAGTTTCTGAAGTGGCTGGAATTTGTAGGACAGGATACCTGATAAGAGAGAGCTGCAAGGAAATGGGGGTGGGAGAGGGATAAAGACTGCAGGGGGATTCCGTAGTCACATAAAATAAAAATAGACTATTTTATTTTTTTTTATGCTTTTTTAAAAAAAATTATTTATTTTTTTTTATTAGTTGGAGGCTAATTACTTCACAACATTTCAGTGGGTTTTGTCATACATTGATATGAATCAGCCATAGATTTACACTTATTCCCCATCCCGATCCCCCCTCCCACCTCCCTCTCCACCCGATTCCTCTGGGTCTTCCCAGTGCACCAGGCCCGAGCACTTGTCTCATGCATCCCACCTGGGCTGGTGATCTGTTTCACCATAGATAGTATACATGCTGTTCTTTTGAAATATCCCACCCTCACCTTCTCCCACAGAGTTCAAAAGTCTGTTCTGTACTTCTGTGTCTCTTTTTCTGTTTTGCATATAGGGTTATCGTTACCATCTTTCTAGATTCCATATATATGTGTTAGTATGCTGTAATGTTCTTTATCTTTCTGGTTTACTTCACTCTGTATAATAGACTAATTAAAAAGCAGAGATTTTCCACAAAAATGATAAGACCTAAATATTTCTATCTTAAAAAAAAATCCACTTTGGATACAAAGACAAAAAGGGTTTAAAAATGAAAGGAGAGAAAAACAGATATTAGGCAAACAGTAAGCATCAGAAGGCTGGCATGGCCATCTTAATATTAGACAAAACAGACTTTAAGACAAGGAGTATCTGTAAATTTAAAACCATGAATTTATACTGAAATGTTAAATTTCAATCCAAATCTACAAGTTACCTTCCTTTCTTCCTCCTTTCCACATTTCTAATTCCCTTCCAAAAGAGTAAGAAACCTGGCTTCCATTCCCCACCAAATTCTTCTCATTTGCTTAAACCTAAAGAATCTGCCTGCCAATGCAGGAGATAAAAGTTCAATACCTGGGTCAGGAAGATCCCCTGGAGAAGGAAATGGCAACCCACTCCAGTATTCTTGCCTGGGAAATCCCATGGACAGAGGAGGCTGGTGGGCTACACAGTCCATGGGGTCACAAAGAGTGGGATATGACTTAGTGACTAAACAACAACACAAAATATAGTTTCAAAAGGACTAAGAAATATTGTTATGAAAAGTGAGCCCAATGGGGCAGAAAATACACAAAATGAGCTTTGAATATTGGTGGTGCCAGAAAATAAGAAGTGCTCAAAAACAAACAAAAACCATGTCTATAACGGTATGCCAAAGGGACAGAGGGGCCAACTGCCGGTGCTCACAGTCAACAAGACTGAGCAACAAAATAGTGTTGGATTATAACCCAAAGCACAAAATAAATATTCATGAGGCCATGCGTATATAAACAAGTACGTAAAAGGAAAAGAGACATACCTCTCACAAAGCAATTCCAAATAATTTATGTAGATATTCCACTGTCAAGAAGCAGAAGCAATGTGGGCTTTGGATAGAGACTTTCTTTCAACAAGTATGGTATACAAGGGGTGGGAAGACAACATTACTATGGAGAAACTTTTTCTGCAAGGTAATCAAGGTCAACATCAACAGTGAAAAATTATATTGCTAGTATGTACCCTTAATATGATACGATGAAAATGCACCTCTGAGGTCATTCGCTAAAAACACATGCAATCCAAGTCTATTCATAAGGTAGAAAGACAAGTGCTAATAGAGGAGCATCCTACGAAATACTGGACTAGTCGACCTCAAAACTGTCAAGATTGTAAAAAAAAAGTAAAAAAGTTTGAGAAACCACCAAAGTCAAGAGGAGCCTAAGATGACATAATAACTAAAATGTAATATGGTATTTTGGATGGGACTCTAAAACATAAAAAGAACACTAGGTAAAGCTAAGGAAATCTGAATAAACTACTGATTTTAATTAGCAATGATGTATCCACATTAGTTCATTAATTGTAGCATGAACTACAGTAATGTAAGATGTTAATAATAGGGAAAATGCACATAGAACACAAGGGAATTCTGTACTATCTTCCCAAATCTTAGTTTTTCCATAAATCTAATATTGTTCTAAAAAAATATGGTCTATTAAAAAAATAGATTTAGTTATGATTGCTGAATATAGCTAGTTTAGCATGAAGAAAATGGTTCTAAATCTTATTTGTCTGCAAAGTGGAAATAAATACCCACCCATTTTCTAAAATTAAACAAAGCTACTAGTTGTTGAAACCAAGGAATACATGTGTGTATTTGTATATTATATCCTAGCTCTCTACTGAGAAGTCACAAAAGTAATAACTCACCAGAAGCAATAAGCATACCTAGTGACTGGTTTATAATTATATTCTTCTCTAAAAAGTAACAAGTCTCCTTGGAGAAAAGGTAGATTCCAGGGCTCAAGTACAAGACAAGCCTGGAATATTTTTCTACACCTAAAAATACAGATGATGAGAATGTGTAAACAGAACATGGGAGTGAGCTTGAAAGGACTCCACTGGCCAAATCTGAGTCAAACTGAGCCTCAACATAAATGAGGCTATAAACAGTTTATAGTATTAATACACTGAATAAAAAGAATATAATTTCTCAGTTTTCTTACAGTAGAATGCTAACTAATAAATAGAGAGAAAATGAATGACTTAAAAAATCATCATTGGATACTAAAATTTGTTTGATGAGGAACAGACATAGATAAAAATAAAAAAAACTCCCCACAAATTACTTACAAAGGGGAAGGCAGACTTTTTGCAGTGGAGAAACATGGAAGACACCACTGTCGGCAGGTGATCAAAGCAAACATCACCAACACGGGAGGAACTAGTGTCACAAGTCTTCTGATGTGATTTTATTGCATGTCTGCTATTCCTGCTAAAAGTACTTAACCTGAATTTAATCAAGAAAAAAAATCAGAAAAATCCAAACTGAGAAGCATTCTATAAAATTACTGGTCTTTAAAAGATGTCAGTGTCAAGAAAGATAAAGAGAGACTTCCCTGGTGGTCCAGTGGTTAAGACTTTGAGCTTCCAGTGCAAGCGGTACAAGTTAGATCCCTTGTCAGGGAACCAAGAGCCCACAATACCATGTGGCATGGCCAAAAATAAATAAACAAATAAATTTAAAAACTAAAATACAGATAGATCTTACACCCAAGAATTATTACCTTAGAGAGAATGCTGCAACCTCAAAATCTGTAAAGCCTTAAAAACAAAGATAAAGATAAATCAAAGAAATAATAATACAGATGAAAGGAAACTACAGGACATGACAACCACATGCAACGTCTGATTCTGAGCAGGATCCTGAAGCAGAAGAAGATAGTTATAACAGACTTATTGGCAGAAAGGAAATAATTTGACTATTACTGCAGATGATGTCATAATATTTTGATCAACATTTAACTTCCTAATTTTGATAATTGCACAGTGGTTATATAAGAGAATGTTTTTGTTCTGAAATCTGTCAACAACCTAAATGAATTTGGAAGTGGATTTCTCCCCAGAGCCTTCAGGTAAGAGTCTGGCCCACTGGAATACTCTGAACTCAGTCTTATTAAATACTAACCAGAGAACCTAGCTTAGTCGGCCCGGACTTCTGACCTTCACAACTGTGAGCTAATAAACGGGTGATTTTTTTTAAAAAAATATTTATTTTTAATTGGAGGATAATTGCTTTACAATATTGTATTGGTTTCTGCCATATATCAACAAGAATCAGCCACAAGTATATATATGTATACCTAGGGGTGTTCTTTGAAATCATTAAGATTGTGGACATTTGTTAGGGAGTAATAAAAACTGAATACAACCCTCCACCTACCCATACAAACACACATATATACATAAATTCACACACATACACTGTCTCACACATAGCCTACTGATAGGTATAAATTTCTCTCTTACAAAGCATTGAAATCAAGAAATAGTTATGGATAAAAGTCAAACAGGCTCAAATAGATTAAAAAAAAAAAACAACACGGTGGTTAAAACATTGTTCCCTCCAAGACTGTCTGTTTCGGATACCTTTAATTCAAGGTGGAATTTCTGATAAAAGATAATGATAAAAGATAGTCCTCAGAAAACAAGAGCCAGAGTATACATCTCTTCTTGATCCCAAACACACAAAATAAGATCCCTGAGCACACATTCAAAACTATGCTTGGAACCAGAGGGTTTCAGGAAGGCAGGAGAGAGAAGAGAGGTGGCATAAGAAAGCCTGAATCCAAATGAGAGGCTAAGTTAATGCTCAAGTGAGTTGAGTGAAGGAGAGTTTGATTTATACTGCATTCTCTTCCCAGGGGTGCCAAATTCTTTCATAGCTGTGATTGCATTTACCCTCACAATGACCCATTCGGTCCTTCATTTCTCCTTACAAAGCTAATTTTTAAAATGTTGGTTCTGCCTTGACCATGGGATGAAATCCAAAACTCTTTCCAGGGCAAAGAGATTTATACCAGCTCACCTCTCTAGTCTTATATTCCTGCCCCTACCCACCCTCACCCTGTAGATGAATACCACAGGACAAATCCTTCAGTGATTACCTTGATGGTTAATGCCTTTCTGCCTTTGTGCGTGCGTGTGTGTGTGTGTGTGCATGTGTACATGTGTGTGTGGATTATAGCTCAGCCTCAAATGCACTGCTCAATTTTATTATCATGGTAAAGCCTCACGTATCCTTCATGACAGGAAATACAGGTCCTGATTTACATAAGTCTCCTGGAGAGGGAAGGTTCCAAGTATAGAATGAGTTCCTCCTTGCTCCTAGTTTACTATGCTATCCATTCTAGATTAGATTACTACTCACAGTGGGACAGTTAACACAATAGCTGTTAGAAAACTAATTTTAACATAACTTGCTAGCAAACATGAATAAGTAAATAAGTGAATCAAGTAAGAAAAGAATATTGGGGTTTAAAAACCTGGTGGTAAGTTGCATTTTGATCATTCAATCTTCTAGAACATTTACAGTTGACACTGAAAGGGTAAGAATTCTTCCCAGCCTCATTTTTGGTCACTCCTTAATGTAATATGCGGCTTCCCTGATATCTCAGTTGGTAAAAGAATCTGCCTGCAATGCAGGAGACCCCGGTTTGATTCCTGGGTCAGGAAGATCCACTGGAGAAGAAATAGGCTACCCACTTCAGTGTTCTTGGGCTTCCTTGGTGGCTCAGTTGGTATAGAATCCACCTGCAAAGGGGGAGATCTGGGTTAAATTCCTGGGTTGGGAAGACCCCTAGGAGAAGGGAACAGCTAACCACTCCAGTATTCTGGCCTGGAGAATCCCACGGACTCTATAGTCCATGGGGTCACAGAGTCAGACACGACTGAGCAACTTTCACTTTAATGTAATGTATTTTCCATCAGGATGACTTCCTGTCTGCCAATTCCCTTTTTATAAATAGAGTTATTCAGATATAGTTCATATACCATAATTCACTCACTTGCCACGTACAATTCAATGATTTTTAGTATACTCACAGAGTTGTGCAATATCACCACAATCTAATTATAGACGACTAATTCCCTTGTGTGCTTATCTTTGATCTTACTCTTTACTATTCATTCATTTATTTATTCAATCATTGAACATGTATTTAGCCAAACAGTGTTAATTCTAGAGAAACTTTGATATGTAAAGAAGCAGTTACAATACCTGGTGATAAGTCCTATAATGGGGGAAGATACAAAATGTATCTATGGGAGGATATATGCAGTGGTACCCAACTCACTGATGACAGAAAGTCAGGGGAGTTATTCTAGAAAGAAGTGAGGCTTTTGTAGAGACAGGAAAAGTAAAATGGTACTGGTAACATGGAAGTTGGGGGGCAGAGGAGGCACTCAGAGAAGGGCATTCTAGGCCTGGAAAATGGCATCTGCTAAGACCCAGAGAAAGATGGAAATTATGGATGCAAGGGTCTAAAAAGAGTCTAGCCTTTTCTGCTTATAAAATCTGGATGATTAAAAAAAACACTTTTTTAACATAAACATTCATAGTAGCCTTATTGTCAATATTCAAGAACTGACAATAGCTCAAATGCCTATCAACAGGTGAATAGATGAATTAACTGTGGCATACTCATGCAGTGCAATACTATCTAGCAACATACAGGAAGAAACTATTGGTACCCACAACAACCTGGAGTGAATAAACAAAGCCTGACAAAAACCAGTAAACACTGCATAATTCCATCAATATAAAATTCTCGAAAATGAAAACTAACCCTTAGTGACGGAAAGCAGATGAAGGGTTGCCTGGGAACAGAGATGAGTGGTGGGTGGGGATTATAAAAAAGCATTAGAAAATTTTCAGGGGTAATGGTATTATTTTGATTGTGGTTAATTGCTTCAAGGGTGAATACGTAAATCAAAATTTATTTAATTCTATATTCTAACATACATAGGTTATTATATATATATATATATATATATATATATATATCAACAATATCCCAGGAGAATTGTTTTTTAAAAAAGACGTCTCTGGTTGATTATAAATTATTAGCTCTCCCTATTAATAAAGGACCTGACATCTAGGGAGTGCTTAATTAGTGCAGGGTATGAGTTTTACTGCTAATGTTAAAATATTAGTGTTATCCTACCTGCCACCATCATGAAGGCAACAAGAATGAAGCTGGTTCTGATGTGCAGACATCAGATTAGAGACAGTAGATCTGGTTGGGCAGTTGGCAGGGAGGATGCGGGGGGTAGTGGATCTTGAGGTGGATCTTGAGGTGGAGTGGTCAGAAGGGTTAAAATTCTAGCTCTGCCATTGACAAGCCCAACTCTTATGTCACCTCCCCTCAGAAGCCTGATCTGTTTCCTCCACTCAAAATTAATTACCTCCTTTTCTTCATTTGCTTAGCATTTTGTGAACCTCTCAGTACAGCATTTCCCTTGTCACAGAACACAACATCCTTCAATCAAACAGCCACTGTCCACCAAACTTTGATTAATCTTCACAGATGGTAAGATAATATTAGGCAATAATATACTTAGGTGAAAAAAAAACTAACACCTTTTCAATGTGAAGTGGTAAGCAGTACAAAGAATGAATAAAAACCATGAGAAATGATTTCTATTTTATCTCTTTAGCTGAAGAATATATACTTAAGTGGTTATTGTTTTTACTACAAATACAATGTCTTCCTGTTATACAGTTATAAATATTATAGAAACATTTAATATAAAAAATTTACAAGGCCACTTCCTCTATATGCCTAGCTGCTGCTGTTGCTAAGTCACTCAGTTGTGTCTGACTCTATGCGACCCCAAAAACAGCAGCCCACCAGGCTCCTCTGTCCCTGGGATTCTCCAGGCAAGAACACTGGAGTGGGTTGCCATTTCCTTCTCCAATGCATGTATGCATGCTAAGTCTCTTCAGTCGTGTCCGACCCTGTGCGACCCCATGGACAACAGCCCGCCAGGCTCCATGTCCACGGGATTCTCTAGGCAAGAATACTGGAGCGGGCTGCCATTTCCTTCTCCCCTATATGCCTAGAGTGTGGGGGTAAATAACTTCTTACATCTTCAAGGTAGCTCAGTCCCTATCAAGAAGGTCACGTTTCAAATAGAAATGATCTGGAAAACGGAGGGCTCAACTATTTTATAAGAAGAAGAATGACTGTGATACTTATGACAAATAATTTAAGCAAATTTACATTGAAGTCATTTCAAATGGCATATAACACCTTTCTTGAGTTTTCTAATTACTGTCATCTTTGAAAAGCTCACTGTTTTCAGTTCAATAAAAACTTTTAAGATAACATCAGTATCTTCTAAACCTGGAGTCAAGCTTTTCAACACTTTTGGACAGAACTTCCCACAGGTTTATAGGCGAGCCACTCCACCAGGAAGCTGGCTGCATTCTTCTAGGAGATACTACAAGTCAATTCATGTTATTGATGTGGCTATCTCCATGTTCTCAAAAGTCCTTAGAATATAAAGTTTTAAAGTATAGAAGAAACCCTGCATATTATTTAGTCCCAATTTTTTACTTTAGAGATGAGGAAAGTAGGTCCTAGAGAGAGACAGTGATCTGACCAGACTCACAGATCAATGAGTAGCAATATGTGGTCTAAAACCCTAGATTCCTACTATCTGATATCCATGCCTCTTCTCAATAAGAAACCTGAAACTTGAGCGAAGTGTTTTCGCACAAGGCCATCTTTGATTGGGAAACTGGTTTAAACAGAGCTGGACACCAACTCAGGTGTGGTGTCTTTTCTTTTTAAAACTATTTTTATCATTGCTGCATGACAAATTGCCCTGTAAAGTAGTGGCATAAAACAATCATCAGTTTCTTTTGCTCAAGGTGTTGCAGCCAAGAACTTGGGAGGGGTTTGTCTGAATAGGTGGCACCTGGAGTCTCTCATACAGATGCAGTCAAATACTGGCTGGAGTCGCAGCCATCTGAAGGTCGACTGTGCAGATCCTTCAAGAGGGCTCACTCACATGGGTGGCGATGGGTACAGGTACCTTCTGGGGGCTCAGCTGAGGTTGCTAGCTGGAGGATCTGTACACAGCCTCTCCTGCATGCTCATGCTCATCTCAGATGCTCTCTCGTGGAGACTGGCTTCCTCTAGAGCAAGGATGCTGAGTTATCCAGGCAGAAGGTACAAGCACTTTTCAGAATTATGCAACATCACTTTTCTAAAGTTATGCACCCTCACTTCTATTGCTTCTCCTACAAGCAAATTACTAAGGCCCACTTAGATACAAGGGAGGATAGGAAACCCCCCTCTTGGTATGAATACTTTTAGATAACTTGTAGACATATTTTAAAACTACCAGAGGCTCACAGAGGGCTTCCCAGGTAGTTCAAATGGTAGAGAATCTTACCTGCAATGCAGGAGACCCAGGTTCAATCCCTGGGTTGGGAAGATCCCCTGGAGAAGGGCATGACAACCCAAGCCAGTATTCTTGCCTGGAGAATCCCATGGACAGAGGAGCCTGGCGAGCTATAGTCCATGGGGTTGCAAAAAGTTGGACGGGACACTAAGCAACTAAAACACACACATAGGGTCACAGAGAGGGACGTCTCAGGTAAGTCAGGAGATGTGATATAAAGCTAGAAGAACTGATCCGTTGCCTACACCCACCAGAGAAACTGGAAACTAGGACATGTACTCTTCCATTTGTTTATCATCTTAACACCCTACAATAGGAAATGTAATTGAGTGATTAATTCAGCTTTGCCTAGTTTCCAAGACAATGGGATTGACATTCAGCATAAAGTTCTAAAAAGGAGATGACATAGAAGGCAAAATAATAATATTCAAGGTCAGGAACTTGAGCTGCAAGTCAAGTGTTTCACATTTGAGTTAATCAAAGACCAGAGACCTTTTATCACTCCCCTCATGAGTCTGTTGAATTAAATTTTATGGAATGTCTTGGAGAGTGGTGGTTCTGTCTTTTTAATTTAACTTGTATGGCATTCCATAGAGCCCAGTGTGGAGGTTAGTGCTTAACAAATTTCAGATAGATGATTTAATTGGAACAGAGTAGTCAGTAAATACCTCGGTCCATAAAAACACCAAGGAACCTGCACTATAGACTTCTATGAGTCCAAGATTTGAGATGAATAAGGGAATATTTTCAAGCATTTGTGATTTCAGAAACTGGAAAACTGGAACAATTGTTAATGGTACTGATAAGGATTGAAAACACCTTTTGGCATGTTAAACTATCTCAAAAAAGGAGAAAAGAATCAGACACACATTAGGAACTCAATCAGGATGCTGAATTAAAAAATCCTTTCCATTTTTGACATCTAACGGTATTCAGAAATAGGTGGGAAAATATACCGGGTAAGAGTTCTCGTGCCATGAGGAAGGGAGCTATTTGTGGAACTCATAAAGTGATTTTCCCTGTTTTAAACTTCACCCTTGTCAGTAAGGAGGTAAAATGCCTCAATTCCAGAAGGTTGATTTAAATTACTGTGAAAATAAATTATTTAATAATTTAGGATTTGAGGTCTTCATAGCCCACCACCCAAAAACTCGAGTTAAAAATCAATAAAAGGGACATCCCTGGTGGTCCAGTGGTTAAGACTCCATGCTCCCAAAGCAAGGGGCCTGAGTTCTATCCCTGGCCAGGGAACTAGATTTCACATGTTCCTACTAAGAGATCCTGCATACCACAACTAAGACCCAGCACAACCAAATAAATACATACTTTTTTAAAAAAAATCAATGGCATATAATTTCTTGTAATTCTTTTGCTGATCTCAGCCAGGTTCATTGACATGCCTGCTTTCTGGGCTGCACTAGAAGAGCCCAGAGGGCTTATTCCCATACCTGGTACTTTAGTGCTGGCTGTGGGATGGAGTTCCTTGGTTCTCCTGTATTTGGCTTTTGTGGTAGACAGAATAATGGTCCCCAAAAGACATCTAAGTTCTAATCCTCAAAACCTGTGAATATGGATACGTTACCTTCCAGGAGAAAGGGGATTTTGCAGGTGTGATTAAGATAAAGATCTTGAGATGAGAAGATTATCCTGGATTATGCTCCTGGGCCCAATCTAATTATAAGAGTTATTTTAAGAAGGGGGGCAGGAGAGTCAGAGGAGATGTGACAAAGATAGAGTGGTCACAGGGATGCAAGGAAGAGGTTAACCAGCCACAGAATGCAGGTTGGGTTCTAAAAATGAAAAGGCAAGGAGATTAATTCTCCCATAGAGCCTCCAGGAGGAATTCAATTCTGCTGACCCATGATAGATTTCTGACCTTGAAAATTATAAGACAATAGATTTGTGGGGTCTTTTAGATCACTGAGTTTGTGTTACTCTGTTAGAACAGCAATAGGAAACTAACACAGCCTCTTCTCTATAAGCTATATCATGTCTTGAGTGGTGTTTCCAGAGAGGCAGAGAAATTGCACATAATACTTCCGAAGTTCTTCCTTGTGCGAAATCCCTTTTGCCAAAACATGTTACACAGTCAAGCCCAGAGTCAATGTGAGAGGGACGTTGACTCCACCTCTTGAAGGGAAAAGTGGTGAAGTCTCAAGCTTGCATGTTGGGATGGCAGGAAATTGTGGCTATTAAATCTGTCTCAGGGGAGATAATATGTTCTATGGGAGTAACTTGGCTTCTGTTTTAAAAAATCTTAACCTTTTGATTCAGTCTCTTAGCCTAGTGCTTGAAGTTTCGATTTTCCTCTGTCAAATATTCCATAATGTCAATCACCACTCTACTACAGCTAAAATTCAGATTATGACATTTTTTCTTTTCTGCTCTATCTGCCTTTGGCCTTCTGCCAACTGTGTTCCTCTTCCCATCCTTTTCCATCCGAGCACTACTTCCAAGTGAACTTCTTAGACTGTTGAGCCACTGGACCATGAGGGTTTTACAGATTCGACAGTGTTTTCAAGCCTTCCTTTCCCTTGGAGGAAGTTAGTATCCATGCACTTTTATGTGGCAAACAGTTCTGTGACTCAATCCTGAGATATTCATTTGCAAGAAATACAATGCCAGCTGCCAAGGCCAAGCAACAATTGTTATTAGGCATTTTTTTCCTGTGTATTTAACCTGAAGGGTAGCACTTGTTGGAGGCATTTTAAAAGGCAGAAAGAAAACTCCAGTGTTCTTCAAATTTGCATTTTGCTTCATCTTTTAAGCCAGAAATAAAATACATTAGAACTCTCACATCATTAACAGAATGTGTGGGTAAACTTCAAATTTGCATTTAAACACATTAAAAAACAAAAATTTTTGCAAAACTTGCAAGTAGATCGGGGGAAGGTGCCAGTGGAAAGAAAACAGTACTTTCTTGCCAAAAATCATTGAAACTGAATTTATATATGCTTTAATTGTCACATTTATTTTTAAAGAGTATATTGGTTTAAAATAGAACTATGAGTTTCTTAAATAATTTATTGCTGTTATCAGTTTTCTGCACAGGTTATTAAGTTTTACAAATTAGCTGATTTGGCTAACTGATAAAACTTTATGTGGGTTTCATCAAAGTCAAAAGAAAGGCATTTTGCAGGTAATGCATGTGACCATACCAAGCTGGCCAACAAACCTTAGGAGAACATAACCTTAGAATGAATTTACTATAACTAGGGGCCTAATCCTCAGCCTTGCAATTCCAGAGAGCAGATCTTCGCTGTTTCTAATAATGCCCTTCCTGGTAGCTCAGTGGTAAAGAATCTGCCTGCCAATGCAGGAGACTTGGGTTTGATCCCTGGATTGGGAAGATCCCCTGGAGAGGGAAGTGGTAACCCACTCAGACAGAGGAGCCTGGTTGGCAACAGTTCATGGGGTGGCAAAAGAGTCAGACATACCTTATCAACTAAACAACATACCTTGTCAACTAAACAACAAAAAATTAATCCTAAACTTCTTATGGACTATCTTCCTTTCTGGTATTGGCAAGATTGACAGATAAATCCAAAGGCCCTCCTGAGCACAGTATTTGAGCAAAGAAAAGTAGACTCTCTAGGGTCTCAGTGCCATGATGAAGGCTAAACAAATATGACTGACCCTTAAGAGCCTTCACTCTGACCATCTCAGTCTCCCAGATTCTAAAATGAGCAGTTTTTACCTAAAGCTCCTTCTCTGAACCCCATGTGTCTACATGGAACATTTTAATCTCTCTGTGCTTTCTTTCTCGAGATATGTCAATATTATTGATTAAGCCATGAGGGATGTACCAACAGACACTGTGTGTCACCACCTTCCCTTCCCGAGCAATCGTTCATTTGAAAACAACCCCTTTCCCCTGAAATCCTGCTCAGTGGGGCCCTCCAGGCAGCCACTTCCAGTTAGAATTGATACAGGAGATGAAGCCTAGCATCTTTGCCATCTCTGGTGCGGACACCCTTTCTAAAGACTTAGAAGATTCCCTGTCTCCTCTTATTAGCTGCTTATTCCATTTGACTATGAATTCAGCCAAAAATCTAGCTCAGTAACAATGACCAAGGCGATGGAGTCAGGTCCTCAGAATCCAGTCAATTTTTCCCTGTCCCCTAAGTGTAACTGCACATTTCCTCCACAAATGTGCTGTCACAAGGGAGACAAAGCTCGGAGAGTTATTACAGGTTCATATTGTTACAGGAATACACTGCCCCTGTGTTTTCTCACTTACAGTCTATTGTCCTCATGAGATCTCAAGCTCCGGAGAAAGTCTGTGCCTATTGTGTTAACCTTGTATCACCAGTGCTGACACACAGGAGCTCAGCAAATATTCTCAGGACACCTTTTCCATGATGATACTAATGGCCGGAGTGTTCCAAACTGTGTGTCAAGAGCAGCTTTAGGAATTAAAGCTACATTACTTCATTTGACAAAAATTTTCAATATTTTTGTGTGTGTGAAACAATTAAGGTTTTGGGTTGCTGACCTGCCTCCAAGCATTTTTTAGTCTAGATAAAGCAATGAGAGTTACATAATAATGATTGTTAAGATAACACAATTCGTATCCAAAGAGTATAACAGTAGCAATAAACATGACAGGAGAAACACTTTCAGAAGGAAAAAAATGTTCTCTAAATTTAAGACTGGAAAATGTCACTTTTGTTCATGCTGACATACACAAGACATGGCGTAATCCCTTATGTAGACTGGATGAGCCACGACTATTGTTTGAATAAATGAACTGATCAATGAATACTAAATAATTACAGTTTCACGATACTCTTTGCACATTGTTGGGGTTTAGTATGAACTTTATGCCCAGTACTACAATTGGCTAATGGTGATACAGTCTCTGAAGTTACCCCAGAGAAAGGCTAAGGGATTATTATCGAGTCCACTGCTCCCTGCCCCCACACATACAGTAAACCTGCAGACATCTTTTCTTCCCTCCTCATAGTGCTAACCATTCATTCTCTTCTCTACACCTTGCCACTCCCTTGTGACTATCAGAAATGCTCACCTTAACTTGCTCTCCTTTGCCTCCCTCCTATCCATTTTCTAAGTGCCACCAGAATGACCCATCTAAGAGCATGTGTGATCAAGATACTGCCTTTTAACATAACTTATCATGGCTTCTCATTGATGTAAATTCCTTGGAATGGCACACACGACCCTCCTTAATCTGGTGTGTGCTTGCCTTACTCTTCCACTCTCATCATCCCACTCTAAATTTCAGCCAGACAGCTTCTTAAGTGGCCAAGTGACAGCTCTCTCTCCCATAGTAGTTGGGTTAGCATCCTCTTTTCTCTAGTTTAGACGCCACCTGGCTCCCCCTGACTCATTCCTAATTGGCCTTGAGATCTCCCTATAGTCTTCACTCCCAGCAGAAAATGCTCAAGTGTCCTGTATTCATTCTTATTGTAGCAACCATCGCCTGTCTTAATTGCCTATTAACTGCCTAGGTGTCTCTCAAAGCTGAACTATAGGTTTCTTGCCTAACCTGAATTTATCTTATTTCCAGTTGTATCTTTAGTGCCTGGGGCTTCCCAAGTGGCTCAGTGCAGAAGATGCAGGTTCAATCCCTGGGTTGGGAAGATCCCCTGGAGGAGGAAATGGCAAACCATTCCAATGTTCTTGCCTAGATAATACCATGGACAGAGAAGCCTGGCCAGCTACAGTCCATGCAGGCGGGTCACAAGGGAGTCTGAATGAGACAGAGCACTCAGGCTGCATTCCTAGTGCCTAGCTCATGGTAGGAATTAATTATGCATTTAAGGAAGGAGAAAAATGAATGGTGGCAAAGAACAAGTTATTTATTTGAATTAGCCATATCGACCTATTGCATTCTTCCCAGAATGCAGCTAAGAATCCTCAACCCAGGCATTTTTAGGACCTTTTCCAAACAGTTGCCAGGACCACACTGCTGGGGATGCTGAGGAACGTTAACAAGACTTCTGGGCCACCTTAAACTAAAGCTGCAGTGTTGTCTAGCAGATCTGCTTGCAGAGGATGGTCTCAGAGCCATCCATCCCAACAGTGTGTTTGAGAAGCTATAGGAGAATAGCACCCAGGACTGCAGTTAGAGTCGGAGGAGAGAAGGGGGAGATGGGGGTCCGTGGATCAGTCAATAATCAGTGCACCTTCCTCCCCACCCCCCTCCCGCCAGCATCCACGGGGATGCTGTGTCGATGGCCCCCCTCTGATTTTAGGCAGTGCACTTCTGCCATCTAGTGGTTCCTTACACTTTCCAAAATGCCTTGAGCAGAAACAGATCTCCTGTACTGAAAACCCAGCAAAAGCAGAACCAAACCAGGAAGCCAAACTTAAAATAATGCACAAGTACCACCAACATCCAAACAGAAAACCGCATTGTCATTTCTGTCCCTTTGTCCTTTGGGATCTTTTGAAAAGAGATCATCCTGACCGGTGTTCTGAGGAATATAAGGTTGAAGGCTGTGTCACAACTGAAGTCAGAGTGAAATCACATTTGGAACTAGCTTTTATTTCACTGGGAAACAAGAGATGATTTTAGCTTATTGGTCGGTTGACTATGCTTTTCTCCCTTCTCGCAAATGGTTCTAAATGAGTTGCAAATATTGCTTAGAAATCATTTTTCCCCAACATCGAACTAGAGAATTTCAAAACTGAAAGAAAAAAGGCCAAGAATGTGTCTGTTACTTCTGGCACACAAATGCTGAAAACAACCAAAGATGACAGCGCTGAGATTTAACAAGGAAAACAGTTCAGGGAGCAAGACTGGCAATGGATGAAATGCTCCTGGTTTCAGTTCCGGAGGGAAGCTGGCGCTCTTACTGCTCTTTTTTTTTTTCCATGATGCCCCTAAGGTAATTCATTAAAATATTAATAGTCTCCGTTTGCCCTGGGGTGGTAAACTGGGACAGATTCAGCCATACAGAGTCACATCCACAGGAGCGACACACGGGTCTCGTCTGCACATACTCTGTGCCAGAGAAGATCGAGCCTGGAGCGATTCTTAAGACAACAGAGCAGCAACTGGCCTAGAGCCACACAGAAGGGACAAGAGTCTTCATCACCAGCTGGAGGAAAGCAGAATTTCTCAGGCAGAAAATAGATTTTTACTTATACAGAAAACTTACATCCTGCCTCTACAAAAAACTAACACCCAGAGCAGCGATGGGGGCAGAGATAAATGAACTCATAAGAGACTGCAGCTGATTTAAAAACTGTTTTTTTCTTTCCCAGTGTTCCTCATTGTATGCATATCACAGCTTCCAACAGTGCAGAGACCCACAGCAGAAACCCGCTAACAGCTGACTCAGTTACACGTCCCACTTGGTCGTTTTATGAGATTCCCATTTCCTGTATAGTCTCTATTGAAACGAGTTTGCTGTTTGTTTAGTAAAACATATAAAGAGGATGGGCCCTACCTGAAAGATACAAGAATCATTAAATTGAGTTTAAAAATAGACGTGTTTCTAAGAAAAAAAAAATCAGCTCATCCAAGTGTTTGATATCCTATAAAAGAATCAATTCATTGCTCATCAAAAAAAATTTAAATAAGCTGTCTGACCATGTTGACATTGCCTATTTTATAAAGAACTTCCGAAAAATGGAATATTTTCTGCCACATCAGTAAACAAAGAATGTCACAGTCATCAACTATTGCAGCCCTCCAACAGAAGCCAGTCCGTGAGATGAGTCCTGAGGGAACTCAGGAAGCAAAGAATACCTGCCATCTAGCAGCCATCAGACTGTTCTCACATGAGCCTTGAGGGAACTCAGGGCGGGAAAACACAGGATACTGGCCCCAGAAGGCTGAGGTGCATATCAAAGGTGAGTCCAGACTCTTTCATCTTTCCATCCACAGAAAAGTGCTAAATTTTATAACAGGATATCTAGTTTTCCTTTAATTTAAACAACAATTTTTTTGATGTTCTGACTACCTGCCCTTGGTTGCAAAACTCCTAAGTACCCTAGCTGCCCCCTGCACCTCCTCAGAGCAGTTTCTCAGAGCTATCTGAAATGCCGCCTCCTGGGCTGCAGTCCTCATTTTGCCCCAAATAAAGTTTAACTTGCCCCTCTCACTTTATGCATTTTTTTTAGTCAACACTGTCTTTGGGTTGGCAACTGCCTGAGGGTGTTGCAGTGAAAAGGAAAATAGAGGAATGAATGCTTCTCTTTCCCTTTACTGAAACAAAGAAGATAAAGAGAACAGTGAGCAGGCCTGAACACTTCCTAGTTTGTTTGTTTTTTTTTACTTTTACTGCTCCTAACTCTGCATGTCTGCAACTAAGTTTGCTTTTCTGCCCCCTAACTCTGCAAGAGCTATAATTCACATTTTCTCTTTTGACTCTCTGCAAAATACACCCCCTATCTGGTGCCTACCCTAACAACACCCTTCCCCTTGTAGTTACACATCAGAAAGAAGACTGCAGAGCCACGGAACTGCCAGACGCCATTACTGGATTACGGGAACCAGTTTACGTCTGTCTTTGAAACAATGCAAGAGGAAGAAATCATGATCCTATCACCTTTGTTCCTCATCACTGACTCCTGACTTCGATCCCTTGCCTTATATAAGCCCCTAGAATCTTCATGGAGCAGGGGCACAGTTCTTGAGGCATGAGCTTACTGTGTTCCCCTCTCTGCCGGCTGAGAATAAAAGCCACCTTTCTATTTCCTCCAAACTGTATTTTTCACTTGGCTTCAGTAGGCAGAGAAGGCCAAGATTTTGGCTGGCAACAAGGGATACTTCCATTTTGTATAAAAACCACTCTTTTGGAGCCAGCTGAATGTCTCCTTAGTTGGGGAAAGTCATTCAGCTAGGTAAGGACATATGATTGTAGGACAAACGATCAACTTTATCTTTCTAGACAAATAAAAGATGATTGCTGATGTTCCGTTTGTAAAAGCACTCATATTCACAAGACATCTTAGAGAAAGTTTCATTTTTATAAGGATAAATCAACCAACCATTCATCTCATGGGCAGACAGCTTTACTCCTAAAGAGTGGTGGGTATTCTTTGCCACAAAGGAGGAAATTCAGAAGGAAATTCCAGTAAGAATATAAAGATTGGATTAAGTTTTTCCAAGAAATGCAAAAGGAGTCAAAATGCTGCTTAAATAACAAATTCCAAGTTGCAAAAGCTTTAGGCTTCTCCTGTTAATTCTGCAGTGCAGGTAATGAACAAGTGGCTTAAAATACAGTTACATTAGCATGACATTTTCAGTAAACAGGCTGTCAGGCAAGATGTCTGATTTTCTTTTGCAGTGATGGCTGTGGTCATCAAAGAGTCAGTGATATCCTTCTGCTGAGGCAGGCCACTCCACCCCTCCCCCATGACACCCTTAAGGTTTTGGTCACAGGGTGTCCAGCCTCCAGGTCAAGCATAGCAACTAACCGTGGTTAACCTAGTCAGGGCTATTTAGATTTGAATCTCAGTTCCATTACCTATTAGCTATTTGTCTTTGGGCAAATTACTGACATTTTTTGAGCCGGTTCTCCTTATTTGTAAAAATAAAAATAATTATTAGGCTAGAAAATGCAATTTTTGTAAGGCAGGAACAATTGAATGTCAGCAGTTTATTAGTTCTACCTAGTAAGTTGCAACTGTCATCGACCTGGGAAGCACTGGAACAAGCTGACTCTGACCATGACCTTAATGTCCATTTCTAAGTAGCTGATGGACAAACTATGGGGAAAGTTTGTTCAGAAAGGTCTGCACAAGAAAGGTTCACAACCAATTTATCTGTCAGGATCTTTGTCAGCTATGTCAAAGGGCTATGTAAGTACATAAATACATGAATTTTTTAGTATCTTACACTGGAAGGGTGAAAAAAAATAGCGCATGTAAGAAATCAGGAATTATTTTGAGAACATCTTTTAGTAAATAGAGCAGTAGACTTGGAATAAAAATAGATAAAACCCCTAATCTACAGCAAACTAGCTGTGTGACCTTGACATGTGGGCTAATCTCTTATTTTCTGCTTCCTCGTCTATATGACGGGAATAATAACTGGAGCTCTAACAGTCGCACAGGTAGTGATACTATCAATTATTCAGTGGTTTATGCTAGGCACCTTACATGATCCCATTTATTCCTCAAAACAACCGTATGAGAAAAGTATTGTTGCTAAAGTTCCCAGTTTATAAATGGGAAAACTGGGGATCAACATAGTTAGTGCAAGACCACACAGAAATTAAAAGGTAGAACTGAGACATGAACCCCAGCAGTTTTATTCTAGAACTTACTACCCTACCACACGCTTCGCTGCTTTTAATCACAAGGCTTCAATGCTAGTCTATGTCCTATTACTCATTGGCTTCACTGGACATTCGTGTCCTCTTTAGCTCTAACTAGTGATGAATCAGGTTCCAAACCTCAAATGCCCACCTTGATCACTTTTGTTAGAGGCTTCCAGGAGCATAGTCCTCAAAAAGACTGCAAAAGCCAAATCTTGTTCAGTGGGAAATAATGCTGTGATTGACTAGTAATGTCTGCCAAGGGCAGATGGGTGAGGCAACAGAGGCACTTGTAACATTCCTGCTGTCCTTAGGGGAGGGGTATCCCAAGTGGCGCTAGTGGTAAAGAACCCATCTGCCAATGCTGGAGACAAAAGAGATGTGGGTTCGATCCCTGGGTCAGGAAGATCCCCTGGAGGAGGGCATGGCAACCCACTCCAGTATTCTTGCCTGGAGAATCCCATGGACAGAGGAACCTGGTGGGCTTCAGTCCATAGAAAAGAGTCAGACACAATTGAAGTGACTTAGCATGCACGCATTTCATTATTCTATCCCAAATCTCCTCTCTGTAGCTGCTGAGAGAGTAACCAAGGGTGGCCTGGACAAACATGGGCTACCTGATAGGTCACCTCATAGAACAGGGCTGACTAACAGAATTTTCTGCCATAATGAAAACATCTACTACAATGGCTACTAGGCACATGTGGCTTTTGAGTACTTGAAATGTAGCTGAATAGATTATTTTTAACTTATAAACATTTTTTAATTAATAAAAACATAAACTTAAATAGACACTTGCAGCTAGTGGCCACAATATTGATCAGGGCAGTGGTGGAACAAAGGTCAGTTGGCTATGGATGAATGCCTTAGGCATGAAACCTGAGGGGAATTCACCCAGGAAGCTGAAAGTCAGGGCAAGGTAAAGTTTGAACAAAGGGGATGATGAGGAGGGAATCTGGATGCCAAAGCAAATACGTGATGCCAAATTTAGAGGAAGGCATGGAGAGCAAGTGATTGGGGAGGGATAGGAGGCAAGAGATACATGACTTCTCGGCCATATAAATCCTGGTCTGGGGACTTCCTACTAATCCTGCAATGGGCAGGGCATAGGCTTCGGTCATCTGAATGCCAACTGTCATGCTGTGCTTGGAGACCCTAGCCTCCTTACCCGTTCCCAGTTATCCCCAGGAATGTTCCCAGATCCTCACCATCCCTTGCTACTGCTGCTAAGTCACTTCAGTTGTGGCCAACTCTGTGCGACCCCATAGACGGCAGCCCACCAGGCTCCCCCGTCCCTGGGATTCTCCAGGCAAGAACACTGGAGTGGGTTGCCATTTCCTTCTCCAAAGCATTAAAGTGAAAAGTGAAAGCGAAGTCACTTAGTCGTGTCTGACTCTTCGCGACCCTATGGACTACAGCCTACCAGGCTCCTCTGTCCATGGGATTTTCCAGGCAAGAGCACTGGAGTGGGGTGCCATTGCCTTTTCTGCACCATCCCTTAGTATCCTCCTAATAACCAAAGTCTACCCACTGTTTACATGAAATAGTCCCAACGACTGAGTATTACTGACACCAGGTGAACTGTTAGCATGCTTAGTAGATAGTTCAATAGTTTGGGCTTTTAGCTACCAAAATTCAAATTAAATTCACTTAATCAAAATGAGGAATTAACAGAGGAAATATTGGAGCATCTCATATAAGTTTTTTGTTTTGTTTTTTTCACTTATTTTTATAGTTGGAGGCTAATTACTTTACAATACTGTAGTGTTTTTGCCATACATTGACATGAATCAGCCATGGATTTACATGTGTTCCCCATCCCGATCCCCCCTCCCACCTCCCTCCCCATCCCATATAAGTTTTGAATACTCGAGTCACAGGAGTGGATACCACTAGGTTTCTACAGGAAGTGAGTTTCAATCAGGATGGTCTGCCTTTCATTTTGAGTTTTCTCTTTCTTCTCTTTCTATACATTAGCTTCCCTTGCCTGGCCATGTCACCTGGCAGGAAACATGCCTTTCAAGAACTGCACCCAAACCTACATCCTTCTGTCTGTTTCCAAGATTTAAAATATCAGGAAAGGAACTCTGACCCATCCTGGGTCTAGTGCCACTCCTGGAGTTACAGTGAGAATGAGGGGAGTAGGATCATGACTGAAAACGGGCATTCCTATTGAAAATCGCAACACCAGAAGTGAGGGGGGGGAGAAGCGCTCCCAGAAAAAGGGACAGTGGTGGTGTTGCCCCAGGAAAAAAGGAAGAGAAGCTAGGAAAACAAAACAGGAGGTTTTTACAGAAGAAACAGTGTGACGACAGAACACAGACAGCATATACTCGTTAGCAAAGGCTTTTTTTTCTTATAAAGCAGATCAAGCACGATGGGGAACTTTGCCAACTGCAAAACCAGGATGATTTTTTTCCCCTTATTAAAAATCAAAAGGAAAGCAACCCAGATGCCTTAATTACTTTGATTGTGGAGGTGAAGGAGAGCCTTGCTTTTAAATGAACATTGTATTTATCCATTAATTGTACCAGGAAATTGAAGAGACGCTTTGGTTTTATATGTGATTATCTTGATACCTATTGAATAAAAAAAAGTAGTTTTGCCTCATTAGCAGTAAAGTATATAGGGATAATGATGGATCAGTCTAAGTATTATTTCCTTATTTCTGGTTCTAATCACTATATTTAATAAGGAAGAGCCAGGTTCAATAAAGGATGCATCTGGCTTCAAATGATTAATCAATTTTTATAGAACTCACATGCTGGCAATTTCTTTGAGAAACTAGACAAGACATCGTGAATCACAACTCACAGCACACATTCCCCAGCCCTCTCTACAAGCTTTGCTTTTGCTAATCAGCTTCAATTGTCTATCTTGGGGCATTTTTTTTAAAAAAGGTGCATCCTTTGTCTCTCACATCCTGAATTAATGCTGTAGGTAATTAGCTCTGAGCGTTGAGGTCTCTTTCATCTGCATGCAAGTCAACTAAAAGATTTCCCTCTGCTGCTTGAAATAGGAATTTCTTCCTTTCAATCCCTCTTTGACTCTTCTTCAAGCTTACTTTAATTAGGATGTCAAATTGTATCATACTGCAGGGAGTTAAACTTTCTGAGATTGTTCCAGGATAGACTTTTATTGAGTTGGGGGGACAGTTTTTCTTTGTAACGTCAATTTTTCTGTCCAATTTCTGGGGCAGGAGATGAACTAGTCTTGTGCATTAACCACAAGGAGGGAGGCAATATGACAGGCTTCAGAGGCTGTTGTAGGTTGAGATGAAAATGTGGAATCGCAGGAGACAAAAACAGGTGCATGCCAAGATGGGCAGAGCTTGAGTGACTGAGGACAGTTCTCAGAAAAGGAACATAAGCAAAAAAAAAAAAAAATTAAAATCCTGTGAATTCCAGTTGCTGGGGCATTTTGGCTATTTTAAAATATACATGTGTGTTATTTATTACTGGATCTCTGGGAACTGGAAAAGGGACTGCAAATACCTGGTGAGTCTGCTGCCACTCCTGCCTTTTCCTTTCTCGCTAGCTGACATCACTAATCACTCACGACATCCTCCTGCTGAGCCCACATGTAGACGCAGACTGCTCCAGACAGTAACTGCCAACTGATCAGAACTGGCACACAAGATGGAATCTATTTGCAATCCCTGGTCTAGAACACTGTAAGCATTTAATAAATATGTGTTGAAATGCACAAATAAATGAAGACATGCTTCTAGAGATTATGGGACTTCACTGGTCCCCTTCCCCCTTGAACTTAGAGTCTTTTTTTAAATTTATTTATGTTTTCTCAGATGGATTCCACGGAGTCAGATCCAATATGGTTCTTTAATTTAGATGCATCACACTACCCTCCAGCATTATCTAATGCAGGGATAAAAATATGCTGCCCTCAAGCTGGGTTCATCCTAGCATTCAGGCACACATGGACACGTCTAGAGAACTGGTGAAATGGGTCTCAGAATTGCATTCCAAAGCATGTAATCTGAGTACCTGAGTTTGGATCTAAGACAACTAGTCAAAATAGAAAGGAATGTATACATTTCAATGTTACATTTTCAATCCGTCCCACCCTCCCCTTCCCCCACTGTGTCCACAAATCTGTTCTCTCCCTCTGCAGCTCTATTCCTGTGCTGCAAACAAGCTCATCAGTTGGGAGAATTGAATTACGCACACTACCGTGTTTAAAACTGGGGCTTTCCAGGTGGCACTAGTGGTAAGAAATGCGCCGGAAAATGTACGAGACGCGAGAGATTTGGTTTCGATCCCCAGGTTGAGAAGATCCCCTAGAAAGGAAATGGCAACCCACTCCAGCATTCTTGCCTGGGAAATCCCATGGACAGAGGTGCATGGGGGGGGGGGGGTCACAAAGAATCAGACACAACTGAGCGACTGAGGACAGAGAGATATTTAAACTAGGTAGCTAGTGGGAAGTTGTTATATAACACAGGGAGCTCAGGCTGGTGCTCTGTGATGACCTAGAGGGGTGGGATGTGAGGGTGCACACTGTTGTATGGCAGAAACCAACACAACATGATAAAGCAATTATCTGCCAATTAAAAATAATTGAAAAAAATAAAAGAATAGAAGAGAGGTAAGATTATGAATATTGAATTCATCACTCTGATAATTTGTCAGTCCAGTCTGACCTGCCACCTTCTAAGTGCAAGTGGGCTACAATGGAAGATCCAGTAAAAACTACAAAAAAGCTAATTCGAGAAAGCAAACATGATATGATGCAAGTATCAAGCACTGGGGTCCCTTATCCACATGGTCAGCGAGGCTCTTTGGCAGTATGGGTGGAGGCCAGAGATTGAAAGTGAAAGTTGTTTCCAACTCTTTGTGACCCCATGGACTGTAGCCCACCAGGCTACTCTGTCCATGGGATTCTCCAGGCAAGAATACTGGAGTGGGTTGCAATTCCCTTCTCCAGGGGATCTTCCAGACCCAGGGATCAAACCCAGGTCTCCTGCATTGCAGGCAGATTTTGAGCCTCCAGGGAGCAAAAGCTATCTTGAAACCTTTCATCCTTTTCCTAAACAGGCACCATTGACTCAGCTGCTGCTTGGGGATTGACTCCACTGGGAGATGTCACTGCAGGAAACAGGAGTAGGACAAGAGAGACAAATAAAAGGCAGACCCCACAGGGCACAGAAGGGAACAAGGTTAACCACTCACAAGTGAAACACCAGTTGAGAATTCACAGAAGTACTTGGGTTCTGGGAAGCATTTGGGGAGAGCTGAGAAAAAATGCCATTATATTAGTGTGATTTATCTTTTATGTATGGAGAAATTAAGGTTGCAAGCATTTTGAAGATTTTATTAACTTGGGGACATTCACCTAAAGGACCCCCAGTGAAACACATAGCTCCACAAAGTATACTTCAAAAAAGAAACAGTATTTTCTTCATAGCAGCTTAATCATCAAAATGCACTAATTGAATAACTGATGGCTTACAGCATTTGGCTTCCTACAAAGTGAACACCACAGAATTCAGCCTCAGCCCTCTAGGAGTGTGGACAAATTCAAAATACCTGTACACATCCTAACAGCATATAGAAACCTCAAAGCAATGCGCGGATTGTTGGCACATTTCTGTCACATATAGGTCATTTTGCTAAGAGGATTGCAAGCTGCTTTTAAGCACATGAATATATTATCCAATTTTCTTGACAGAAATAAAAGCTAAGAAATTCAAAACGACAGGAGCCAGGTCTGTGTGGCTGTAGGGGAATCAAAGCAGTCTAGAAAATTTGATTAACTCAATTTGCCCCAGTTCCTTAGGGAAGCTTCAGAAATCAAAATTACTGTTTAATAGTCCAAATAGTCAATTTGAATTGAGAAGACCTCTCTGACCTTTCTGCGCTTGTTTTTGAGACGTGATTTTACCTGAAGGGTTGGAGCCAATGGAAGAAGAGACATAATAGCAATACTGAGCCTTCAAAATACAAAGAAATTTCTATTGCCTCTGAACACTGAGGCCAAAGTAAGAAAGCAATGAAATCAAAGATTTCGACAGGAAACTCGGATGTCCCTGTGCTGTGCGCTCAGACCCCCCAGTCGTGTCTGACTCTGAGGCCCCATGGGCTGTAGCCCACCAGGCTCCTCTGTTGATGGGGATTCTTCAGGCAAGAATACTAGAGTGGGTTGCTACGCCCTTCTCCAGGGGATCCTCCCAACCCAGGGATCGAACCCAAATCTCCTGCATTGTAGGCGGATTCCTCACTGTCTGAGCCACCAGGGAAGCCCAAAGCCCAATAATACTAGAGTGGGTAGCCTGTCCCTTCTCCAGGGGATCTTCCCTGCCCAGGAATCGAACCAGGGTCTCCTGCATTACAGGCAGATTCTTTACCAGCTGAGCTACCAGGGAAGCCCCCTGGATTAGCCCTAATCCTCCTTGATTTCTCTAAAGAGTGAAATCATGTGAGCCAGTGTGGCATAAAGCCATTCTCAGCCTTACAGTTCATCAGGACTAACTGCAGAACCTGTTATAACAGAATCTCTGGGCCCCACCCCCAGAGTTTCTGATTTGTAAGTCTGGGCTGCTGCTGCTACTAAGTCGCTTCAGTCGTGTCCAACTCTGTGCGACTCCACAGATGGCAGCCCACCAGCTCCTCCGTCCCTGGGATTCTCCAAGCAAGAACACTGGAGCAGGTTGCCATTTCCTTCTCCAGTGCAAGAAAGTGAAAAGTGAAGTCACTCAGTCGCTCAGTCGTGTCTGACTCTTCGAGACCCCATGGACTGTAGCCTACCAGGCTCCTCTGTCCATGGAATTTTCCAGGCAAGAGTACTGGAGTGGGTTGCCATTTCCTTCTCCCAAATCTGGGCTAGGGACCAACATTTTTCATTTCTAAGAAATTCTCAGATGATGCTTAATGGAGAGTACAATTTGAAAGCCACTTGTGAAATGATTATTACTGTCGGTCTGAATCAGTCATTTCATTGGGTTTGTAAAATGATGACTTTCTAATTTTACCCTTTGGTTTGCATTTGTCTGTGGAAATTATTCTGTGTACAAGAACTTTCCTTTATCCATGAAAGCTATGTGTTACCTTCTGAAATATACCTCAAACCAGAAGGGCAAGATAACTGTTTAATGCTCTTGCTTTGGTATGTATATACAATGGAATATTACTCAGCCATAAAAAGAAGGAAATTGGGTCATTTGTAGAGATGTGCATGGACCTAGAGATGGTCATACAGGGTGAAGTGAGTCAGAAAGAGGAACACAAATATTGTATATTAATGCATGTATGTGGAATCTAGAAAAATTATAGAGATGGTCTTAATTGAAAAACAGAAATAGAAACGCAGATTTAGAGAACAAACGCATGAATAGCAAGGAGGAAGGGAAGGTGGGATGAATTTGGAGACTGGGATAAACATATACACACTATCAATACTATGGATAAATAGATAACTAATGAGAATATATTGTATACACAGGGAACTCTGCTCAGAGCTCTGGTGATCTAAATGGGAAGGAACTCCAAGAGAGATGGGAAATGTATATACATATCTCATTCACTTTGCTGTACAGAGAAACTAACATTGTAAAACAGCTATACTTCAATAAAACATTTTAAAATGAATATCTTAGAGCAACTCTGAATTCTGGTATGAGTATCTGAGGAGTCCCGTGTTTTGTTTTATTAAACAATTTACCCGGACTCAAATTACAACTCAAACTCAACTATCACCCAGAAAGTGTCCTTTTAGTAGTAGGTTTGTGATTAATAAATCAAATTTCATTTCAGGAAGGTTTTTTGTTTGTTTATTTTTGTTTTTTTACATACTGCTGTAAATGTTGTTCGCCTTTAGGATCTCCAATAGCACATATGTTGGTTCTATTCTGCCTATCTTTCAAATTTTCTTGAATATTTTTTGTCTCTATTTCTACTTCATCATTTTCACTTCTTTTTCCTTGAATGTATAGCTCCCACATTAAGCTTTCTTTGTCTCCTTGCTTTTGCATTCCTTCTAATTCAGTATTTTTTTTCTGAAACAGTTCACACAATTTCTTTCATCTCTTTTAAAAAGCGTCTCCTTCTGCTGTCCAGCTACCTCATTTCTGAACTGCTTTAAGTCTTGTTTCTGTTTTTCTTACACTGTTTTGGTGATATTGAAATTTCTTTTTATTGAATTTGAAATACCTGGTTTCAATTTTAATATTCTTTATGGACAAAAATATGTGCTTTTCCCAATGTTTTTATGTGCATGGAGGTATGTGATTCATCTTCATCTTTTACCTTATGGTATCTTTCTGTAATTCTTTCTTTTTCCTTGTTTAAGTAACACTATTAGGAGGAAGGTCTTTTGCAAAAGCTGAAGGTGGGCCAGGGAAGCATCCTCAGATTCACAGCTCAAGAGAGCACTCTTCTATGGTTACAGAGAAGCATTTTTAAACATGGCATTTAAAAAATCTGTTTCTCTGCCTCTCTGGGCTAAGCCTAGTTCAGCAAAGCTTCCTGTTTCTCTCATCTTCTTTTCTAAAACTTTGTCTTCCAAAGTGTTATCCTCACCTGTACCAGCTTTTACAGTTCTTTTTTGGACTATGCCCTCTGGACTATGCCTTTTGTGGACTATGCTTCACAAGTATTTGAACCTGCATTATCACTGGGATTAATGGTGTTCCCACCTTAAGCAACATGAATTTGGTTCCAAGTAGGCTTTTTCAGCATAGGTCTATGTCCTACTGATAGGATGTTCTGGGATTCTTGAAGCATGGGCTGCTACAGCACTGCTTGAATTTCCTGTGGTTTCTGTAATCATTTCCCACAGTTATTGTTGTTGTTATTTATTTATTTATTTACTTATTTTGCACTTACTCATGCAAAAAGGAACCTTCTGAAGACTGTTATAATTTTTCCCCAGTTCTTTTCAGATTTATTTACTTAGGTTTTTACTTACTATGCAGTTTTCACCTTTGGGAACACATTGACAATTTCTGTGTTAAGGCCATGGGCTCCTTCCAGCCTGCTCTTTCTCTGTCACTGATGCTGTAGAGTTGCTGGTCCCTGAAGACACTGATCTCTTGGCTTGAAAATTAACTCATTTCTTGACAAACAGTCAGGGAAGGTTGCAACTGGATTCCATCACACAGAATTTTCTGAGGCAAGTCACATGACATGCATAGGACAAGGTGGGGAAAAAACTCCAAACATTCAAATGTTTGTTTAATGTTTCTTTATGTAAATTCCTATCTATCTTTCAGGGTTCACTGCAAATGTTCCTTCAGGAAATCTTCTATGGTCCTTGAGATTCCTGTCCACTGATCTGCTTTCATTTACTTTTACAGTGCATATTTTTGTTAACCTGTTTGTATACCTTTATTATGTACATTTTCATGTTTTATTATAATTTTTTACTTACATAATGATTCCTGACTAGATTTCAAAATACTCCAAGATATGTCTATATTTCTAATGTCTTTTTCATATACCCAAAGCCTACCAGGCATCCAAGTGTTTAATTAAATTCATTATCAAATACTTATAGGACTTCCCGGGTGGCTCAGTGGTAAAGAATCCACCTGCCAAGCAGAAGATGCAGATTCGATCCCTGGGTCCTGAATATCCCCTGTCGAAGGAAATGGCAACTCACTTCACTCCAGTATTCTTGCCTGGGAAATCTCATGGACAGAGGAACTGGTGGGCTACAGACCATGGGGTTGCAAAAGAGTCAGACACGACTTAGTCACTAAAGAAAATAAAATATAAAGTATTTGCTATGGGTCAGGCACTGTTAAGGATGCTGAAAATTAAAAAATCAATTAAAAATGTATCTATTTGACAAATGGGGAGCAGTTACTATATTCTCCTAAAGTATCTACTAAAATACAAGAAAAAAATTGTCCTGTCTGTCTGATTGTGGCAGACAAGACCGAGTGGGGAAAGACAAGGGGAAATGATAACACAGGGAAAAACAAGGAGGGGGAGGTTTCGCAATTCAGAAATAAACTTGTAAAAAGCCTTGTGCTTCCAAAAAAGAACAGAAAATTTGGGTTTAAAAAAAAAGTGAGTTGGAGTAGAGATGAAGATGCCAGAGTGGGAAGATGTAGACAGCAACTCCCTTCAGGAACATATCAAAAACACGTCTACATGTGGATCAGTTCTGACTGCAAGCTAACTGGAGACTGGCAGAAAGGAAAATGGCACAGATGAACTTGTTTGCAAAACAGAAATAGAGACACCGACAGGGCTAACAAATTCACACATTCCAAAGGTGGAAGGGAGGGTGGGATGAACTGGGGGATTGGGATTGACATTTACACTGCTGGGTATAAAATTTATAACTAATGAGAACCTACCGAATAACACAGGAAACTCTACTCAGTGCTCTGTGGTGACCTAAATAGGAACAAAAACCCCAAAAAGAGGGGCTATATGTAAGCATACAGCTGATTCACTTCACTGTACAATAGAAACTAACACAAAATAGTAAAGCAACTATACTTCAATAAAAAGGAAGAGATAAATGGAATTGCCAGACCAGATAAATAAACTGCCTTTAGCCAGGCCCTTTAAGAAAAAAAGAGAAAGGACCAAAATAAACAAAACAAGAAATTAAAGAGGACAAAGTAAAACTGAATCCCAGAGATACAAAAAGACATAAGAGAATACCATATTCAGTTACACTCTAACAAACTGGACAATCTAAAAGAAACGGACATATCTCTAGAAACACACAATCTTTCAAGACTGATTCAGGAAGAAATAGACAATTTAACAGACTGGTCACTAGTAGTGAAAGTGAATTACTAATCAAAAAATTCCCAGAAGTCCAGGAGTGGATAGTTTCACAGGGGAATTCTAACAAACACATAAATAAGAGCTAATACCTAAGTTTCCCAAACTATTCCAAAAGGTGAAGTGGAGGGGACATTTTGAAATTCTTTCTATGGGGCTACCATTACCCTGACACCAAAATTAAACAAAGAAACCACAAAAAAGAAAATTACTGCATGACACTGCACAATTTTTACACATTTCTTATTCTGTTTATTTCTTCCTAAATTATTTCAAAAGCATATATACCTACTATATACCCACTAGTACTAGTGTACTATATATAATACACTCAATTCTCCTAAACTGTGTAGAAGAGGAAAACAAAGGTCATAGCCTATAAAAATGAATAAAGGTATATATTATTGAATTATTCTTCAGCAAATATTCACCCTTCCCCTCCCTTGGAGTGAAGTATATTTTTCCTGGTCCACTGATACAAGGTTACACTATGTGCTTTGTCCAAAGGAATATGAGCAAAAGTGACGCTGTACCTATTCCAAGCTGAGGTTTTAAAAAGTATATATAGCAAGTTTCTTGCAGCCTTGATGTGTTCCTGCATTTTGCCATGGGAAGAGCATACCCAGGTAGCTGCTGCCCCATGATCCTGGATCCTGGAAGGAAAGGTGTAAGGAACTGATATGAACCTGCCCTTTAACCTGAAGAGAAGCTGGGTTCAACTCACCTACAGTCTGTAAGCAAAGACTAATTTACATATTCACGAGTAAGAACGTACTTAAGGGTATTTGCTATGCTTGTTGTTATAAGCCATTGATACATGGAGATTTCCTTTTATACAGCGTTATTGCAACCAGGCTTCCCCAGTGGCTCAGTGGTAAAGAATCCACCTGCAGTGCAGGCCATACTGGTTTGATCCCTGGGTCGGAAGATCTCTTGGAGAAGGAAATGGCAACCCACTTCAGTATTCTTGCCTGGGAAATTCCATGAACAAAGGAGCCTGGCGGGTTACAGTATATGGGGTCACAGAGGAGTTGGACACAACTTAGTGATTAAACAACAACAGCAATGACTGTAAGAACTGTTGACTAATACTACAAATGTGTAGTACTTAAAGTTCTCATGAATCTTTGATGGCCAGCCTCTCAGTGCTCTCAGAGTTCCGCAGCTTCACCAAATCTTTCCCACTTGAACAATGGATTCATATAGCTGAGAATAAAAGATTTGCTTATTTTGAGTTCAAGACCTTCAGAGGATTCAAAACTGATGGAAAGCCAGAGAATGGTCCAAGATGCAGATGACCATGCTTACATATAAGTGGATGCATCATTAATTTCAACAGCAATAAACTAAAGTGATTTTTCACTTGATTATCATATCCTAAATGAAATAAAATTAACTTTCTAATAATTAGCCACAAATTTCTAATGTGTTTATTTTTACCACATGCTTCGCAGTTCTGCTAAGTTGAAAGCCTCAAATCCATCAACCAATAAATCGTTCCTTGGGCTTCACTTCAGGGACCAATTAAAACTATCGACATGTTTTCTTCCATTACACTGAGACTTTTACCTCCAGCTGTTGGGATTTGGGCTTTTAAAAGTGTGAAGCACGATTATCCAGGGAGAAGGCACTTGAGACAACTGGCGGGAAACACCTTCTGTTGAGAGCCGGCTCAGGCGCGCGTGGCCCCGCCCTCCCTGCTTCCTTCCGCGGGCGCGCCTTCCCTGGACGTGCGGTACGTGACGCAGCGGGCACCGCAGCCGGAAGGGCGCTGCTCCCAGACCCGGAGGGAGCGCTCCCGGCAGATGATCCAAGGGCTGGTGACTTACCACTTACACAGGCAGAGCGCCTTTGGAGGGTCTGCTTTTACGTCTCCTGTTCTGTAAAACTTTCCACTCAAGACTTGGGTAAATGTTTTCCAGATGGTATCTATCATGGTGTTACCTACTAATAGGATTCTAGGAAAAGTAACTGAATTAATGAGCAAGTCAAAAAGGAAAGGAAGCAAGACTGTGTGTGAAAGAAGAAAAAGAAGGGACCTCAGAGCTCTCTAATCAAGAGCCAAGGTCACTGAAAGACAAATACCTTATGATACTGCTTATCCTGGGAATCTAAAATAAAATGACACAAATGAACTTATTTACAAAACAAAACCAGACTCACAGACTTAGAGAAGTACTTCCGGTTTCCGGGGAAAAGGGCAGAAGAGGGATGCTGAGGATAGTCAGGGGGTTTGGGATTGACATGTACACATTGTTATATTTTAAATAGAGGACTAATAAGGACCTGCTGTATAGCACATGAACTCTGATCAATATTATGGAACAACCTAAATGGGAAAAAGAATTTGAAAATTCCCTGGGTTGAGAAGATCCCCTGGAAAACGGAAAGGCTACCCACTCTAGTATTCTGACCTGGAGAATTCCTTGGACTGTTTAGTCCATGGGGTCCCAAAGAGTCAGACACGACTGAGTGACTTTCACTTTCAAATACATGTATATATGTATATATAAATGAATCATTTTGCTGTACATCTGAAGCTAACACAACATTATTAATCAACTGTACTGCAACATAAAATTTAACATTTTTAAAAATTAAAAAAAAAAATTGAAAGAGTGAGGGTCATTTAGGAAAAAGGGACTTGATTGGATGTCAAGAAACCTGAGGCCTGGACATCATCATGCTTCCTCCAGATCACAAGATTTGCATTCTAACAGACATAGGTTGAAATCTCAAATCCACTGTACACAATAGGCAAGTCACTTGACTTCTCTGAGCCTCAATTTCCCTACATGCTGACAAAAGAGGTAAAATAATGTGAACAGTATACATGATACTGTTTTACATACTTTAGGTTCACAGATGTTAAAAACCCAGCAAAATGTCAGGTTATAAGTAGGCACTCAAAAAAAAAAGTCCATTTCCATCTGTGGTCAGTTGGGTAATTGGCCCCAATTCTTCACGCTGCCTGAATTCACTGCATCTTGGGTAGAGTACATTTTCCTGCCCCTTGCTTTGGGGTTGACCACATGACTTGCTTTGACCAATAAATGTCGGCAGATGTAACAGTGACTTCTGAGATAAAGACTTAATGGGCCTTGCGTGATTACGTGTTTCTACTTGCCCTCTGCACCTCCATCTTCCCTACAGTAAAATACACTGGTTTCCCCACTAGGTCCAAGAAGGAATGAAAGAGACATGGAGCGGGGCTATCCTAGCCTATCTGTAGAGCCACCAAGTCAAGCAAGCCCAGAGCATTCAAACTCCATCCAAAATCTTTAAAGACTTCTGAGTGAGGATAATGAATGTTTGAAACTGTTGAGTTTTGAGTCCGTTAGTTCAGGTTGCAATATCTCACAAGCATATGATCTCACATTCGCTCTGAGCTGTAACTGCATCTCTACCCAGGGGGACTCCCAGGTGGCACTGGTGGTAAAGAAACTATCAGTGCAGGAGACACAGGAGACATGTGTTCCTTCCCTGGGTCAGGAAGGTCCCCTGGAGGAGGATACGGCAACCGTCTCCAGTATTCTTGCCGGGAGAATCCAGTATTCTTGCCGGGAGAATCCCATGGGCAGAGGAGCCTGGAGGGCTACAGTCCATGGGGTCACAAAGAGTCAGACACAACTGAAGCAAATCAGCATGCACGCACATGCATGCTCTACCCAGGACTCACTGAATGAATCTTTTGCAGTGCTAATATTATAGATTAGGCTCAGAAAATAGTAATCTTAAATGAAACCTCTGCTGTATAATAGTTTTGAAATCTTAATTTCTGAATTCAGGTGTGCAAGAAAAGCAACTTTGTTATGATGAGACCTATTTTGTATCACTTTTATTATAAATCCCCTATTATAATAAATCCCCTATCCTGCTGGGTAGCAGAACTATCCTTAGATCAGTGCCAGGTTTCTTCTCCCACTAGGACTGTATTTAAATTTTGGAGTTTTTTCATAGAGCATGAGGAGGAGCCAGGAGTTGGGAGAGACCATCTGGACCTCATTGTTCCTGTTGTTAATCTCTTCAGGTCTCTGCTGCAATGTCTTGATCTATGTGAGCAGGGATCCAGGATCTGATTTCTTTCCAGCTAACCTCCTTTCGGAAGCCTACGAATATTCTTAACTGAAGGGAGCTCAGAGCTGCTCATAGACATGCAAGGATTGTTCTACAGTATCCGCAGTTCACTTGGGTGAAGGGGAACACGATGCGTTGGTCTTGGACATGTCTGTCTGGCAGGCCCAGGTGGTCATAGCCACTCCAGGCTCTCAGAAGAGGGAGCATGGGTTCCTCTGCATGCAGATTCTCTAGACTTCCTGAGGCCTCTGCCTAGATTGAGCATGGACTCTAGTAGGATGAGTGTCCTGTTTCTTAGGAACCCAAATAACTCAAAATGTTTTCTTCTAACTCTCCTCATTTCTTTGACTCATTTCTAACAGAGTTGAAGAGCTTTGCTGTTGTGCTGAGAGATCTAGACTTTTGAAGCTCAAAACCCGAGACCAACTTTTCTTTTCTCTCTTTGATCTGGATCTTTACTACTCTGAAACACTGAGTATGCAAAATCCTAACTGTGGCCTAAGGTGGTTAAAGTGTCAAAGGGCAACAGACAATTCCAAGAAAAACAACCACAAACCTACATTAGTTGATATTTCAAAATTATTTTCCTTTACAAATATATGTACTTGTTCCGTGGATTGCAAAATAGTGAAAAAGGTGAAAGTGCTAGTGGGAAAAAGTGGAGTGGTTAGTCATTCAATTGTGTCCATCTCTTTGGAACCCATGGAATTCTCCAGGGAAGAATACTGAAGTGGGTTGCCGTTCCCTTCTCCAGGGGATCTTCCTGACCCAGGGACTGAACCCTGGTCTCTTGCATTGCAGGTGGATTCTTCACTGTCTGAGCCACCAGGAAAGCCTAGGATTGCAAGATACAACATTGCTTAATATTACTTTGTCTATTCATCATGACAGGCTTTTCATACATTATACTGTATTCTACCATTATACACTATTAACTCAAGGAGATGTTAGGTAAATGAATTCATAAACTGGAACTTCTATATCAACTCTTGGTTCCAGTTATGTTTTGAGCTTTTTTGTTTGTTTTGGATTTTTTTTTTTTCTTTTTGGATGTCCATTCTCTGGCCCAGTTTCACTTGCCGAGATTAACAACAAAAGTTGCCAGCTGTGATTTGCCGGTGTGTTCCAGTTCCACAATGCCAGAAAAAATCAATTATGCACACTAAGGGTCATCTCTATAAAGACGACCATAGATACATTTTACAGTGACTAGTGACCGTCAGAACACTCAGCCAGGAGCAGACTGTATCTGCTTATATTACAAAGGCCAAAAGTAACCAGGTGTGAAACCTGTATTTTACTTATATTTACAGCCAAATCGAAGTAGGCAATGATCCAAGCAATAGGTTGGCATTCAGCCCATTTCAGGCTGAGCAAGGGTGATTTCATGCTGCAAAGTGTGAACAAAAATGCAAGCCATTATAGCGTGTATTAAGAGTTCAAACAGAATAGAACCTCTCAGAGAAAGTAGATACCAAAGTGAAAAAGATGGTTTCTGAGTATTTACCTCAACTTGCAAATGGGTATCAGGAATAAGATAGGCTTGTCACATGTAGTGACACCCTATGAGGCATTCTCTGGAGAGCTACTTACAGGCTATTATGTTCCTCAAGCTATTAATATCCATCAAGTATTTAAGGAATTTTACATTTGGTTGTGATTGTGTATGAGGGAGAGGACTTACTCTGTTATCTTAAAAAAACTAAATAAAACATAGAAATAATGGTTTCTCACAAAAGGGAAAGAGGGGTGGGAGGAATTGGGAGATTGGGATTGACGCATATACACTACTGATGCTATGTATAAAATAGATTGACTAATGAGAACATGGTCTTCCCTGATAGCTCAAATGGTAAAGAATCTGCCTGAAATGCAGGAGACCTGGGTTCAATTCCTGAGTTGGCAGGATCCCCTGGAGGAGGGAATGGCAACCCACTCTAGTATTCTTGCCTGGAGAATCCCATGGACAGAGGGGCTTGGTGTCATAGACTTGGACATGACTGAGCAACTAACACAGCCTCAGTGAGAACATGTGCAGCACAGGGAACTCTGTTTAATGCACCGTGGTGACCCGGAGGGGAAGGAAGCTCAAAAGAGGGGACATTTGTACCTAAAAGACGCTTGCTCCTTGGAGGGAAAGTTATGACCAACCTAGACAGCATGTTAAAAAGCAGAGACATTCCTTTGCCAACAAAGGTCTGTCTAGTCAAGGCTATGGTTTTTCCAGTAGTCATGTATGGATGTGAGAGTTGGACTATAAAGAAAGCTGAGTACAGAAGAATTGAAGCTTTTGAACTGTGGTGTTGGAGAAGACTCTTGAGAGTCCCTTGGACTGCAAGGAGATCCAATCAGTCCATCCTAAAGGAAATCAGTCCTGAATATTCATTGGATGGACTAACACTGAAGCTGAAACTTTAATACTTTGGCCACCTGATTCGAAGAACTGACTCATTTGAAAAAACCCTGATGCTGGGAAAGATTGCAGGTGGGAGGAGAAGAGGATGAGATGGTTGGATGGCATCACCGACTCAATGGACATGAGTTTGGGTAAACTCCGGGAGTTGGTGATGGACAGGGAGGCCTGGCATGTTGCAGTCCATGGGGTTGCAAAGAGTCGGACACTACTGAGCCACTGAACTGAGACATTATGTTAAAAAGCAGAGACATCACTTTGCTAACAAAGATCTGTATAGTCAAAACTATAGCTTTATCCAGTGGTCACATATAGATGTGAGAGTTGGACCATAAAAGAAGGCTGAACACCAAAGAATTGATGCCTTCAAACTATGCTGCTGGAGAAGATTCTTGAGAGTCCCTTGGACTGATAGGAGATCAAACCAGTCAATCCTAAAGGAAATCATCTCTGAATATTCACTGGAAGTACTGATGCTGAAGCTGAAGCTCCAAAACTTTGGCCACCTGATGCGAAGAGCTGACTCACTGGAAAATACCCTGATGCTGGGAAAGACTGAAGGCAGGAGGAAAAGGGGACATCAGAGGATGAGATGGTTAGATAGCATCACTGACTCAGTGGATATGGATTTGAGCAAACTCCAGGAGATAGTGGAGGACAGAGGAGCCTGACATGCTAAAGTGGAATGATAGAAAAATATGTGAAGAAAAAAAAAACAAAATTTTTCCAAATTTTATGAGAACTGTAAACTCACAGATATAAGAATCCCATTGACCCCGACCATAATAAAACTACTCCAAGGCACATCAACTGCAGCCACAAAATTAAAACACACTTGCTCCTTGGAAGAAAAGCTATGACAAACCTAGACAGGGTATTAAAAAGCAGAGACATCATTTTGCCAACAGAGGTCTGTATAGTCAAAGCTATGGTTTTTCCAGTAGTCATATATGGACGTGAGAGTTGGACCATAAAGAAGGCTGAGCACTGAAGAATTGATGCTTTCAAATGGTGGTACTGGAGAAGACTCTTGAGAGTCCCTTGGACTGCAAGGAGATCAAACCAGTCAATCCTAAAGGAAATCAATTATGACTATTCATTGGAAGGACTGATGCTGGAGCTGAAACTCCAATACTTTGGCCACCTGATGCGAAGGGCTGGGTTATTGGAAAAGACCCTCATGCTGGGAAAGATTGAAGGCAGGAGAAAGGGGTGACAGAGGATGACATGGTTGGATGGCATCACCAACTCAATGGACATGAGTTTGAGCAAGCTCTGGGAGACAGGGAAGGACAGGGAAGCCCGGTGTGCTGAAGTCCACGGGGTCACAAAGAGTTGGACACGAGTTAATGACTGAATGACAACAACAACAAGGGACATCAAAATAAAATAAAGTTGGTGATTAATAGAAAATATTAAAAACAGAGAGTATTAGACACATCCAAAATAAAAATTTTAAAAAAAAATGATTTCAGACTTTTTACTGGAAAGAATGCAAGCCTGACAATAGCAGGGTAACATCTTCAAAGACTTGAAAAAAAGTTTCAACTTAGGGCTCTATTCCCCGTGAAAATATCTTTCAAAAGATGAAATAAAATTTTTGTGAGATAGAATGAAAGGTGAAATAACTCATTATTAGTGTGTGTGCTTAGTTGCTCAGTCATGTCCGACTCTTTGTGACCCTGTGGACCATAGCCCACCAGGGTCCTCAGTCCATGGGAATTCTTCAGGCAAGGATACTGGAATGGGTTGCCATCCCCTCCTCCAGGGGATCTTCCCAACCCAGGGATCAAACCCAGGTCTCCTAAGTTGCAAGCAGATTCTTCACCATCCGAGTCACCAGGGCCTCAAATATAAGAAATGTTAAAGGAAGACCTTGGGAGGGAAGAAGATGATACCAGATAGAAATTTGGATCTACACAAAGATGAGGGAAACCAGAATACCATATAAATACATCTAAGGATTTCACCAAAAACCTGTTCATTACAAGTACTAACAAATAAATCGAGTGAGAGATATCAATTGCATTTTTGTATACTGAAAACACTCAAAATTAAATACAGTGTCATCAGAATATAGGAAATACTTGGAGTAAATCTGACAAAAGATATGTACAACCTGCACACTGAAAACTATAAAACACTGGAAAGAGAAATTAAAGAAGAATTATATTATATCATGTATTTTAAAAATATCAATTTTCCCCAACTGATTTATAGATTTAATGTAATCTCAATCAAAACTGTAGCAGGCTTTGTGTATTTGTGTGTGTGTGTGGGGGGGGGTGGGTGCATGTAAACTAGCAAGCTGTTTCTAAAACTTAAGTGGAAACGTTAAAAGACCTAGATTACTCAATAACAAAAGAATAGAGTCCAGATATAGACCCATGTATATATGGTTAATTGACTTTCAACAAATGTGCTGAATTAATTAATGGGGGAAAGCTAATCATTTTAATAATATGATGTTGGGACAATCAGGTAGCCACCTGCAAATAAAGAAACCTCAACCCTTACCTCCCTCCCTGTATTAAAATTTCCTCAAAATGAGTCACTGACCTAAATGAAAGAGCTAAAATTATAAAGCTTTCAGTAGAAATCACAGTGGGACATCTTCGTTTCCTTAAATGTGGCAAAGTTTTATTAAGTAGGACATCAAAAGCACAAACTATAAAAGTAAAGCATCAATAAATTGGACTTAGTCAAAATTAAATATGTTTGCTCTTCAGGGGAACATATAAACGTTCCTGTACCTCGGCAAGAAGAGGGAGGCAACCTAATAAGAAGACAGGCAAGTAGAAAGTTCCCTGGTGAACCAGTGACTGGGATTTGGTGCTTTCACTCTGTGGCCCAGGTTCAATCCCTGGCTGGGAAATGAGATCCTGCAAGCCAAGTGGCATGGCGGAAAAAAAAAGAGGAAAATTAAATTGAATAAACATATTCAGATGGCAAAATAGCCCATGAAGTAGTCTCAGCAAATATTCTGTAAATTAAATTAAAACCACAATGACACACCGCAACACACATACTTAGACTGACTCAATTTAAAAGAATTTACCATCCCAAGAGTTGATGAGAATATAGAACAACTAAATTCTCATACACTGCTGATGCAAATGTAAAATGGTCAGGAAACATGTATACGTGTCTTTGAACATTAAAGATAACTTCCTGGACCCAGCATTCCATTCCTGGGTATTTACTCAAAAGAATTAGAGCAAATGTCCAACCAAGAGGTTATAGGCAAATGTTCATAGCAGCTTTATTTGTAATAGTAAAGAACAGACAAACCTTAAACATTCACTAGCAAATGAATAGAGACTTCCCTGGTCCAGGGGCTAAGAAACTGTGCTCCCATTACAGCGGGCCCAGGTTCAATCCCTGGTTAGGGAACTAGAACCCAAACGCCACAACTAAGGATGCTGCTTGTACCTAATAAAGCTCCCCCATACCAGAGCAAAGACTGAAGATCTGAGTTCTCAACCCTGACTGACCCGCCATAGCCAAATAAAGAAAAAATAATTAAGAACCATACATTAATAGATAACTAAATTGTGACATATGGATATAACAGAATATCACTCAGCAATAAAAGGAAATAAACCATGAATATATACAACAGCATGGCTAAATCTCAAACTACATGAATAATTATACACAAAAAGTGTGCTCTATTATTCCATTTATATAAAAAATTCTAGAAAACACAAACTAATTAAGATTGAGAGAAGGCAGATCAGTGGGGAAGAATTGGATTACAAAGGGGCCCAAGGAACATATTGAGATGACAGACATGCTCACTTTCTTGACGCTGTTGATGGTTTCACATCTCTCTCAGACTTATAAAATTGTAAATATATTTACATATATTTACATTACATTATATATACATTACACACATATTTACATTACACACATACATTATATATAATAAATATATTAAATATATTTACATGCATATATTTAGATATATTTGCATATATTTAAATATATCCAGTTCATTTTATGGCATGTAGGTGGCGCTAGTGGTAAAGAACCCACTTGCCAACGCAAGAGACATGGGTTCAATACCTACCTGATGGGGAAGTTCCCTTGGCGGAAAGCATGGCAACCCACTCCAGTATTCCTGCCTGGAGGATCCCATGGACACAGAAGCCTGGTGCGCTATAGCCTTTGGGGTTGCAGAGTTGTACACGACTGAAGAGATGTAGCATGAATGCACTTACCTCAACAAAGTTGTTTAGGAAAAAAACACAGTATTTTATGGGGTGGGGAACAGTTTGATTGGTCTAAACAACCATGATCACCAAAATCCATTTTGTATTCCAACTGGATACACAATTAGTCTGCATGTCTGCACCTCCACCCTTACCGCTCTCTGTAGCCAAGTCACTGAGTTCTCCTGATGAAATCAATGAAATATGGCAGAAGAGATGGTTATCACTTCCAGACTGAGCCAAAAAAACCTCTCTGAATATGTATCCACTCTGTCTCTTGAACCACATTTTGACAAAGTGGCGATTCCTCAGAGAATTCTGAGTATGACAGACCCATAAAATGGACTAAGGCTGAAATCCTGGATCTCTGTTGGAAGCAGAACACGTGACTAGATCCACCCTCTTTGGGCTGCTGCAGGAAGGAAAGATAAATGTTTGCGAAGGAATTAAGGGTTGGAAGTCTTTTTTTCCTGTTACAGCAACTGGCATTATCTTAACTAATAGAGAAGTTCATTCCTTGATTTTGGATCTTGCAATGACAAAAAAAAAAAAAAATGTACAAACAGCAAAAGCCCTCTGTGACTGGCAATATTGCTCCAATTTTACAAAGTGAGATGCTGTACATTTTCACAATTTGTCCAGATTTACGCAGCTAGTTTGCTAGCTCTGCTGAGATGTGAATAGGTCTCATCTGATTCCAAGGGATCCCAGTGCTGTATTACCAGTCTTCCACTTCTGCAAGAGGACCTATGTGCATCTATAGACCATATAGGAACATGTTTTAAATGAACATAAAGGCTCTAATTTATCTACCTTTATTTGCAATTAAATTTTGTAATTGATTTGTTTTTAATTGGAGTATATTGCTTTACAATGTTATGTTCATTTCTGCTGTACAACATGAATCAGCCGTAAGTAGACACATACACTTATGAGCATCTTTGAGCCTCCCTTCTACCCCCAATCCCACCCCTCAAGGTCATCAAAGAGCACCAGGCTGAGATCCCTCTGCTATACAGCAGTTTCCCACTAGCTATTTCACACATGGTAGTGTATATATATTGATCCTACTCATAAGTGACATATAACATTATATTAGTTTCAAGTGTATAACCTAATGAATGGATCTTTGTATATTGCAAAATGATCACCACAATAAGTCTAGTTAATATTCATCACATACCTAGCTACCAAATTTTTTAAATTTGCAATCATTAAGAAAAATATTGCTTGTTGATCAAAAATAAGTCTCATGGCTTCACGATCAGAAACTTGCACTACGATAGAACAAAGCAGAAAATGTGTTACCAACATCTTTCACAAAGAAAGGGTGTGCTCTCCAAGGATTTCTAAGTATTCCTTGATTTCATGAGAAGGCAGCCTGTCTCAGAAAACTGCTGTCAATAGTGATGACAAATATTACCAGGTGAGATAAACAGATCTGAAAAATACAACCTATTAAGAATAACTTCACAATATAGACTTACAAACCTTCCAATTTCAGAACACTTAACAGAGAAAAATTCTGCAGTTCTCTTTTGAGATTTAAAAGGGAGAAGAGAAAACAAAATAGGCCAAGTAAAGTGAACTGCGAGGCAACAGCTCCTCCTACAGTAAATGAGGTTTCCTTTTCTTTACCTGCTTTCAGGTCTCAATCCCAATTCAAATACGTTGGGTCTCCTCCCACTACAACAAGAAGCCTCTCCTTTTGTGAGAAACTACTGTCAGGACTAGATTTTAAACTCACACTAAGTGGAAAGTGTGATATCAAGGGAATATTTCTTGCAAGATATCAAGAAAACATTTCATGTAAGGATGCGCAGTATAAAGGATAAAAATGGTAAGGATTTAGTATAAAAGACAGAAATGGTAAGGACCTAACAGAAGCAGAAGAGATTAAGAAGTGCCAAGAATACACAGAAGTATGATACAAAAACGGTCTTAATAACCCAAATAACCACAACAGTGTAGTCACTCACCTAGAGCCAGGCATCCTATAGTGTGAAATCAAGGGGCCTTCAGTCAGTCAGTCAGTCAGTTCAGTTGCTCAGTCGTGTCCCACTCTTTGTGACCCCATGGACTGCAGCATGCCAGGCCTCCCTGTCCATCACCAACTCCCAGAGTTTACTCAAACTCATGTCCATCGAGTCAGTGATGCCATCCAACCATGTCATCCTCTGTTGTCCCCTTCTCCTCCTGCCTTCAATCTTCCCCAGCATCAGGGTCTTTTCAAATGAGTCAATTCTTCGCATCAGGTGGCCAAAGTATTGGAGTTTCAGCTTCAGCATCAGTCCTTCCAATGAATATTCAGGACTGATCTCCTTTAGGATGGACTGATTGGATCTCCTTGTGGTCCAAGGGACTCTCAAGGGTCTTCTTCAACACCGTAGTTCAAAAGCATCAATTCTTCGGCACTCAGCTTTCTTTATAGTCCAACTCTCACATCCATACATGACCACTAGAAAAACCATAGCCTTGACTAGACGGACCTTTGTTGGCAAAGTAATGTCTCTGCTTTTTAATATGCTGTCTAGGTCGGTCATAACTTTTCTTCTAAGGAGCAAGCGTCTTTTAATTTCATGGCTGCAGTCACCATCTGAAGTGATTTTGGAGCCTCCAAAAATAAAGTCTGTCACTATTTCCACTGTTTCCCCATCTATTTGTCATGAAGGGATGGGACCAGATGCCATTATCTTAGTTTTCTGAATGTTGAGTTTTAAGCCAACTTTTTTTATTCTCATCTTTCACTTTCATCAAGAGGCTCTTTAGTTCTTCGCTTTTTGCCATAAGGGTGGTGTTATCTGCATATCTGAGATTATTGATATTTCTCCAGGCAAGGGGCCTTAGGAAGCACTACTACAAACAAAGCTAGTGGAGGTGATGAAAGGTCCATGTAGTCAAAGCCATGGTTTTTTCAGCAGTCATGTATGGATGTGAGAGTTGGACCATAGAGAAGGCTGAGTGCCAAAGAATTGATGCTTTCAAATTGTGGTGCTGGAGAAGATTCTTGAAAGTCCCTTGGACTGCAAGAGATCAAACCAGTCAATCCTAAAGGAAATCAACTCTGAATATTCATTGGAAGCACTAACGCTGAAGCTGAAGCTCCAATATTTTAGCCACCTGATGTGAAGAGCTGGTTCACTGGAAAAGACCCAGATGCTGGAAAAGGTTGAGGGCAGGAGCAGAAGGGGGCAGCAGAGGATGAGATGGTTAGATGGCATCACTGACTCAATGGACATGAATTTGAACAAACTCCAGGAGATAGTGGAGGACAGAGGAGCCTGGTGTGTTGCAGCCCAAGGAGTTGCAAAGAGTTGGACACGAACTGGCAACTGCACAACAAAAAACTGGAAAGTGGCTTTTAAAGCCTAATGAGTAGTCTTCATAGCACAAGTTTAACTTTCTCCTTAATAAAGAAGAAAACTTAAACGAATCCACATAAGTGAAAGGCTAGTCCCCAGAATTGGTGAGAAACATCTAGGTTCCCTAGAAAAAGGGCTCTTAGACAGGCTAAGGAAGGAGACTTTAACTCAACTGATTCTGCCTTAGTACCTGACAAATCAGAGGTACTTCAAATATTTGGCCACTGTGTTTTTGTCGTTTAGTCGCTAAGTTGTGTCCAACTCTCTTTCAGCTATTTGTTAATTTTTCGTGCGACCACAAGGTGGCGCTCCTCCCCAACTGTTAACTTAGAACTCTAGGCAGGGCCCCGAGGTACATAGAAGAGCTGCAGGCAAAAAACCCAGGGAGTTGTCCCAGTCTTTTTTTTCCCCTTGACTGAATGATACCATCAACCAGCCACCTCTGCTTTTACAGGAGGCTTCAGACATAAGAAAAATAAAATATTCGAATTATGAGCTACTTCATCCTGAATTTTAGTAAATATTTAATCATAGGTCCTTTAACACATGGCATCCAAAACTTTCACTATCGAAAAGAATAATACCGCAAACCACTTTCATGAAAGATTTTATGCTGTGTTTCTGAGACACTGTTCCTCTGAGTCAAAAAGCAAGCAATGATGCTTTTTCTATTGAGAGAAATGTCTCCAGGCTTGTGATGAATTTTATTTATTCACATTTCTCTTTGGGGGCTGGGGAGATGAACTAGTTGGCAGAGTTTCTACCACAGATTTTTAGCAGCACTTGACTGTTGACTCAGAAAACATACCTATACAGACTCTCTCACACACGTGTACACAAAGCCCTGCCCTCTGGATAACCTGAATCTCAATGCACTGCGCTTCAGGTCCTCTGGCGGAGGAGGTTCCTGTCTGATCCTCCTCTCCTGAAATCTACTCGCAGGCAAAGTCTGCACCTTTATCCCAGCAAGCTCTGATGCTACTTGGGTACCAGCCTCCTGTCTTTAGGACTTCCCTGGTGGTTCAGACGGTAAAGAACCCGCCTGCAATGCAAAAGACCTGGATTCGATCCCTGGGTTGGGAAGATACCCTGAAGAAGGGAAAGGCTACCTACTCCAGTATTCTGGCCTGGAGAATCCCATGGACAAAAGAGCTTGGAAGGCTACAGTCCATGGGGTCACAAAGAGTCGGACACGACTAAATGACTAAACGACTTTCACTGTCACTTTCACTTTTTTCTCCCGTCTTTAAGCACATTAGATAAGAGTTACCAAGGGCAGCACTTAGAACCTCATTGTAAATGTCACAGAGAAACTTACAACACACAGTTCAGAAAAACATGTAATTCCAGCACCCCCCCCCCCAAAAAAAACCCCACACGTTGCAGGAAGAAGTACTTTCCTCTGTGGAAAAGGAAGCTGCGCAGAAAGAAGATGGGTAGAGACGGGCTTATTTCTATAGATAGCACTCATTTTCTATCTGTCAGAAAATGGTTCACCAAAGCAGCGACATTTGAGAAAAACAGGTGGTTTTTTGCAAGCACACCTCGTCCCCCTCCACAAATCTGCATCTCGTCTCTTTTCTCCTGACCGCCTCAGCCTTCCGCTCTCTTGGCACTTGGGCAGAAGGCAGGCTGGACCCCGAGCTGGGCGTGAGGCATGAGCTCCACCTACTGGCAGCTAGGGGGAAAGACAGGCTCTCTCAAACCAGCCAGAGACTTCCCAAATTAAAAGTGGGATTTTTCTCCTGAATTTAGTCCAAGCTGGAAAAAACTGCTAGACACACACACATACACACACGAATATGAATAAAATTACACTTTCAGTTTCATGTATTTGGAGGGACTGTTTGGTTTAACCTTCTGCAAAAATATTTTCACCAATGGATTGATTTATGTAAATACATGCCATGGTAAAGTCAACTATCAATTTTATGTTGTTGCTGTGCTTAGTCGCTAAGTCATGTCCAACTCTTTGCGACCCCATGGACCGTAGCCCTCCAGGCTCCTCTGTCCAGGAGGGATCTTCCAGGCAAGAACACTGGAGTGGGTTGCCATTTCTTTCTCCAACCAATGTGATGTGTACATGTTTTTAAGGGTGTTCAAAGATGATTCTGAGACCCAGACATCTCTGCTGGCTCTGATCCAGTGAGTGAAATTTCCTGATCCATTCCATAACAGACAGTAAGCACTGGCTTTGTCTTATGTCCATGGTAATGGACCCTAGGAGATTAAGGAATGAGTCCCTATCAGACCCTCAGTCGTCCAGAGGCAGCTTGTGAGTGACAGGCCGGCACCTGGAGGGAACCACACAGTAAAGTAGGTCAAAATTTTATTTTTACCCCTGCTCTATATTGGGCTGACCCTGGACCTCTTACTCTCCCTTCTTGCCTTATTATGGATTGATGATTTTGTTCTAAATTCTTACAGTCTGTGAGACATGATTCAGAATTGGCCCAACATTCGCTTGCTGTGGGGGACATCCATTTGACAAATGCTTATGTGTCCAACACTGTTCTTAGATGCTCAATTATAAAGACACAAAAGACTTGGTGGCCACCTTCAAAGCTCTCACAGTCCCACAGGCCAAACAGAATAGAATGGAGCTAAGAGAGGAGGGCTTCCCTGGACCAGAGATGCATGGTAACAGATGACTTAGTAACTGGATAGTAACAAAGTTACATGTGCTTTTGGGTTTTGGATGATACTCTTTTCTCTTAGGAATTCAACAAGCCTATGGTTGCCACCCACCCACTTTGGACTTGTCAAAAGTATTTTCCCTATTGTCAGCTCTGGAGTTTCCATACATCAGGCACAATTAAATCATATCTAGGGAACTTTTTCACTTTTTAGCTGCTCCTTGCTTTCTCAAAAGCAAGTGATGATCTGGTCTCATCATGGTTAGAGGTCATCATGCATGCGTGCTAAGTCACTCTAACTCTTTGTGACCCCATGGACTGTAGCCTACCAGGCTCCTCTGTCCATGGGATTCTCCAGGCAAGAACACTGGAGTGGGTTGCCATGCCCTCCTCAAGGGAATCTTTCCAACCCAGGGATCAAACTCACATCTCTGTCTTTTGCAATGGCAGGCGGGTTCTTTACCACTAGTGCCACCTGGGAAGCCCAGAGGTCATCATATCTTTAGTCATATTAAGTTGATGGCTTCTCAACCCCTATGAAATATGTTGCCCTGCCAGTTCACACCCATTACAGACATGGCATTTTATCCACTCAGGGGGAAATAACACCGATGAGAATAAAGTTGTTTCCCAAGCTTTGGGTTTCAAAATGAAATTGCTGAAGTCCAAAACCAGCCAGTAGTCAGAAGGCAAGTGTTTTTATACAGCCAGAGCCAAAGTTGTGCTGAGTGATAAAGGGAGCTCAGAGTTGTGACCAGCCGGACACTGGAGACCTGACGCTGGAACAGATAGGAGAGGGGGAATTCAGAGAAAACACACAAGAGACGGATAACCCTTTGGACGTGGGGACGGGGAGGAGCTTTGAGAATAGCCTTAGGAGCAAATGGCCTCACTTTCCTCCCCCTCCTTGTTGAGGCTAGAAAGCAAAAGCTGGGTTAGAAATATCTGGGTGGCGTTTGGCTGGTGGGAATTCCAACCTGGAACTTGAGATAGTGTGAAAGTCCCTCAGAACAACTTCAGGTTCAGCAAGGTGCCACAGTGACTTGACTCAGCGCGGAGTGGCGAAGGAGAGGGGCCTCATGGGCTACTGCGCCAGCAGCGCTGGGGGGAGGAAGCATCTAAGAGGAGTGGCGGACCAAAGGGGCAGGAAAATACAACTGCAGAAAGCAACAGCCTTTTAACCGGAGGTGACGGCAGAATGCCTGACTACAGGGTAAAATCCGGCAGACATATGAACCAGGGCCACTCCGGGGACACCCAGCACAGGACGCTAGTGGCCAAGAAGGACCTGGGGCCTCTTAGTGCAAGCCTCCCTAGAGGACAGGACCCGGTACCCGCGGTCACGGTGTCCCTCTGCTCACCTGGAGGTACTGAACCCAAGTCTGCACCCAGGTGAGGTCTTCAGAGGAGGAAGCAGGACAACCCCTGAAAGGGGTGAGCAGTTCTGATATGGAGTTTCAGCTGAGACTGAATATATATATATTTATGTATATTTACATACATGCATATACACATACACAGTTGCCCCTTGGTATCTAAGGAGGCAGATACCAAAATGAGGATCCTCAAGTCCCTTAAACAAAATAGCATAGTATTTACACATAACCTCCACACATCCTCCTCTATACTTTAAATCATCTCTAGATTAGTGATAATACCTAATACAATGTAAATGCTATTAAATGGTTGAAAATACTATGTAAATAGTTGTAAATGCTATGTAAATAGTTCCTGGTGGGTAGCAGTTCGAGTTTTGCTTTTGGAGCTTTCTAGAATTCTTTTTCTGAGTATTTTCAACCTACAATTGGCTCAACTAGATATGGAGGGCCACTGGTACACATATGTGTGTGTGTATGCTGCTGCTGCTGCTAAAGTCACTTCAACCATGTCCAACCCTATATATGTATATTTAAATATATATTTATATATAATATAAACATTATATATTATATATACATTATATATTTATAATATATAAAAACATATTTATAATATAATAAATATTTATTATATATATTTAAAGTTGTTTTACATATACATATAAACATACATTTGTTTGTTTATTTATTGTGATTGTGGAGCCAATCTACACTGGCTAGTGAAAGCGAATTGAAAACATTTTCTCCCAGCTACACAGTTAGCAATGTCACATTGATAGCTTGAAACTGGCCACAGTGGGGGTATTTACATCACAGAGATTGGTAAATGTTACAAATCAGAAATGCCCCCCGCAAAAGATGATTGTCAAACATGGATCAGTACACCATATACACAACAGTCACTGTATGTGTGTATATGTAATATGGGTGTTGTGTGCATATACTAATTTTCATCAGAGAGAATGTTTTAAACCAGAAGAGACTAAGTTACGTTTATTAAGTATTCCCTCCCATATCTCATCCTTGAACTACACACCACACACACACATGTACACACACAATCATCAGAAATGAGAATTTCAGAGCAATATGAGGCCTGTTATTCAAAAGAGAAAAGTTACAGTTTCTGTACATGTCAGACAGGAAGGGTACATTTCAGCCCCGTGATATTTTCTAGGGAGAAATGTATCTTTGGGGTCAATATCAGAAACATCAGACGGCAAAAGGAGAAGGGAACGGCAGAAGATGAGATGGTTGGATGGCTTCACTGACTCAATGGACATGAACTTTGGCAAACTCCAGGAGATGGTGGAGGACAGGGGAGCCTGGCATGCTGCAGCCCATGGGGTTGCAAAGAGTCGGACACAACTTAGTGACTCAACAACAACAACAACAAATCAGACACATCATCTACTCCTGCCTCATCATAACATGGTTGAGGAGGAAACTTGTATCTGCTCTTAGCTCCATCTCTTACTCTGCAATCCTGCAAAAGTTTTTCCACCTCTCCATTTCCATTTCCTCTTCTGTAAAATGGAGGCAAAACACCCCTGTCCAGTAGGAAAGCTGAGAAGAGGAGAGCAGTGGAATTGCCTGTCAACATGAGCTTAATAAACAATAACCACTGATAAAGGATAATGACTCAGTTCATTACAACCAACTTCTTTCATTCATTCACTGATGTGCTTTAGAGAGCCATTAGGAATGGGTGAGGGGAACAGTCTGCTACAAAAAAAGTAAGGCATCACCCCAAACTTTAAGAAACAGCACTGGGAGCCTGCAGGTGGTTTTGTGGCCCGAGTGCTCCCCCAGAGGGCCTGTGAGACTCGGGGCAGAGTGGCAGCTGGACCTATAAGACCTGATTAAAATGTGTGCTGCCTCCCACTCTCCAGCGGCAAAATCCTAAGGCTGGGCATGTGAGGAGCTTTCTTAAAACAAAAGCAAAAGGCACACACAGCCCCTCCAGTGCAAAATATTTATGTGGCAATAACATAGAGCAAGGCCAGCCAGCACCGAGGGGGCACAGCGGGGCTGACACAGCATCGCACGCCTCCCCCAGGAAATGAAAAGCGAGGTATGAAAACCAGAGAGGTGAATGAGAGCATGAAAGGGCTTTTTTCCTTCCCAATTAAGTGTGGCATTCCAGGGTGTGATCCCCATGAAAGGGAACCCGGTGGCTGATGGCAGGGAGGCAGAGAGGAGAGCGCGGGCTGGCGTTTTAATATCGGCAGTCTTTGCTGAGAAGCACGGTTGTTGGATAATTGCCCAAACCTCATAACCTTTAATTACCCACATCCCGGAGGACAAATTAGAGAATGTGCCAATAATACCGGAAACCAAGGTGAGAGGTTCGAGAACTGTCAGCCAGCAGTTCCTTAGAAATGGAGGAATTTTCCTTGATATTTTCATGCCTCTGGGCAGCAGTGGTGTGTGGGGGGAGGAGGGGCAGAGGAAAGGATTTAAGCATTTTGAGGGGCCTGCCGCCCTCTCTGGCTTCTCTCTCAACATTTCCTCCTCCCCAGCCCCCCACTCCCAGCTCCCCCATCTCAGTGCCAAGCTCATAAACAGCTCAGGCTGTGAAGTAACCGGCACAACATTAAAAAACAAGGTGGGGGGGAGGGAAGGGGCTCAAGTCACAGATGCCTGGCGGTCACACTCACAATCTATTTTAGAGGATCAAAAGGAAGAATAGTTGCAATGACGGCCATTCTCCCCTTCACAGTCTTCCTTTCTGTGATCTCTTTGAAGACCGACAGGGTCTTCAAAGACGGGCCTCCTTTAGTTAAGGTTTCCAGAGGTGCCGGCGAAGGCGTGGATACCAGAGCTGATGGATAAACACGAGGAATGGGAGCTGGCAGATCAGACTGGAATGGGACGGAGCACAGAGGAAGAGACGGGGCCGTGAAGGGTGTGGGCGGCTCGAGGATGCGCTGGAACCACAGCAGAGCATCTGGACCCTCATTTTTACCCCCGGACCCTCGTCTGCCTCGGAGCAGCAAAAGCAGGCTGGGCTTCAGGCTGTCTGTCACTGGGCTGCAAGGGCCTGTGCATCTCCCAGAACCAGGAAGGATGCCTCTGTTTACAGTGGGGAGTTAGGAAATGGATCAGAATGTTAAAAAGTACCAAAGCAGAACTTCCCTTATTATTACTTATGCAAAAACCTGCTGTTATTGCTACCTCCATTCAGTCAATCAATCTACTCATATTTATGGACACCTGCCTTGTTTCAGGGTTGTGCTGGGCGTAGTAAGGTTTCAGGAGATGAAGCCATAAAATCCAGTGTAAAGACGAGCCGCTTATCAACAGCAAAGTCCCACAGATGGTGAAAAGCTAGTGTTAGTTGCTCAGTCGTGACTCTGTGCCCCATGGACTTTAGCCTGCCAGGCTCCTCTCTCCACAGGATTCTCCAGGCAAGGATATTGGAGTGGGTTGCCGTGCCCTTCTCCAGCGGATCTTCCCGACTGGAATGGAACCTGGGTCTCCTGCATTGCAGGCAGATTCTTTACTATCTGAGTCACCAAGGAAGCCCATGAAATGCTACAGACATCAATAAATTAATGGAACTTAATGAATCCCCAAAAAGTGGTTGTTTATCCTTCTGTCAATTCCTTGAGAACAGGGAAGATAATCTGACTCTTCGGTGGATCTTCAGCCCCCAGTGTAACACCACGTGCAAAGTAAGAATCCCATAAATGTGGGTGGAGTCAACTTACTGCTTCCCATTTTGAGGGACAGAGGACACCAGGGACACTCCTGCCACAAACGCTCTTTCTCAGTTCAGGGACAGCGATCAGGAGCAGAAAGAGAACAGGTGTTCGGGGCTCAGAGCTTGGCACGTTAACTCCTCTGGGCCTGCTGGCGTGATAAACTTGAGTTCTCCAACTCTCCGAGGGTGGTGCTTGGTTTCTCAAGTATGGTTTCTGCAGCACTACTTCCTCTAAACTCTAAATTACTTTGGAAAATAGAAACATGCAATGCTCCATCACCTCCATGTGAATGAGGGCCACACATTTTCTCTGGGAGTTAAATGGATCCAGTGTAAGTGAGTCTGGGTACTGAAGTCTTCAAAGACTTATCTACGGCCTTCCTATATCAAGTTTAGATTTAGGAAAAAAGAAGTTGCCTTCAAGTGCAAAGAAAAATCCTTGTAGCACTTGATGCAACCTCAGTCTCTCTATCAAGTGGAAGGAAAGGGACTCTGAGATGCTGCTTCAAAACCAAGATAGCCAAGGCCAACAGGAAGGCCAGCAACAACCATCTTGGCAAATTTCTGCCATGTTTCATGTCAGCTCTTTTTACTCTCTCTGTGGCAGGAACGCCCAAGGAGAACTTGAACTTGGGCAGAGAGGGCATCATAAGAAGAAAAAGGGAGCAGTTCTTTCACCCAGGAACACACATCTGTCCTCTGTAAACCTTGGCTACAGGGTGTTAGGCAGAAGGCTGTCCCTTCTCACTTTTCCTCTTCAGCTCTTTTATTCTAGGCAGGGCCGGACAATCAAGGTACCTGGGGCCAAAGTGTGGGCTTCCCCGATGGCTCAAGCTGTGAAGGATCTGCCTGTAATGCAGGAGATTCAGGAGACCCAGGTCCGATCCCTGGGACGGGAAGATGCCCTAGAGAAGGAAATGGCAACCCACTCCAGCATTCTCGCCTGGAGAATCCCATGGAAAGAGGAGCCTGATGGGTTACAGTCCATGGGGTCACAAAGAGTCAGACATGGCTGAGCACGCAAGCAGGGTGAAGACGAGGCCAAAGTGTAAGGAGGCCCTCCTTCACCCTCAAGGCCATGCATTTGCAAGGTGAAGCTTGACAGAAAAGGAACATCAAAGGTCATTGTAAATAAGCAAAGAAATGCAAAGGGTAGGCAATCAGCCTGAAGCTAGGGAAGCCACATTCTCCTGGTGAGAGGCACATTGTATGTAAGAGTCAGATCCCCGAGGCACCAGCTAATTGAGTTACTACCTCCCCTTCCTGTGGCCTTTCTGATTCACTGGCCATCTGTCCCTACAGACCCACAGGATCCCAGCCCTGTTAGGGTAAGAACACCTGTTCCACTTTCCCATTGCTTTTCTTTTTTTGGATTTTTCATCTACATTTTACTTTTTATTACTTTAATTGAAGTATAGGTGCTGTCCCATATTATATAAATTACAGGTGTAAAATACAGTGATTCACAATTTTTAAATACTGTGCTCCATGTATAGTTATTACAAAATATTAGCTATGCTCTCCATGTTGTACAATATATCCCTGTAGCTTTCTTAAAAAATTATTTATTGGCTGCACTGGGTCTTCATTGCTGTGCACAGGCTTCCTCCAGTTGTGGCGAGTGGGGGGCTACTCTCTAGTCGTGGGGTGCACTTCTCATTGTGGTAGCTTCTCTTGCTGCCCAGCACAGGCTTTAGGACGCATGGACTTCAGTAGTTTCAGCACACCGACTCAGGAGTTGTAGTACATGGGCTTAGTCGCCCCGCAGCAAGAGGAATCTTCCTGGACCAGGCATCAAAACCGTGTTCCCTGCAGTGGCAGGCAGATTCTTAACCACTGGACCATCCAGGGAAGTTCCCCTTGTAGCTTATTTTATACATTATAGTTTGTACCTCTTATTCCCCTACACCTGTATTTCCCCTCCTTCCTTCCCTCTCCCTACTGGTAACCACTAATTTGTACTCTCTATCTGTGAGTCTGCCTTGTTTTTTGTTATATTCACTAGCTTGTTGTGTTTTTTAGATTCCACACATATAGTATTTGTCTTTCACTGATGTCTTTCTCTGACTTATTTCATTTAGCATAATTTCCTCCAAGTCCATCCAGGTTGTTACAAATGGCAAATTTTCATTTTTTCCTATGTCTGAGTAGTATTCCATTTTGTGTGTCTGTACACCACATCTTATTTATCCAATCTATGCCTGGAAGTGCTAAGGAGAGTTACCCTGCTGTTAACAGTGGTTCTATCCTATGTCCGCAGAATATTCTTTACCTGTATCTTAGTCACCTTTAACAGTGAGAATTTACCTCTTTTCTGGGCACATGGATACTATTTAATATCTTGTGAGAATGACTCAGATTCACTTCAAAACACATCTACTGAGGGAATATTATCACTCTTGCCTTTGGTGGAGGGAAACAGCTTCTTAACCCTCTCTTTTTGACTTTTCAAAAAGATGCTAATGTTCTTGGAGGGGCTTCCCTGGTGGCTCAGTGGTGGAGAATCTGCCTGCTAATGCAGGATACATGGGTTCCATCCCTGGGTCAAGAAGATCCCCTGGAGAAGGAAATGGCAACCCACTCCAGTATTCTTGCCTGGGAGATGCTATGGACAGAGGAACCTGGCAGGTCCATGGTGTTGCAAAGAGTCAGACACGACAGAGCAACTAAACAACAACAACGTTCTTGGAGGAAACTTTTCCAATGAAGATAGACTACATTTAAGAATGCAGACTAGAATTACTTTTTATTTTAAAAAATAGGGAAAAGAAGGAAAAAAATGTGCACACACAGAAGGGCCAACAAAGGTGTGAAAAGGAAATTCTGCAAGAGTTACACAATCTAAGCCAGGAACTATCTTGACGTCAATTGGCTGGCTGATGTTTCCATGCTGACTAATATTTAAGGAATTAGCTTAGGTTAAAACACCAAATAAAAAACAAAACAAAACAGTTTTGCCTTCTGGGAAGAAAATTTTCTTGACTCTTAGTTGGAGAGGTAACCCTTTCCACCACAACTCTCAGAAAGTCAGGGCTGAAATATCTGATATTCTGTTCTTGCCCTGAACCTACATCTGGATGAGGAGCTGTTAATGAGGAATCCATGGATTGGTTTTAAGACCCCAGAACTCCCTGAACGTATGTGCAAATTGTAAGAAGGCATACATATACTGTGTGCACGTGAGGGTATTTGCTGAAGGAGGACCATAGTTTGGTCAGATGTCAAAGTTTAAGAAACACTATGTCACATTTAAGCTTTTTTAAAAAATCTGTTAAATGAATATCACAATTTTATAGCAGAAAGAATATTATCTGGGAGCCACAAGATCAGTAACTTTGCTGATGCTCACACGAGAGACCAATAACAAAGTTAATCAGATACTTTGAAGCTCAGCTTTCTTAAGTATTTTAAGAATTTTTTAAGTATTACCATCAGGTGATAGACAAAGAGCCCCCTATTGCAGGAGGATATTGACAACAATTAACAATTTTCCCCTTAATCTTGAATAAAGAACTAGTTAATGTACAGTTCAATTCCAGAGTCCAAATGTGCTGTCTTTTAAATGAAATACAGTGAAGGAAATGTGCATTCCTTGGTATAAATCCTTAAGAATGTTCTATCTATTGTTGCCAACACTGACACTTCTCCAAGGAGCCTTTGAAATAGTGTAAAAATTTGACAAGACGGTTATCTGGAGACTCACACTTTCTTCTCTTAGAAATAAATTTTAAAAAGTCTAGATAAAGATAAGTTTAAGGTTTAAAATCTTCAGCCCAAGGACTTTACATCCCACCCTCTAAAATGTACTCAGATTAAGAAAGTGGCCCAAAACTAGGTGGTGAAAACAGAGACGTGATGCACCCTCTCTGGTTTTGTATAAAACTAAGGATTAGGCAACTGTAGAAAACTTCACCATGAGATAATTACCTCAACTTCTTTAATAGACTAAGAGTGACTAAAACTGACAGAATTTGAAGGGTTAAAACTGAATCTGTTAACATTTTAGAGCACATAAAAGACTAAAAGCATATAAAGATAAGAAAAATATGATTTATAGGTTTTGCTCTATACAAATAAATCTATTCCCTTTCTCTTGGGCTTCCCAGGGGGTGCTAGTGGTAAAGAAACTGCCTGCCAATGCAGGAGATGTAAGAGAGGCGGGTTTGATCCCTGGGATCGGGCGGATCCCCTGGAGGAGGGCATGGCAACCCACTCCAGTATTCTTGCCTGGAGAACCCCACGGGCAGAGGAGCCTGGGGGGCTACAGCCCATGGAGTCACTGCGAAGAGTTGGACATGACTGAAGCTACCTAGCACACATACACACGCACTCCCTTTCTCTCACTTTCAGAACATTAGAAGAAGATACTCAGCTCAAATATTTGATCTAGGACAAGGTAAGCTTAAAAACAAAAACAAAATTTCAAACTTTCTGCTGATTCACTGTGTTCTTCAGGATGGAGAGATGAGGTGTATGGTGATTTGGTTGATAAATACAATTGAAAAAGTCTTTCCAGCTGAGAAAGACAGCCCTATGGGTACAATATCCAGCAACGGTTCTCAACTGAAAATCACCAGAGAATCTTCAAAAGTAGAAATAGAGATGCCCAGGGTTCACCAGGAAATTCTGATGTTATTGGGCTTGGATAAGACCTAGGAAGCAGAATTTACATTCCTATCTTTTAGTGATTTTTAAAGAGCCGCCAAGATCGAAAAGCACTGGTCTAGAAGGACAAGTTTAAGGAGAAATATATGCACTGCTCTGTTCAAGGAAGTTATAAGAATACTTAGTTTGGGATTGTTAACTTGAGAGAGATCAGGGCTAGGAATTATGGAATTGGATAAAGAGAAAATATAGCTATAGGAATTATAAAAGGAAAATGAGTGAATCTCAAGGAATGGCTCGGACTGAGGCCTCTGTGGGGCAGATGTACAGAAAGAAATTTCCGCAAAGGACAGTCAAGTATCTTCAAGACTGTGGATGTCAAATATTCTATTTTAAGTATCTATTTGTAATCTGGTATAGTGTATTGTTGCTCTGTTAACCAGTATTCAGTAATATACTATCATATATAATATACTTGTATTGGTGATCCTTTGGGAATCGGACAAAAGAAAAGACTTTAAGAGAGATCAAAACATTCCTCAGGAGTGAAGGAAAGTAGATAAGGAACCAAGAAAATAAGTAGACTCCCCAGAAAACTGGGAATTTGGGGTAAAATACTACACTTCTAGATCATGAAATGAGAACTTGAGGGTCTTCATTCAACAATTATGCTGAGTACATTGCTTTCAACTATGATGAAAAGACTGGACCACCCATTCCACCATCTAGTCTACTAGAAAACTGGACTACATTCATGAAACAAACAAACAAAAAAAAACCCCCCAATATTCAGAGACAGTAGGCAAAGAACTATTCCCAAACAAAGGAAAGACTGGACTGCTCATTCCACCAACAATAACCAGAAAACTGAACTAAATTCATGAAACAGAAAACCAATATTCAGACACTAGACAAAGAACAATAAAGTTGTGTAATTCCCAAACAAAGGAAAACAAATGAGGTGCACCCTAACTGTAAAACAAATAACCAATTCAGTTTGCACAAGGCTGAGAAAATTAGTTTTGACCAAGAAGAGCTGGGAGACCTCACTGAACACTCGAGGCATTTAAGAGGGAGATGCCATAATGACAACTCATTCAGAGCAGTGTTATGCTAGCCAAAGATCTGACACTTCACTAAACAAGCCCTGGTAAAGCTTAAAAACAAGCCTTGAGAGGATCAAGTTGACCTAGAAGCAAAATAACTGGCTACCAGAACAAAAGACGACACTCTTTTTAGGACGAAAGCAAAATGCAGGTACTTAACCAGGTAACAATCATAATACTTAGTATCTAATTAAAAAATTACTAGGTACATAAAGAAGCAGGAAATCAGGATCCATAAACAGAAGAAAAGTCAATAAAAAGAGCTTAAGAAATGACAGAGATTATGGAAATATTAATGACTTTAAAACTGTTATTTTAAATATGTTCAGTGATATAGAGAGAAACATGAACACAGTAAAGGGAAAAGTGAAAAACTATAAAAAGAATGAAATAAAATTTATAGAGTAGAAAATTCAATACTGAATTGGAAAATTCACTGAATGTATGTAGGAGATTCTACTGCAGAGGAAAAGGTTATTAGACTTCAAGTCATAGTGAAAGAAATTGTCTAAACTGCATCACAGAGATACAAGGGCAGAACAAAATTCATACAGCCTCACTAACCATGGAACAGTATCAAGTGATCTAACATGAGTAGAATCAGCTATTCAATCTTGTACTGGTGATTCTGGGTCAGTCTAATAAGGCAATAAAAAATAAAAAACAACCAAATTGGAAAGAAAGAAGTAAAACTATCTTTATTACAGACAACAGAAAATCCCAAGTAACCCACAAAATGCTACTAGAACCACTTGGAGAGTTACTGAACAAAGGTGACTATATGTAAAAAATAATCAATTATATTTCCACATACTAGCAATGGGCACTTGGAACCCTATGAGGCTCCTAGGAAGAAATTTGACAAATGTTACACAAGACCTCTAAACTGAATACAATAGAACACTCCTAAGAGAAATTAATAAAGACTTAAATGAAGAAATAGATCATATGCCTGGATCAGACAATCCAGTATGTTAAAATGTCAATTCTACCCAAATTGATGTCTGAATTCAATATAATGTCCATCAAAATCCTAGCAGACTTTTTCTGAAATTGAAAAGCTAATTATAACATTTGATTAGCTGTGAAAAAAATGTACAAAAATTAAAATAACTTTGAAAAAGTGAGACAAAGTTGGAGGACTCCCACTTCCTAAGTTCAAGATACATTACAAAGCTGTAGTAGTTAGAAGCCTGTAGTATGGACATAAGCACAGCAATACAGGTCAGTAGATAGGAATGCTGATTTGGGAGAAAGTTTGTAAGTTAACTCAATGGAAAAAGAATACTCTTATCCATAAGCTGTATTGGAACAACTAAGTAACAATATAGGAAAACAAAAAAACGAAAAAAAAAAAAAAAACCCAGACCACAATTATCTCAAACAACAATAAAAACTTAAAATTGATGACTTTTCGATTTTAAAAAGTTATATAATTCCTAGAAGAAAACATAAGAGAAAATCTTTTGTGACCTTTGGGTTCAGTTCAGTTCAGTTGCTCAGTCATGTCTGACTCTTTGCGACCCCATGAACCTCAGCACGCCAGGCCTCCCTGTTCATCACCAATTCCCGGAGTTTACTCAAACTCATGTCCGTTGAGTCGTTGATGCCATCCAACCATCTCATCCTCTGTCGTCCCCTTCTCCTCCTGTCCTCAATCTTTCCCAGCATCAGGGGCTTTTCAAATGCAGGCAAGGCTTTTTTGATTATAAAAATCACTCACAATGGAAGGAAGAGATTGATAAATTGGAGCTTCAGCAAAATTAAAACTTTCTCTTTAAAAGACACTGTCTAGAAAATGAAAAGGCAAGCTGAAGGCTGAGAAAAGACATCTGCAACCTGATCTGGCAACAGACATTTTCAAAATATGTAAAGTTTACATCTCAGTAATAAGATGAGCAAGCCAATAAAAAGTTGGCAAAAGCTTGAACATACACTTCATAAAATAATATATTTAAAGAGCCAATAAGCACAAGAAAAAAAAATTTCAACCTCATTACTCATTAAGGAATGCAATCACAATGATAGTACACATTGTCCAATAACTGAAAATTGAAAAGACTGACACTATTACATGTGGACAAGGCCTGAACTTTCATACATTGTCAATGGAAGCGTTAACTGTATAATTACTTTGGGAAACAACTTGGCAGTTTCTTGTATAGTTAAACATACACTTACGCATGACCCAGAAATTTCACTCCAAGGGAAATGCAAACACTTGTCTACACATAGTGTTCACAACAGCTTTACTCATAATAGCCACAAACTGAAAGCAACACACACATGTATCAAGAAGTGGTATATTCATTCAACAAGCTATTATCCAGCAGTTACAGACACATACTAATATATACAACAAAGATGAATCTCCAGGGCTTCCCAGTTGGCACAAGTGGTAAGGAATCCACCTGCCAATGCAGGAGATGCAAGAGATGCAGTTTCGATTCCTGGGTTGGGAAGATCCCCTGGAGAAGGAAATGGCAACCCACTCCAGTATTTCTTGCCTGGAAAATTCCATGAACAGAGAGGAGCCTGATGGGCTACAGTCCCTGGGGTTGCAAAGAGTCAGACATGACTGAGCACACACAAAAAGGCACAACACAGATGAATCTCAAAAATAGCATGCTGAGTTAGATAAAACAGCATTGTGCAATTCTATTTATATGACACTAATTTTTATATACAGAAAAGGTGGTCTGGATTGGGTTTTGAAAAGAGAGTTGACTGCAAAGAGGCATGAGGGAAAAATTAAGGATAATGAAAATATTTTTTTATGCTTATTGTGCTGGAAATAACCAAACACATTTCTCAAACCTCATTAAACTGTACAAGTAAATTTGTATTATTTTATTGTGTACAAATTTTACCTCAATAAAACTGATAAGATAGAACAATTATGTGGAGAGATTTTGCCTATAAACTGAGACAGTAAAAAGTAATACTCAACCCAGTAGCTAGAGATGCTTAGAAATTCAATCAGTGAGATAATTTGCATCATGAGCAAAAGAAATATTTATTAGCCTGACTTTGTGTTCTTATTGTAAAATAGGGATCATATAAGAATCTCTTTCATAGGATTGCTCTGAAGATCAAATCAGTCAATACATGTAAAGAACTTAGAATAAATCTGAAATATTAAGCATACAAGAAAGGTGAGCTATAGTTAACACTGTTAATACCAAGAGTCGGAAACTATACTAGGCATGAGGAGGGGTACAATGATAAGCAACATAGATGCCCCCATCCTTGGGGAACTTAGGTTTTGGTTAGAAACAATACCAGACAATTCTCCTCATCTACAGAGGGGTGTTCTGGGAGACTGACTTACACAAGACCCTTTACAGACATGGGAGCTCCCCAACCTTTGTCCCATGAATATTTATTTTCTGCCTTTCTCTTGGACAATAAATAAGTGGAACTGGCAAATTGTGGCTGTTGACCTATTATTGTTAACATAATTTGTACTATAATCTGTATGCATCTTTCCCAGAGAATAATTTATGCAAACCAAAGCAAAAGGAATATGTATTTCTTGGTAACTGGTTTGATATTTTCAATTCAGTTCAGTTCAGTTCAGTTGCTCAGTAGTGTCTAACTCTTTGCATCCCCATTGACTGCAGCAGCATGCCAGGGTTCCCTGTCCATCAGGAACTCCTAGAGCTTGCTCAAACTCGTGTCCGTTGAACTGGTGATGCCATCCAGCCATCTCATCCTCTGTCGTCCCCTTCTCCTCCTGCCTTCAATCTTGCCCGGCATCAGGATCTTTCCTAATGAGTCAGTTATTCACATCAGGTGGCCAAACTATTGGAGTTTCAGCTTCAGCATCAGTCCTTCCAATGAATATTCAGGACTGATTTCCCTTGGGATGGACTGGTGGGATCTCCTTGCAGTCCAAGGGACTCTCAAGAGTCTTCTCTAACACCACAGTTCAAAAGCATCACTTGCTTTCTATTGTTAAGTTGCTCTTAGAGAAAAGTGAGAGAACGTCCTTCAAAAGATGGAACAAAATTAATGACTGGATGTTATTGTGGCTCATCACTTCAGCCTCAGGACATGTGTTAAAAGAGTCAGGACTCTGACTTTGAAAAAGTCACCCAAGTGTGCCCACTGGTCATAGACAAATGTTTCTGTGTACATCTTCTAAGGCCAATGTGCCATGCTGTATTAATTGCCTGTCTGTCTGTGTCTATGCTTAGTCGCTCAGTCATGTCCAACTCTTTGCAACCCCATGGACTGTAGCCTGCCAGGCTCCTCTGTCCACAGGATTTTTTTCCAGGCAAGAATACTGGAGTGGGTTGTCATTTCCTTCCCCAAGCAACGTTCCTGACCCAGGGATTGAAACTGCCTCTCTTGCATATCCCGCAGTGGCAGGCAGATTCTTTAATGCTGTGTCTTTGGGGAAGCCCCTGTAACTGGGGCAAAAAAAAGTTGCCACAAACTAGGTGGTATAGAACACCTTTATTCTCTTGCAGTTCTGGAAACCAGAAATCCTAAATCAAGGTGTGAGCTGGGCCACATCTCTCTAGAGGTTCTAGGAAGAGAATGCATTTCATGTTTCTCTCCTAACTTCTTCATGGCTTCTGGTAATCCCTGGTACTCTTTGGCATATAGCTGCATCACTCCAGTCTCTGCATCCACCTTCACATTGCTTCCTTCTCTGCGTCTTCTCCTTTGTATCTTCTAAGGACATGTGTCATAGGACTTAGGCTTACCTGGATAATCCAAGAGGATCATATCTCAAGATCCTTAATTATATCTTTGGAAATTATATCTTAATTATATATTTGGGAAATATATATAGATATTTATATATATAAATGGGAAATATATATATATATATTTGGGAAATTATATATATATATAGTAAGATATATAAATATATAAAGTTATATATTTTCCCAAATAAGGTCATGTTCACCCGCTCCAGGCATTTGGATATGGACATAACTTTTAGGGAGTCACCATGTAACCCACTACACATGCCATCTTCCTACCATGCTTGGAATTTTGAGATAAAGCCCATGTTCAGAAGAGGACAGAAAGGTAATTCTGGGATGACTGAACATTACTTAGCATTGCCAGAATAAGAGGATAAAGAAAATGGGAAGGATTGAAGATTCATGAGGCGAAACACTGTGTGTGTTATTCACTCTTATTCCACAGTGCCCGGCATACAGGAGATTTTTTATGGATGCTTATTAGTTCTAAGAATGAATAGATAACTCATGAACTGGTCTTTGTTGTAACTTGGTGTCCTGGAAGAATCCAATGTGGCCTCTCTTAATTACTGACATTTTGGTAAGGTCCCCAAGCAAACAGACTACAGCCAGAACACCTGAAGCTGAGTCCTGGAGTCCTAAGCGGCAGAACTGCTCCCGGGAACCCAAGTGGGTTGTGTTTGATCGGGACAGTGAATCTCGTGGTGAGAGGACAGCTGTAGGGGCCAGAAGACACATCAGGCTTCATTCTGGGTTCTGGGAAGATGCGTCTCCCTTTCCCAGTTGTCAGAAATACATCTCTCCCATGAGCTCCAGTAGTTCCTTTTCTTCCATGAGTTTCAGTAGTTCCTTTTATACTAAAGGTCGCAGTGGAGAATGAGAGATTATGTCCTTTTCGAAGCTTCTAATGACCATAACTTTAAAAACAACAACAACAAAACTAAACTAACAACAAAAACTAAGGGACTTTGAGGAGCATTCATTCTTCAAGCTCTGGTTCCCTGGGTTTGCCCAGAGACTCTGATTAGCAGGCTTTCATCAGGAGATATGAGCTACAGTGAAACCTAGTGAATGGGGTAAACAGGTAACAGTGGAGGAATTCTCTGAGTGACACTCTTTATGGCCTTACAAGAGACACTTGACCACTTTGCATTTCAGTTATTGGCAAATCGGGGTCAGTGGTAGCATTGCTTACTTACCCTACAGGGATGCTATAAGAGCCAATTAGCTGTGGGCAGTGTCACTGGAGATTGAAGGATGAGTGCCATTATGTAGTTACAAAGCATTATTACTGCAGCGTGAGTGGAGAATGGAAAGTGGAGGGTTAGCAAGGAAATTCATGGTCTGCCTTGCGGCAGTTTCCTGATAAATTGCCAGTAGAGTCTTCCTAATTTATCTCATTCTGCCTGCACGGTGACTTGTATCTAACAGTCTGCCAGAGAGGAAGAACAAGGAAGGCAAGTCAGGTACAAAACATTGACAACATGAAATCAGGCGCTGCCAAAGAGGTTCCTTCTGAAGCTAAACTGTCATCATCTTTTGGCATTATATCAAGAACGTGGATTGAGCAAAGTCTATAGGAGGAATCTGGCATGAAGCTGGAGAGGAAGGGATAAATTTTGAAGATGCCTTTCACCTACAATCACTTGGTAGTGACCTTTGGGGTTTAAACTGGTGTTCATCAACTTGATTTCAGATCCCCAATTTAAAAAAATGGGAAACACAGCCCTGAGCTTCGAGACCAAACAATGTAGGCTAATGGCTCTGTATGAGCATTTTAATAGCGTTTGAAGCCCTTTTGCGCTATACTGAAAGGTTACCTTAAGAACTGAAATAAAAATACCCAAGCAATGACAGAGCTGCAGGGTCAGTAGTTGAGTGAGAGGCCTGGGAAAATTAAAGACTATCATCAAATCCAAACCAGTATGCCAGACTCCACCAGGGAACCTTGGCCCGATGCCAGCACTGATGTGCTCCCCGGGGGTGGGCGGAAGAGAAAAAAAATCTACTTGCCTAAGAAAAGAAAGAGAGGTTCTCAAGCACTGAAAGAACTTAGACTACTGGGACAAAAAACACCTGCTCAGCAGAAATCGGATTCTGCCAGTTGCCCAAGGAGATTTAGGGATTTAGGAGAAAATCCAAAAATATGCAATAGCTCAGAGTTCTGGAAAATGTTGAAGATTACTGGAGATTGAAAAACCATTTGGGCAACGGAGAATAGGGATACAGGGTGTGAGAGGTGATAATCCTCACCGTTGTTCTGATATCATTCATTCCCTCTGCCTTTATAATTGTTACGGTTACTGAGTTCTTAGACACTGTGCTAAAAGGCTTAGATACATTATCATACTTTCGTGTTGCAACAGATCTATGTTAGAGACTAAAATTATTCCCATTTGAGACATGGGCAAGCTGAGGCTCAGAAGAGTTAGGAAATTTTCTGACAATCACAGAGTTAAGGGTGGTCAATCTGGTACTCAGACCCTGAGATTTTTACCCAAAAGTCCTTGTTTAAGTACTAATATTGTTCTCTTTCCTGAAGCACCTTTCTGGGCAAGAAAGCAATTTATGAAGTAAACAGAACTTAAACTCCTACCCAGACTTACTGCTCAGATTAAACAAGAGAATTGCCCTAAACACGCTCTTAAGAAGACACTATGGGATTTTATTGAAAGAAATGGTAAATTCTATTGGGATGAAGGAAATGGATGAGGCAAAACACAAGAGAGGAAAGGTTGCCTGGAGGAAGAGTGAACTTTCTTCTGGTCTTTTCAGCACAAAGTAATTGCCATCTCATAAGTGTCAGTAAAGTGGGACTTGTGCCATGTCTAGGGTTTCCACAGGAAGAAAAGGAAAGATATTTGAGGTGAGAGAGATAGTGAGCTTGAAGATGCAGAGGGGGGAAAGTGCAGAGTGTTTCTGGAAAACTATATAGTCTCTCTAATTTTGATGAAAGGGCTTACCTTGGGGGTGTCTCAGTGGTAAAGAATTCATTTGCTAATGCAGGAGATTCTGGTTCAATCCCTGGTCAGAAAGATCCCCGAGAGGAAGGCATGGCAACCCACTCCAGTATTCTTGCCTGGAGAATCCCACGGATAGAGGGGTCTGGTGGTTTACAGTCCATGGGGTCACAAAAGTGCTGGACATAACTTAGAAATTAATCAACAACAACAATTTAGATAAATGTGAAGGTCAGAAGAGGCTGGAAAAGAAGGGCTTTTTTCATCTTTATTTTAATCTCTGTTCTGCATTTCTTGATTTCTTTGGGACCATTTGAATATTTTACTAGAATCTCATTTCAGTTTTTCTACTAGATTATTAGTTATGCCTCTTTGTAATTTTTAAAAAGTCGATACTCTGTGAATGCAATATACATCCTTAACTTTTCAGCATCTGAGTTACTATCGTCCCCTTCTTGTAAAATGTGAAAAGCTTAAAATTGTGTAGACCCATCACCCACTCCTGATAGCCCACCCTGATAGCTCAGCTGGTAAAGAATCTGCCTGCAACACAGGAGATCCAAGCTTGATTCCTGGGTCAGGAAGATCTGTTGGAGAAGGGACGGGCTACCTACTCCAGTATTCTTGGGCTTCCCTTGTGGCTCAGCTGGTAAAGAACCTGCCTGAAATGCAGGAGAGCTGGGTTTAATCCCTGGGTTGCGAAGATCCCCTGGAGAAGGGAAAGGCTACCCACTCCAGTATTCTGGCCTGGAGAATTTCATGGACTGCATAGTCCATGGGGTCACAAAGAGTCGGACATGACTGAGTGACTTTCACTTTCATCGCCCACTCCACTCTATTCTTTATGCTATAGATATCATCTGTATTACCTATGTTCCTATTCTCAAAACTGATAATAAAACTTTGCTTTCAATAATAAAATCTAATTTTAAAAATTTATTAAGAAAAAAATGTAGAATATTTATGCTTTTTGCTTGTTATAAAAGTTCTGAGTTTCCTCCAGGTATCATTTTCCTACAGCCTGGAGAATGTTTTTTCACATTCCCTGCAGTCTGTGTCTGCTGTCAGTGAATACTCTTAGTCTTATCTCATCCAAAAATGTCTTTATTTTGCCTTTATTTTTGAAGGTATATTTCTGGATTGATGATTTTGTTTTTCTTTCAAGTTTTAAAGATGTCTTCCTCCTGTCTTCTTAGTTTCTGATGAAAATCCATTCTTTGACTTGCTGCTTTCCTGAACATTGTGAATTATTTTTTTTCTAGCTGTGTTTTTTAGATTTATTTCCATCTTTGGTTCTCAATAGTTTGAATATGATTCTCAGGTATGGTTTACTTCATAATTATTCTCCTAAGGGTTGATTGGACTTCTTGAATGATCATATTCAAGTTTTTGACAAAATTGGGAAAATGTCCACCATCTATTCTTCAAATTTATATCAAGGCAAAATTCACGTAATGCTAAATATTTTAAAGTGTACCCTTTGATGGCATTTAGTCTGTTCTCAGTGTTTTGCAGCCATCACCTCTATCTAGTTCCAAAATATTTTCATCACCCCAAAGGAGATCCTGTTCCCATTATGCAACCTGTCCCCAGACTTCCCTCTACCCAACCCCTGACAACCACTAACCTGGTTTCTGTCTCTATGGATTAGATTATTTATTCTGGATATGTCATAAATATGAAATTATACAACAACTGACCTTTTGTTTGGATTCTTTCACTAAGCATAATATGCTTTTGAGGTTCATTCATATTGTAGCATGCATCAGTACTTTGTCATTTTTATGGCTAAATATTGCATTAGACAGCTATACCACATTTTGTTTATCCATGTATTCATTGGTGGACATTTAGTTTAATTCCACCATTTTCCTATTGTAACTAGGGCTTCTATGAGCATTCATGTACCAGAACTGGTTGGGATACCTCTTCCTTTAATATATTTTCACAGTAGCTGCACTATTAGACATTTCCATCAGCAATGTACTTGGGTTCCAATTTTTCCATATCCTCACCAACACGTATTTTCTATTTTTATAGCCATCCTCTTGGGTATGAAAGGTTATTATAATTTTGATTTGCAATTCTCTAATAACAAAATATATTGAACATCTTTCTATGTGCTTTTTGGCCATTTGTATATCTTCTTTTGTGGACTTTCCAGGTGGTACAGTTCCGCCTGCAATGCAGGAGACACAGGAGATGTGGGTTCAATTCCTGGGTTGGGAAGATCCCCTGGAGGAGGAAATGGTAACCTACTCCAGTATTCTTGTCTGGAAATTTCCAGGGATATAGGAGCCTGGTGGGCTACAGTCCATGGGGTCACAAAGAGTTGGACATGACTGAGTGCACACACACACACACACACACACACACACACACACACAAACACACACCTTCTTTGGAGAACTATTTAAGTTCTTTGTTCATTTTAAAATTGGGTTATTTGTCTTCCTGTTGTGAGTTATAAGAGTTATTTATATATTCTGGATATTAGACCCTTATCAAATATATGATTTGCGACCTATATATTTTCTCCCATCCTATAGGCTATCTCTTCACTTTCTTGACAGTTTCCTTCGATGTACAAGTTTTTAATTTTGATATAGTTTATTTTATCTTTTCGTTTGCTCTTTTGTGTCTTCAATTTTTTTTTGATTCCTTGTATCTTTCTTATCCTCTGCAATTCCAGTTATGCATGAATTAGACTTTTGGCATTGTCCCTCAGGCCTCAAGGCACTCTTTTTTGCAGACTGTTTCCTTTGTATTCTCCATTTTGTTGTGAAGCCTACACAGGATTTTAAAAATTTTCCTCTATATCATTATACATAGCTGATTTGCTGTCATATAGATACAGACTTCCTGAGATGAAACACAGAGAGAGAGAGTGAGAGACAAACTTGATGGGACAGTTTAACTCCAGAATTTTATCTTGGTCACCAAGTTATGAGTAATGAATAAACATGAGAAAAGGGTTTGAGTAGGGTTTCTGACCTCACATCTGTAATACTGAACTCTCTATACCTAGCATAGTAGAGGCGCCTACAAAAGATAGATAGCAAATGCTTAGATGATCAATGAATCATTGATGATAGGTAGATTACACATTATTACTGAACAAGAGTGGGCACTGAGTGAGCATGGCATAGGCACCTAAGAATATCAAACGGGTCACTGACAGGGAAATCAAACTAACAAGCTTATCTTTCAGTATTGTTCAGAGCTGACCTAATCCTGATTGGGAACTGACTGGGAAACCAAATCACCTTTTTCACCTCTGCCAGCCTCTAGCCTGTGATGAAACAGACACTCAATGTTTATGGATAGCCTTGTTGTGAATTTGCTCACCTTCAATAGTGAAAACAAAGTGGTGATGTGTGTGTTTGTTTATGTTTTATTGCTGCTTCTAAATGTTCCATTTAGAGAAGAAAGCAATTTGCCAGTGTTTCTGCCCTCTTTCCTAGCACCTTCACCTTGGCATGTTTCACTCTCCCTGTCAGGCCCGTGAGAGGATGGTTGTTGCTGAGTGATGTGTTGTTCACAGTGTGGGAAGCCTCACGCACAGGGGTTGTCTTCAGTGGCACTTACAACACAGGGAGCATCAGAGCCAACTGAGCTTGTGAAAGCTCTTTTCTTACATCTTGCCAAGAACTCAATCTGTTTCTGGTTCCTGCAGACTAACAAAAGCTGTTGCTATGTTATCACTCTAAAAGATGAAGCCACATAGTCATACATAGGTTTCCCTTTAAATGGTAAAATGTCACCCACTGATAGACCAAGAACTTATAAAACTACATCTGAATGGTTAACATGTCTGTCAGCATCATGTTGACAATCTTCAGAACAGGTTGAATGTCTGATTGATCCCTAACCTATATCCTTCCACTGATATCAGCAAAAACTTTGTGGACATTTCAACTGCTTTGATCAATCCAAGATGCAGATCTAATATAGCAGAAAAATTTTAAGGGAAATAAAAATTGGGTTTAAATCGCAACTATAGTAGGATGAACAAATGCTTCTAATATAAAAGGAGCACATAAAAATTAGTAAGAACAATCCACTAAGGACTTAAGAAGAAGAGTATTTAAACAACTTGAAGATAAAAATTCTAGAAGAGGAAAAGAGAAATGGCATCTACATGAAAAATGTGCAACAAGCAAAGTAATAGAAATTAGGAGATACAATTTACTTACCCATCACATTAGTAAGGATGTGAAAATGTTATTGACAGGATTAGAGTGAGATAAACATTTTATTTAGGGCTTCCCAGGAGGCAACAGTGGTAAAGAATCCATCTGCCAATGCCGCAGACTCAAGAGACTGCTGATCTCTGGGTTGGGAAGATTCCCCCGGAGTAGGAAATGGCAACCCACTCCAGTATTTTTGCCTGGAAAATTCCATGGACAGAGAAGCCTGGCAGGCTACAGTCCATAGGGTTGCACAGTCGGACATGGCTGAGCACACTCGGACCACAAACATTTTATCATATTAGGTGTGTACTCAAATACATAACCTTTCTGGAAAAACATGGCAATGTTCTGTTTTCTGTATACTCATACACTAATTTGTTCCAGAAAAAAAAGTTCAAGTTGATTTAAAGGATATACAAATATAAAAGGGGGAGGAGAAGGAGAAGAAGGAGGAGGAAGAGGATGAAGAGGAAGAGGATGACAGGGAGGAAGAATAGGAAAGGAAGGGAGGAGAAGAAGAGGAAAAGGAGAAGATGGCAGTGACAGCATTGGGGATGACAAGCAGCTAAGAATAAATCTAAAAATGAATGCCCGGAAGAGCTTCACGAAGCACCAAGTGTTTAAACTTATCTACAAGTCAATGGGCAAGGGAAATCATTGTGAAGAACTGTTTTCTTTCCCAGCACAGTTCACTGGATCCCTTTCTTGAAATTGTATGCAGGTGCCTCAGCACAACCTGATGGAAATTACTGGCTTGCTTTTCAGAACTTCAGAGGTGAATACCGTGACCATCTCTCAGAGATGTACACAGTAACTGTTGGAACTTTGCATCTCCTCACTTTATTGAGAGGAGGGGAGCATCTTGTTTGTATAAAGAGAGAGTTGCATCTTCTTCCATGGAAGCATAAAGCTGTTTTATTATTGTACTGAAATCTAACTATGTACTCAAGGGTGTATACATAGATTGCAAATGGCTAAAGGGGCAGAGTTTGTTATTATTATTGGAGAGTGTTGATTAGTGAGAGCTGTCTCAGCTGCTCCTCTCTTCCCTGAGGCTGGACTTAGAACTGTAAGAGCCACAGGTCTCCTCTGCAGGCTGGATCTCCATCGTGCTCTCCACCTGGGGATGCCAGAGGGCAGACCCGCAGACAGGAAGAGGAAGCAGCACCTACTCCTTCCCGCGGTGTTTCCTGTTCCTGTCTCGTCCCTGCAGCAACGGCGCCTCAGTAACAGTCTGTGCAGCAGCATTGCTGCCAGGATGTGGTTCTCCCGGCTCCTAGAATCAGCTGAGCACATTTTTCAAGACTGTAATGCAAATACAAGCCGAAACAGCATCCCCTTACAAATGTCTGCTCTTGGATCCATAAGGCCCTTCCTTCAAACTCTTTAGTTTAAATAATTCCAACTTTTTCCATTCTCCTCTAAGGTTAGCCTTAGAGGTACACTTACTGTGATAAATCAGTGTTACTTTTTTTGTCACTTGTATTAAAATTTCTGTTTCTCCATCAAAATAAGTAACTCTACTGACTGAATCCAGACTGAGATAATGGGGACAACAGTAATACTCGTAGAATTGTTTGTGTATGTGTGTAAAATACATATGCTCTAAATTTATATGCTCCAAACACTTCTCTATATAATTATGTTTTATATATGTATCACCATATAAATATATTTTTATATAAAGTGCTTAGAATAGTATATGGCATATAGTATATGTTCAATAAATATTGGCTATTTTTATTAACAGTGATACTATTAATAGCACTGCTCAGAACTGGCATCTTGATGTAGAAAAGTTTTGGCTGACTATGGCTAACAAGTACATCCGAATTGCAAATTGCAAGGCACCAAAAAAGTGAGAGCTATATAAGGAAAGCTCTTATAAGCTCTATATAAGGAATTAAATCTACCTACATTTTCTGAAATGAGAAATATCAAAGACTTAAATTTTTTTTCAAAATAGTTTTTCAAAGACCTTTTTCAAACTGAACAATCATTCGTAATCATCCTCTTTAGACTGTATAGAATATGGAGGTCCAGAATCTTTATATGCCAGGAGAGAGAGGAAATCAAGAGACGAGAAACTATTATGTGTTGACTTCTTACCACATTATCAGGTAACTTCCAATGTTGCTCCATGCACCCCTACCATTGTCTAGGGAGTTAGGTATTATTATTCCCATTTTATAGATGGAACAACAGAGACTCGGAGGTTAAACTGCTTATCTTGGATTACTTAAGTCAGCAAAGGCAGAGATAGAATGCAAAACAAGATTCTTTCCACAAAAATACAAACATCATTAGAAAGCAAACTGCAGGGTGCATATGTGTGTAGGAGATAGCAAGAAACATAAGGACTCAGGAGTTAAAGCTCACACTGTGTTAAGGACTTTACAGTTCAATAAGAAAATCTCTATGCAGCTCAAGGAAGAAAGAAACTGACCAAGGTCACATAGCAACACTGTGCTAGAATCAGTCCTATAACCTGCAACTGAGAAGTAGGCCACTGTTCTTCCCTCTAAGCCATGCTATATCCATCCATACCATTCACTTGAAAGAGTGACCCAACTCTAGTCATGAAATCCACTGACATATAAATTGTGAATTCCATAAGATTTTAAAAAATCACTTTCATCTACAAAAATAATGCAACACAAGATTTACTAAGGATGTTTGTGGCAAGTGGACACATAATGACTTTTTCAAACGAAGCAAGAAGAAAAAAGATTAAATTTTGGACAGCATGGAATGAAGCTGCCAGAGAGATATAGTCAGGAGGACTGTTAATGGTCTTTGTGTGCAACGAAAATATTACTGTCTGTTCCTAAAAGAAGGTTTACCCCCAAAGGTTTCTAATTCTAAGGATAATGTCATTGGGATTGGCATATATACACTACGTATAAAAGAGATGACTAATGAGAAACCACTGTTTAGCACAGGGAACTCCACTCAATGCTCTGTGGTAACCTAAGTGGGAAGGAAATTCAAAAAAGAGGGGATACATGTAAATATGTGGCTGATTCACTTTGCCACACAGCAGGAACTAACACAATGTTGTAAAGAAACTCTACTCCAACACATAAAACAATACAAAACAAAGTAAAGAAGCTCTCTGCAGGCGAATGTTACCGGAAATATGCTATATAATGCTGATGGACTTGCTGGTGAGGTTGTCAGGGAAACATGCTGATGCTAAGTATGAGGAAATACTCCTGTGTGGGACCAGGTTGGGAGCCCATTAACACAGGCACTTCCCACTCTAGAGGTCCAGGGAAATATTTACTCTGTCTTAGATTTCGTGGAACACTGTATTAGGTTGTTAGGTCGTTCTGTGACAGCAGATAAACCTATGATTCCAGAAGCGAAGGACATCAAGCTTTTATTTCCGGCTCATGCAAAGTCTCCTCCAGATTTCTCAGTTTCCCAGGCATCTTAACCTCGTGGCACTGTCATAAGTATCTCTGCCCAGGAAAAGGCAGATGGGAAAGACTGGCAGCAGCAATTAAGTATTTCTCCCTAGAAGTGACACATATTATTTACACTCATATTTCACTGTCCATTTTCACATAACTGCTCCTAGTTTCAAGGGCCTGGGCAAGTGACAAACTTCCTTCTGCCTAGAAATAGAAAACCAGATAATAGTGGAGAGTAGCCATGCCTACCTGAAGCCTTCTACTTACAATTCTCATTTTAACTTTCCACCACTCTGTGAAGCAAGCACCATATCACTTTCATTTTACAAATAAAGAACTTCAGTCTTAGTCATTAAACAAATTTCCCAGTGATACATACCTACAAAAGTGGCAGAGCTAAGATTCAAACACAGGTCCCCAAACATATGCTTCTAATCACAACACCATTCTACCTCCTTAGATGTGCATAGGCATCTGAATGGATATCTCCATTCCTCCAAGACTGTGTCTCTCAGGAAATATTCCCCAAGAATAAAGACTCAGAAAAGTCTAAGGTAACTTTGAATTTCTAACTTTAGCATGCATGCTAAGTCGCTTCAATCAGGTCCGACTCTTTGCAATCCTATGGACTGTAGCCTTCCAGGCTCCTCTGTCCATGGGATTCCTCAGGCAAGAATACTGGAGTGGGATGCCATGTCCTCCTCCAGGGGATCTTCCTGACACAGAAATCAAATCCGGGCCTGCCTCCTTTGTCTCCTGCATTGCAGGCACATGCTTTACCACTGAGCCACCAGGGAAGCCCCTTAACTTTAGCATGGGAGAAGAACAACCAACCCATCAGAGATTGCACTAAAACATACACAACAGACTACTTAAGCTTTTTATTTTCTTCATATTTTGTTTTATATCCCCTGTATTCTCCAAAATAAGGACCTTTACAGGGAAAAGATACTACGAACCTATCTTTGGGTGCAACAAAGAGGATAATGTCATTGGGATTGTCTCATATACACTACTATGTATAAAATAGGCTGATGAGAACCAACTGTATAGCACAGGTAACTCCACTCAGTGCTCTGTGGTGCCCTGAATGGTAAGGAAACCCCCAAAAAAGAGGGGATACATGTATACATGTGACTGATTCACTTCGCTGTAGTAAAAACTAGCACATCATTGTAAAACAATTATACTCCAGCACATAAGACAACACAAAACAAAAACAGAGGATAATGTCTAGGGAGATGACCTCTTTCTTGTGAAATAAGAACCCCAAAGGATAAAATGCGTGGTGGGAGCATTAAAGAAAAGGGAGCAGATTGTGCTCCTTGTGTGCTGCGGGGAAGAGAAACAGCCCCTCCTGGACTGAGAAAAGTGAAAGTGTTAGTCACTCAGTTGTGTCCAACTCTTTGCAATCCCAAGGACTGTAGCCCACCAGGTTCCTCTGTCCATGGAATTCTCCAGGCAAGAATACTGGAGTGGGTAGCCATTCCCTTCTCCAGGGGATTTTTTCAACCCGGGGCTCAAACCTGGGACTTCTGCATTGCAGGCAGACTTTTACCATCTGAGTCACCAGGGAAAGCCCCCTGAACAAGAACAAGAACTTGCTGCCCTGGCCCATCACACATTAGGACTTGGCTTTGTTTTCTTGGCATTGACATGGGAGGGTGAGGTTACTTGCTGCTGTCCCACTGTCTGTGTGATTCAACTGCTGAACACAAACCAGGATCTTCAACATCGAGTCATTAGATACCAACTCTGCCTAAGGGTCAGCACTGGCTTTAAAGACTTTATAACCTAGTAAAGCAGATCAGATGGGAACACAAATAAGGACAGACCACCATTTCAAGAGAGGTCCAAGCAAAGTCAAAGAGAAGTTGATTTCAACATAGGAAAAAAAGACTTGTAAGAATTTATAGAAAGCATCTATACTTAAGGAGTGTTTGTAGACAAGGAGAGGAATCATACTGATAGAGATAATAAAGAAAAAACATATAAAATAGAGCAAAAGACATTAAAAATGGATATGAAAATCCTACGACAGATTTGAGAAAAAGTCAGTAATCCACTTTGGAACCATCCCATTCATAAAAGATTTACAAGATAAGGTTGGAAAGCTATGTTGAGACTAAGGCAGACAGATCTCTGAAAATTTTTCCCATTGAGAATCTAACTGATGCCTTGAGTGAGCACATTAAGTCCTAGATCCCTGCAGTGAAAATACACAAAATACTTGGTTGCCAAAGAAGATTAAGAAATTATGTTGTGGGGTCAGATAACCTGGGTTTGAATGATAAGTCTACCACTTAATCACTATATCACTGTGAGAAAATTATTTAAATTCTCTGCTCTTCATTTTCTCACATTTAAAATGGGGGTTATGTTAATTAGAGGTCATTGAGGATTCAGCTGTATAAGACATGCAAAGAGTTTGAAACAGTATCTAGTATATTGGAATCAAAATCAGTCAATTATGTAAAGCAATTATCCTCCAATTAAAAATAAATTTTAAAAAATCAGTCAATTAATGCTAATTATTATTAACTGCTTTTATGCTATGACACATACTACCTTCTTCTGTGTTAGGGATGTGGCAGTATCTGGCACAATATTAATTTTTCTACAGGAAGGGTTGGTATTCAGCAGAAACATTAAGTTCACTAACAATTCCCTAAATTATCATGCTGTCTCAAATCTGCCGAAGATATAGAAATCATCTAAAGGCTAGAAATGAGCAAAGCTGGTCAGCAAGAAATCAATATGAGGACTTGAAACACAACTCTGTTCACCGAAGCGCTGTATCTCTGAGTGATTTTATTCTTATTTCACAACGTCCTAACAGATAATGATAAACTGCCTCTACAGTGCTGGTGGCTGCCTGGAGCATCTTTGAGGTAGAATAAGGCATTAAATAATTATTGTTGTCACAGGTGTTTTGATTGGGTGAAAGGGCTGGCTTTAGATTTTGACACTCACGTGTGGACATGCACACATGCACACACACCGGCACATTCTCTCCTCCCCTTTCATTATAAGCCAGAGTCTAGGAATATCATCTTTTTTTCTGGGTTTATCTCATAATATACTTTTATAGATCCTCAGTGACCCCAGTTTAGGAGAAGGCATGAAAAGGTACTTAAATTATTTGAATGTAAATTTAGATGTTTTATTGTTGTTATTTAGAAAAAAAGATGGTTTGTTCAGTTTTCCTAAATGCTGCACCCTTAGCCAACGCTAATCTACTTGAAATGTAGTGACTTGGGCAATTTATTTAATTTCAATTTTGGCTCCAAAAAATTCAGTTGTCTAAAGGCTGAAAACTGTCTTAAATTTTTTTTTTTTTGATTATGAAATTTCACAGCAATGAGGGAAAAAAAAGTGGCTCAGGATAGAATAGAATAATAAGAGTAGTGGAAACCTGGAAGAATATCTAAAAGGAATTATTTAGTTAAAGGGGAGAAGGCTGAGAGACAACATAGTGATCATTCCTAGTATTTTTTTCTTTTTATGACAAAGTACCATTTTTTGGACTTTATAATAATATTTATTAAGTGGAAAATTCAGGAAGAAATTATCCACAGCTATAATTACAACTGCATAAAAACATATACACAGAGGCTAGAAAAGAATATGTAAATTGGAAATAGTTTTCAGATTGGCAGTAGGATGGGTAACACCCACTTCCCACCCCATTTCTAGAGTTTCTTACAGCTGTTATAGGAGAAGGGCCATAAGCCAAGTGAGAAAGTAACACTTATTGAGTTTCTAATATATTTTATGTACAGTAACCTGGGCGTTACATATATTCTTTCATGTTATCATCATAAGAACCATAGTTAACAAAAGAGGCGGGACTTCCTTGGTGGCCCAGTGGCTAAGGCTCCACATTCCCAATGCAGGGGGCCCAGATTCGATCCCTGGTCAGGGAACTAGATCCCACATGCCACAACTAAGAGTTCGCATGCCACAGCTAAAAAAAAAATCCCACATGCCACAACTAAAAGATTCTGCATGCCCTGCAACAAGGATCTAAGATCCTTCATGCTGCAACTAAGACCTGGCGAGGCCAAATGATAAATAAATAAATATCTTATATAAAACAAAAACAAAGGAAGGAATGGAGGTTTGGAGAAGTTAAATCACTTACCCGAATTAGTCACTTAGAAGATGGCAAATACAGAACTTGGTTGATTAAATGGGTTATCATAAGAGAAAATACATTTGATTAAAAAATGATACTACAAAAAATTGGTTGCTCCTTGTATTTATTTGTAAAAGTATCTAACATTTATAAAACCAAACAGAATGAAAAACTTCTTTTATCATGACATTTAAATTAACCATAAATATATCACGAGGTAACATGAAGTCTGGAAAATATTTTTAAAATATCATCTCATGATATAAAGCTATATTTGTGGGACAAGAATCTCAAGCCCTGAAATAACACAGGGGGCAAACAACTGTTATTAAGATTGTTCCCCACTTGATGCTTGAAGAGATATTTCCATTGAAATGTCAAAATCACTGTTGTCTGGGCCACCCTCTGTTTTGAATCTTTTCAATTCTATATTTACGAGGCAAACACATCACTTCAAACCAAAACAGTAAAAATCCATTCTCCATGTGTTTGTGAAATTTAATTTCTTCTGTTCCCACCACCACATTCCCTCCTCCAGGGGATCTTCCCGACCCAGGATTGAACCTACATCTCTTACATCTGCCTGCATTGGCAAGCAGGCTCTTTCACCACTAGTACCATTCGTATGGTCATTCTTTCTTATGTGTTTCTTAAGATTAGTTTTGAACTCTGACCCATAGTCACAACCATTGTTCACTTGTTCATCTGTCCTTCCTGGTCATGAAGGCAAACTCTGTCTTAGAAGCATTTCAATGTAACACACACTTGTAGAGAACCTTCTACATGCCAGGTGCTATGCTAGACACTGAGGACAGTGAGGAACAAGAAATAGACCTTCTGCTCAAAGAGCTTACAGTCTCTCAGTAGGAAAACAAATCATTATGGTACCTGGTGATATATGTAACAAGAGAAAGTAGTCTAGAAAGAGGAGAAAAGCTGGCATCTTGGGAGATGGATCTGGAGACTGAGGGATTTTTAAAAAAAGAAATCATATTATGGGATTAATAGCAGAGGAAGCAATTTGCTAATCTTAAGAAGAAAGGCTCAAATGTCCACCTTTAGGGAAGACTTAGCTTGTAAGGTCTGTAGAATCCTATTCTGGGAAAAATTTTAAACCTCCAAATGAGATTTATGACTAATTAAATCATAACTTGAGGCAGCAGCAACAGAAGACATATTTTAACTTATAAAATGTTTCTCTAGACATTGATTTGGTGAAAGTGTGAAAAATCAGACAGATTTTCAACTTATAAAAGGAACAGCCCTTTGTATGTGTTATTTTAATAGTGTGATTTGGCATGCATACCTGCGATACCAGATGGACCTTATAGAAGAGAGCAAGGCTCATGGAAACATTCTTCCCTTTCTTTTTCAAAAAAAAAAAAAAAAACAAAATCCCAGCTTCCAAATAAATATTAATACATTCTAAAAGGACCACCTGGCCATCAACAAGATCCTCCTTCTCTTGCCCTTGGCTGGAGGACCCTGTACCGAACTCATTCATTTTCTCCAGTTATAATTAAGCAGCTACATTTCTTTAGGAACTTCAGGTCCAGCTTTCTAATTATGTTTATGCCTCAAGATCTTCCTTTCAATGGGGTGGAGTTGGGCTGTCTTCTAAAGGAGGAAATCAGGAAGCAGAGGAGAACAAGGAGGAAATGTGATAGAAATGCTCTAAACCACGAAGTCACTCTGGGGTTGAGGTCAGCCTCAACTGGGAGTGAGGTTCCCTGAGTATGAATCCACCTTTATCATTTATTGCTTAGTTGATCATGTATCACTTCTCTCTCATCTGAGTGGTCCTAATTATAAGATAACACCTACCCTATGGGGCCTCCTAGGTGGCGCCTAGTGGTCAGGAAACTGCCCACCAATGCAGGAGATAGAAAAGATTCAGGTTCGATCCCTGGGTAAGGAAGATCCCCTGGAGTAGGAAATGGCAACCCACTCCGGTATTCTTGCCTGAGAAATCCCAAGGACAGAGGAGCCTGGCAGGCTGCAATCCATGGGCTTCAAAGAGTCAGACACGACTGAGCAGCTGAGCACACAGAACACACCTACCCTACAGAGGTGTCATGAAAAACAAATGAGAAAAACAGCACCATAAAACTTAGTGCAGGGCCTGGCATAAAGTAAATGCTAAGTGCTAATTTTTCTTTTCTTATTTCAAAATAGCCCAGTGTTCATACTAAATGTCTTTGGATGAATAAATCTCTCTCTTCAAAGCAGAAGGACTGGTGAAGTTTCTTCACACCTTTAGCATATGCAAGCTTCTTCCCCAGCCTGCCAACATTCCTGTTTTCATCTCGTGTAACGGTTCATTCTTTAATGACTATTTTTTTATGTTTAATTTGGATTTATTTAGAAAACACATGTGCTCAGTTGCTCAGTCGTGTCCGACTCCTTGTGACCCCAAGGATTGTAGCCCACCAGGCTCCTCTGTCCATGGAATTTTCCAGGCAAAAATACTAGAATGGGCTGCCATTTCCTCCTCCAGGGGGTCTTCTCAACCCAGGGATCAAACCCATGACTCCTGTATCGCAGGCAGATTTTTCACCATGAAACCACCTGAGGAGCCTTTGGAAAACACAGGTTTTGTTAGAGAGGGGGGCACCATTTTTCTGAGATTAAAGTAGTGAAAATTGCCAAGGAAAAAAAAATAAAAAAAAAAACTATTCCTAGAGTCTTTGTAGATTGATGCAGGGCACTAGGCTATTTATCAAAGATACCGTTTACATATGTAAATCTGGAAAAGCAGAAATATTCCTAGCGCAGGATATATGGCTTAAGCAAAAGTGTCGAGGTGCAATTGTAGAATTTCAGGCTTTGAAGTAATCTTAAAGAGTACCAAGTCCAATGTCTTCATTTCTGAGTCCAGAAAGCTAAAATTCAGAAAGTTCAGTAACTCTTAAGGATACAAAGTCAGTTAATGGGCCACAGGACTCTCACACAAATCCTCTGATGTGCAGTGGAGGGGACCTTCTGCTGTCCCTTGAATGCACTAATAAAATTTCAAATAGTCCCAGCATCTTAGACAAAACAGAATCATAGAGGGATAAGGGAAGTGTTTCTGAGGCCCAGAAATAGAAACCTCTGAAACAATGGAGAGTTTGGGACTGGGCTACCATCCCCTCATTCCAAGTGGTGCTGGCTCAACTGTAATCTGAATGCATAGACTTGGAGATCCAAATCTGTTCACAGTGAACAGTCCAAGAACACAGGATCCATTAGGGACCAATTAAATTTGGGACAGACTGCCTCTCTTTCCTCAATAACATGAGCAACAGTGATGTCTGCCTGGGGGATTGCCTACGGAAAAATTTTCCTTCACACAGAGAGAGTCTCTCCATAGGAGAGAGAAAGAAGCCAACAGGCTTAAAGGGAAAAAATTAGTAAGCAGAGCTAGAAGATGGTAACACTATACCGACTGATGAAGTTTAACACCTGGATTTCACCGCACCGGAAGCCCATGTGACCTTGGACTTTCCAGCCTCTAAACTAATAAATTACCTTTCAACTTAAAATATGTCTGTGTGTGCTAAGTCACTTCAGTCATGTCCAACTCTGTGATACTATGGACTGTAGGGCCTGACAGGCTCCTCTATCCATGGGATTCTCCCAGCAAGAATACCAGAGAGGGTTGCCATGCCCTCCTCCAGTGGATCTCCCCAACCCAGGGATCAAACCTGCATCTCTTAGTCTCCTGCATTAGCAGGAAGGTTCTTTAACACTAGTACCACCTGGGAAGCCCAAATAGATCTAAAGTAGCTTATTTATATTTGCAAAAAAAAAAAAAATGGTACCAATGTAAATACTTATGAGTCTGTTTCATCACTATTTTCTTAAATATCTGAATCCAACACTAAATTAATAGTGTCTTAACGTCAAAGCTACGAATTTTACATAGGAAAGGCTCATATTATAGGTAAATGAAACTGTAAGTAGATTTTTAAATCATTTAAAAGGAGAAATTATAAGATGATACATTTTATAAATGTAAAAAAACATATATTTGTTTTCCCATCTTTTGATGTAGAAGGCCTGATTTTTGAGGACAGGTTTAACTATTGGTCATTCTGCTTTCCCTGAACTTATGTGCAGCAATAGTATGCATTAAGTAAGAATTGCATTCAGCTGCCAGAAATGCAAAGACCAAAAATAACAGTGTTTAAACAAATTAAGTATTTATTCTCTCATATGACTTGAGGCCCCAGAGTTTAGCCCCAGGATATGCATAGTCATGCATGAAATTTCAGAAGCCAAGCCCTTCTTCTATTAATATTTTCTGCTTTATTATCCTAGAGCATACTTTCCAATTTCAAAGCTACCTCATGAATCAAGTCGGCTGCTAGAGCTCCAAGCATCAGAACCAAATTCCATATTGCAGGGAGGAGACAGGTGAATTAAATGGGCATATTTGCAAATGAGTTAGCTTTTCGAAACCTTATCTACCTTCATGCAACTTTTTTGTTTCCATGTCATGGTCACACTTAGCGAAAAAATGCATAGGCTGGGAAATGTTTTCTTTCAGCCAGAATCATTGACACTGAAATAAAACTTGGATTCTGTTACTAAGGAAAAGAAGCTAAAGGAATTTGAGGGCCCACCAACTCCTTTCTCACACAGAAAGATACTAGCTAAATTACATGAAACACCAAATTCTTCATAAGGATACCAGATTAACATAAATCAAGCCATTTAAAAATAAGTAAATGCTAATTTAGAGGAAAGGAAATTCAACAAGGAAGAATACTGCCCCTTAACATGATGCAGAGAATCAAGTGGGCACAGAATAATGAAAGATTCCGTAAAACCTCATTATCATCGTTATCACCTTATGCATTTTAGAAGTGTCTTCAGTTTCATACATGTTTCATGCAGAGCTTTCATGCATGTTTCAATTACAAATTTAAAGTTGAGAAGCAACCTTAGTCTGAAAGGCAAGGTACAAATAAAAGGTGTGGGATGATGACATGATGCCCACGTCATGATATGTTTCTCAAACATGACTGCAATGGCACCCCCACGATGTGTGAATTTCTGACCCTATTCATACTGCATATGGCCTGGAGAATAGAATTCCAAACCTTCTAAAAGAACTGGAGCTTTCAGGAGTAATAGGCTCTATGTTTGTCGCACTGTCTTCCTCCCTTTGACAGCTCTTCTCCTTGTTAATAAGTTTTTTTTTTTTAATTCTTAACCTCACAACAAGCTTGTTTCTCAGATCACTAATTATTACTCCCTCTCTGTGGTGACATGCTCAACAAACAGCTCCATCTCGGAACCTGAAAAACTTGAGAAAATGAAACAACACCAGATTTTCTCACTGACATCATCCCGCTTCTATGACAGATCTGAAATGCCTGTGCATGTTAAATTTGGTGTTAAAAAAACTTTAGTTGGTGTTCAAACTGTCAGAAATTCTGTGGAGGGCCCTGACTTGTAAGAAGATGTGGTTTCTTGTTTTGACAATTCTGGTTTTTCCTCCTTTTAAAACCTTCAGGGTTTTAAAAACTCGGATGATGTTAGGAGTAGAAGCTGTATTCATCCTGCCTTTGGATCCACAATTCCCACCTTCAGGGCAGTCTCCTCCTGCTTTATTCTGAGACACACCTTGACTTTCACCTTCTGAAGACCTTATATAGCAGGAATTTATTGTTTCAATTTCAATTAATTCTGTTTTGACAATCTCTTGACACTGCTTTATGGCTGAAGACACTCTGGAGCACGGCAAAACTGGGGCTGTGAATTATTCTCTATGTTCAAAGAAATTGGAGTTGTCCTTTTATGAGAAGACCCAGGTGCAAAGAATAGGTGGCATTTTGAGACGATGAATTCTCCACAAGACCCCAAATTGGTTATTAACTTCACTTGCATAAGTGGAAGAGAAAATTGTAGCCAATGAAGAGTGATGTAAAGGTCTGGAGAAACTCAGAATTCTTGGCTATTTCTCACTTTTAAAAGAATATTTTATTCCCTTTTTCATGATAAAAATGAAGAGAAGGAAGAAAACATGTCTCAAAATTTTAAACAGGGTTTGGTGGGGCATGGCAGGGAGATCTATAACATCTATTGAGTTGCCCAAAAAGTTCACTTGGAGTTTCTCATAAGAAAACCCAAATGAACCTTTTGGCAAACTCAATATAATCTCAATGGCTTCCCACATGTCTCAGTGGTAAAGAATCTGCCTGCCAATGCAGGAGCTGCAGGAGACACGGGTTCAATCCCTGGGTTGTAAAGATCCCCTGTAAAAGGAAATGGCAACCTACTCCAGTATTCTTGCTTAGAAAATTCCATGGACAGAGAAGCATGGAGGGCTACAATTCACAGAGTCACAAAGAGTCAGACAGGACTCAACAGCGGAGTATAAGCACAAGCACTCAACATAATCTCAAGGCTACAAAGTGCAGTAAAGAGAAGAGTTTTTAAAACTTCCTCTCATGACCCCCTAGGCAAGCATAATATGTTAGGGGCTTGAAAGGACAGGCTACCATGCTGATCTGAGCCAGAGAATACATACATATAGAGAGAGAGAGAAGAGAGAGAGAGAGATTTATATTTATGATATGTACAGGTATAGTCCATGGGGCTGCAAAGAGTCGGACACAACTGAGCAACTAACACTTTCACTTTCTCACACAGAAAGGACATAAAATTATGAGTTGAGAAACTTTGGTTTTACTACTCATTCTGCCGTTAACCAGCTCTATAATCACAGGCAAGTCAGTGTATGTGTGTCGAATGAGAAGGCTAGCTGATCACAATGTACCGTTGATTCCTGAATTCTATGCTTCAGTGACTCGTAGAGTTTTAGGTATCTCTAGAGAAGAGGACATGAACAGGCTTTTGAATTCCAAGACTTAAAATGATCTTGAACAAAAGCAGGCAATCCTTCACTATCAAATGCTTCTCTAAAATACAATTAAAGATCAAGTGAGTGGAGGCAGAAAACTAGGTTACATGAATTTTATTCTGCCTCTATCTTAAGAGAAAAATTCCTTCTTCAGACTTTGGGGGTAGATATGCTCTTTCCCGTTAGCTTTGTATAGAAAAGACATCATCATTTGTATGTCCCCAATAGGACATGGCTGGAGACAAGAATAGAAAGATCATCTGAGAGTTCTCTCAGTAAAATGTTCTGTGCCTCGAGACTCTGAGGGAGGTATGGTCAACATTTATGTCCAAGAGGCCCTGAAGCCAGGGCTGCAAGTGGAGGAAACGGTTCTTTCAGTTCAGTCAGTTCAGTCGCTCAGTCGTGTCTGACTCTGCGACCCCATGAATCGCAGCACGCCAGGCCTCCCTGTCCATCACCAACTCCCAGAGTTTACTCAAACTCATGTCCATCAAGTCGGTGATGCCATCCAGCCATTTCATCCTCTGTCGTCCCCTTCTCCTCCTGCTCCCAATCCCTCCCAGAATCAGGGTCTTTTCCAAAGAGTCAACTCTTCGCATGAGGTGGCCAAAGTTTTAGTTTCAGCTTCAGCATCAGTCCTTCCAATGAACGCCCAGGACTGATCTCCTTTAGGATGGACTGGTTGGATCTCCTTGCAGTCCAAGGGACTCTCAAGAGTCTTCTCCAGCACCACAGTTCAAAACCATCAATTTTTCAGCACTCAGCTTTCTTCACAGTCCAACTCTCACATCCACACATGACCACTGGAAAAATCATAGCCTCGACCAGACGGACCTTTGTTGGCAAAGTAATGTCTCTGCTTTTTAATATGATATCTAGGTTGATCATAACTTTTTTGTGTTCTTTAGGGACCAATAACTCTCCACCATAATAATAATAATAATAATAATAAAATTAAGGTTGACCATTTCCCATTGACTGGACCCATGCAGTGTGCAGGCTAGACCAGTTACATTCCAGTAACTGCTAGAGCAGCTATGTTCATTTATTTTTCCATCAATTCATTACACCAATATTTATTGAGCATTTACTAAATGTCAGCCTCTGTGAGAGACACCATGGAAATACAAAGACAGAATCGTGCTGTATTCACACCTTACAGGTGAAGACGCGTGCACGAGCAGAATAACATGTCAAGTTCAGTGACGGGGATGTGCGTGGTTTGCTCTGCTTGCACAGAGGAAAGACCCATAATCCAGTTTGCAGGAAGTCATGGAAGCCTTCTTAAAAGAGTTGGTACTTAAAAAGAATCTCAAAATGAATAAAAATATTCTCATTGAAAGGGCCTGAGAAAACCTGGGGCAATATTAGCCTGGGAAGAGAAAAAGTGAACACGTGAGAAACTGCACAGTCAGGCATAAGCATAACGGAAGTAATGTTACTCATGAAAACCCTACCAACGATTAATCCTTTGCCTCACCCTCTGAGCCACGGTGAGGTTAAGATGGATTTGGTGAGTAAGAGTGGCTGCCCTGGAGGACTGTTTGCACCTGAGCTCATTTTTTTTTTTTTTCTTTATCAGAGAAGTGCAAACAGGTAGTCAAACACATTTCTGAGCCCTGTCAAAAGCTTTATCATTTCTTGTCCTACTTCTGACATGCTTTTGCTTAAATTGTAATTGTCTGGTCTTTCTGGTTTGACATAGAATGATGCTGGTCTCTGAAATCTGATTCTCTTCCCCCAAAACTCATCTGGCTAGATAAGAGCAGCAAATTAAACTAACCGAATCTATGCTTTATGCACATCTAAGGGATGGAAAATATATAACATTATGAACTTAAAATATTGGAAAGTGGGAAATTTTCGAAAAAATCCTATTTGGGGGAAGACCCAGGCACAGGTATTAAAGAGATCCAAAGAAAAAGGAGCAAGGACTATATGGAGAAAGAATCCAAATAACAATTGTCCTAAAAAATTCCCACCATGAAAGCCCTGTCAAGGATTGGTAAACAGTGAGAATACATTTAAAATCTGGTAGATCAGAGTGCTGATTACAAATAAATCAAAAGGAAGGGATTGAAATGTTAGCAGAACCCAAAGCAGCAGCATTGGAAAACAAGGAGAATGGGCAACTTGAGAAGGAGACATGGCCCTTGGGGATTTGGTGGTGAAGAGAAAAGGAAACACACTTCTGTGTGTGTGTGTGCGTGCATGCACACATGCGCACGTCTACATGAGAGAGAGAATGAGTGACAAATCAGAGCAAACATAAATCCTTCCCACTCAAAAACAGAAAAATCAATTAGAAAAAAGCATCTTACCATGGCAACAGAAGAGGATAGTTTTGAACTAAGGAATCCATTAAGCCACTCAAAACTATCTCTTTGGTCTGTATACAACTGCTGCTGCTGATATGAGAAATTAGACATTCAAAATAAACAGAAAAAGTAGATGAATACACATACAAAGCTAAAAGAAACAAAATGGAAAAATTAAAATCTAACTATATCACTGTTGAAAAAGATCCTCAAAATGTCAACTGTGGAGTAGAATAGTGCAACATAATATTCTCACCTGAACTAGATACCTGAAGACAAAAACTTACAAACGTGAAATAAATACCTCAAATGAGAAATTAAAAACTCCTAACCAATATGAGCAAAAACTCTCAGAAAGAGGTAAAATGACTGAACTCAGGGAAGAAAGAATAGAAAAAGCCAAATTCACCTTAGAAGTGAAAACATTACAAATTGCCAGAGCAAGAAAACATTGAATTGAACTTTAACAAGGACAAGTAGACAAGCAAGAGAATAAATTAGCAGAGAATGAAAATGAAATAAAGCAGTAAATAGAATCAAGAAAAAGCATTGGTAGAGGGAAAGAAGAGGTAATATGCATATAATTGGAGTCTCTGAAGAAGAAAAATAAAACAATGCAACAGACCACCACTTAAACTATAATCCAATAATTATTCCAAAAGTAAAAGAAGGCCCATTTTCATATATTGAAAGGACTGTGTAGAGAAAACTGATCTGATCTAGATCAGTCATATCTGAGCCATATCCAATAAGGCTTTACAAAGATTCATGGCCTACAACTAAAAAACAAAATCACCAAGAAAAACTAATAAATAAGCAACAATATGTCATTTACAATGGAAAGACAATCAATTTGGCATAAGATTTACCTACAGTAATAGGCAAAGATAGACAACAGTAGAGTAACGTTTTCAAAAATCTCAAGGAAAGAAAGGATTTCATACATAGACAAGCAGTCCTTCAACTATCAAGGTTACAGAAATATGTTCTTAGACATGCAAGAATAAAGGGATACCAAATAGGTGCCCTTTGTAAAGAATTTTCTGGGGAACAAATTCATCCAACTAAGAAATAAAAGGGGAAACTTAAAAAGAAAAAGTCATAGAAGTGAAAAATTAGGTGGGGGTGAACATAGATCAGTTACAACTCAGAAACCTTTTTCATGCAGATATCATTTTCCCAATATCATTCATTGAAGAGACTATCATTTCTGTATTATGTATTCCCGGTGTCCTCAAAGATCAGTTGTGTGAATATGCATGGGTTTACTTCTGGGCTCTCTATGCCATTTTATCTGCATTTACAGATGATGAAAAGAGGCACAGATAAGTTAAATAAGTTCCCCAGGATCACCCAGCCAGTAAGTGGTAGAATTTGAATGCAAGGAATCTGATGCAACAGTGGACCGTCTTATCATCATTTTGTACTACCTTTCTCAGTGGTGACAGCATGCCAGGAACTATTCTAGCCTCTTTGCATTCAAATAAGATCAAATAAGATCTATTGTCTTGTCAAATAAGATCTAGTATTTGCCTCTATGTTCATATCATTCTGTTTGACTACTATAGTTTTGCAATGTATTTTGAAACCAGTAATTGTAATGCCTCCAGCTTTGTTCACCTTTATCAAGATTGCTTGGGTTATTCTGGTCCTTCTGCTATTCTAAATATATAAGGAATTTCTACAATTTAATAGCAATAAATAAATAAATAATTTGATTAAAAAACAGAAAAGGACTTGAATGGACATTTTTTCAAAGAAAACTTTTTTCAAAGAAAAATAGGAAGTGCTGACAATGATGAGTATATTAAAAGGTGTTCAATATCATTAATCATAGAAAAATCCAATTCAAAATCACAATGAGATACCACCTCATATCAGTAATGTTGACTATTATCAAAAAGACAAAAGCTAGGAAGTGTTATAGAAAAGAAGTAACTATTGTACACTGTTGATAGATATGTAAATGACACAGCCACTATGAAAAACAATATGGAGATTGCTCAAAATATTAAAAATAGAGCTATCATATGAACCAAAAATACCACTCTTGGGTTTATATTCAAAAGACTTAAAATCAGGATTTCAAAGTGATATCTGCAGCATATTCACAACAGCCAAGACTTCTGGAAACAAATGAAATGCCCATAGACAGATGAATGGATTTTTTAAAATGTGGCATATCCATGCACAGAATGGAATATTATTCAGCCTTGAAAAAGAAGGAAATTCTGTCATTTCTGACAACACAAATGGACATTATGCTAAGGAAGTAAGCAAGTCACGGAAGGACAAATAATCCATCACTGCACTTATATGAGGTATCAAAAATAGTCAAACTGATAGAAGTAGAGAACAAAGTGATGGTTGCCAAGAGATGAAGGGAGGGGGAAATTGGGGAGTTATTATTCATTGGGTATAAAGTTATAGACAATGACTAAGTTCTGTTGAACTGTTGTACAACACAGTGAATATAGTTTTCAACACTGTACTGTGCATTTAAAAATTTGTTAAGAGAATAGATCTCATGTTAACTGCTTTTACCACAAAAAGCAAGAGGACACAAAAAATATTTCAGAAGCAATGTCTATGTTTATTGCCTTGTGTGTAGTGATAGTATCACAGTTATATTGATACGTTCAAATTCATCAAAATATATATATTAAGTATGTACAACTTTTTGCATAGTAAGTATATTCAATAAAACATTTTAAAACTAAAGAATGGAGGGAATATCCTATTTGTCTTTGAATGCAAAGAGGCTAGAATAGTTCCTGGCACATTGTCACACTAAAAATGGTAGTACAAAATGATGATAAGACAGTTCACTGCTGCATCAAATTCCTTGCATTCAAATTCTACCACTTACTAGCTGGGTGATCTTGCGAAACTTATTTAATTTCTGTGCCTCTTTTCATAATCTGTAAATACAGATAAAATACTACCTGTCCTAAAGGTTGCTATAAGACAACAATCAATATCCATAAAGCTATTCAAACAGTACACGGTACATACCAGAGATTCACTAAATATCAAACAGTTTGCACTGGAAATATTTGGTAACTCACTTTCCTCCCCCTCTTACCCTTTGCATCTTCTCTAGACTATGTTCTCCTTGAGGTCAAGCTTTCCACCTAAAACTGTTCTATATGAGATATCATAGAAGGACATGGAATACTACTGATTTGAATGTGAATCTCAATTTTGTTACTTATTAGAAGTTACTTGGGGTTTCCCAGGTCACGCAGTGGGGTAAAGAATCCAACTGCCAATGCAGGAAATGCAAGAGACACAGTGATCTCTGAGTTGAGAAGATATCCTAGAGTAGGAAATGGCAACCCACTCCAGTATTCTTGCCTGGGAAATTCCAAGGACAGAGGAGCCTGGTGGGCTACAGCCCATGGGGTCTCAGTCAGACGTGATTGAGTGCACATATATACACACACAGAGAAGTTACTTAATTTCTCTTAACCTTAGTCTCTGCATTCACTTATTCACTCATCAAAAACATTTATTTCTCCTACTAGAGTATAAGGTCTATAAAGGCAGGACCATATCCACTTGGCACTTCATCCCTGGGGGCCAATTTAGTGCCTGGTTTAAGGTGAACTAGTGATTTTTTTTTTAATAAATGCATGTATAAATAAACAAGCACCTACTATAAGGGCTTCCCTGGTGGCTCAGATGGTAAAGAATCTGCCTGCAGTGCAAGGGACCTGGGTTCGATCCCTGGGTTGGGAAGATCCCCTGGAGAAGGGAACAGCCAACCATTCCGGTATTCTTGCCTGGAGAAATCCACGGACAGAGGAGGCTGGCAGGCTACAGTCCACAGGGTGGCAAAGAGTCGGACAGGACTGAGCGTCTTTCACTTTCATATTTGCCAGGCACTAGGTGTAGTCATCTAGGACAGAATGGGGAACAGGGCAACGATCTTACCCTCGCCAGAACTTCTAATAAGGAAACAAGGAATAATGAAGACTTCTCACAAGATTATTGTAGAAATCAAGAGGCTCCTTAAAGAACAGTTGAGCAGAGAACTGGGTACTTAATAAGATGATTGTGGTTAGGATATTTATCAGCAATGACTCAATAAAAAGCACATATATTTCATATTTTCAAAAGCCACATTGCTAGTATAATGAAAAACAAAGATGTAAGAGGCAGAAATGCATCATTTAGTTTGTATACCCAGTTTTAGGCAAAATGATAAATTGGGTAATATGTGAATAATGTAAGAAGTGAAAGGTTCTGGAGTTGTTTCATGGTGAACTCTGATCAAAAGAGTAAATGAGTGTGTAAAAGGTGAATGAAAAAATGAATGAAGGTATGAATAAGTGAATGGATGCAAAGTTGCAATGGCTGAACACAGCAGCCAAAAAAAGAGCTGGTGTTGCAGGTTCAGCAATGCTTTCTCAGCTAAAGCTAAATCATTTTCATGATTTGCACAGCCTGTACCTCAGCCAGAAACAAGTTTCCCTGGAGGGCTCACAGCCTCTGAGAGCAGATATTCTCAAAGGAACGAAGATGATTCATGAGATGACTCTTGGGGAGACTGTCAGAAATAAAACCTCTCAGGGGAAAAAAAACAGAGAGACCAACAGAGAGGGATCAAAGTGATTCATCAGATTTATTTGCTGTTGATCTTTCATCTGGTGCTATTTCTAGGCAATATATAGTCTAAAGAGAGGTAAACTGATGTTGGATGCAAAGTTCACAAAGTTGGTTAGCTGAGCACACTGAACTTGAATTTGTCTCGAGATGATACACGGGAAGTTCATTTGGTTTCGATAATCCTTGAGGGTTTGAGTTTGGGCCCTTCTAGCATCTTCCTCTTGGCAAATTGCTGTAGCTGCACTATTGAAAGAGTTCTGTGTCATCTCCTTTTGAATCACCCAATAGATTCTTTTTAACAGCATCAACATTGTAGTCCTGAATGGTTAAGATGGCCCTTTCTTATCCAGGTGTGAATCACAGAAACTAACAACATGCTATCTGATTGAAAGAATCACAGAATCGCAGAATTTCAGAGTTTAAAGAGTTCTAGAGGTCATGTAGTCCTTGTTCCGCTTTGAGCATGGTAGAGAATGAGGAATGTTATGTGTTTCTGAACCTGTGAGACTCTTATGGCATCCCAGAAGAATAGATTTAGGCTGATAGAGATGATTACTAGCCAGGTGGAAAATTGATTAAATATTAAGACTATAATCATGAGTGAACTACTGGGTGACTTTAGCAGCAGGTATTTTAGAAAATGCATAAGTTATCTACTAAACTTAGTGGCACTTTCACTGCAAATTTGTTTTTCAAATTCCAAGCAGAAGCCTTTACCTAAGAGTGGATCCAATATCCTGTCTTTGCTTCTTGGGCCAGCATTTTTCAAAATATGTCAGCAATGTTAAAACTTTCATTCTAGGGTGGAACACAGATCTCTTCCCACCCATGCAAAGCCCGGAGAACAAATAGAGTTGGCCAGGCACTGAGTGTGAAGGCTTGTCTGTGTGCTTCTGACTTCTGTACCACAGTCACTGCTCCAGCAGTTTAGAGCTCCAGAAATCTCACTTTGTAATAAGCCACTGTTAGACTCAGGTGAGGTCAAGGGTAATGTGGAGAGGGTATGCATCATTCAGTCAGGATTTATTGAATAACTATCATGGGTTAGCCCCTGTAGTATAGATATGAATAACAATATCATTGGTAGTACAGAAGCACGAACAATGGTGTCACAGCAAGGAGGGTGACTGAGGCCATCTGTAGGGAAAGCAGAGCAAAACCATTTCTAAGAGCAAAAGGAAGATTTCCTGGTCGAGCGATAGGGAAAGGTATTCCAATATTTCAAGCATATTTATATTGTTATCACTAACAGCTAACATTTATCAACTAACATTTTCTAAAGCCGCATGCTGTACTCAGGGCTTTATGTGCATTTGCTTAATTCATCCTCATAAGCTGGATACTGTGTTTACTCTTTTTTTTTAATACATGATGGAATTGAAAACTCAAAAGTCATCATTTCCAGTGATGACTCATTGGAAAAGTCCTGATGCTGGGCAAGATTGAGGGCAGATGGAGAAGAGGGCATCAGAGGATGAGATGGCATCAGGAATGCAATAGACATGAGCTTGGGCAAACTTTGGGAGATGGTGAGGGACAGGGAGGCCTGGCATGCTGCAGTCCAGGGGGTCACAAAGAGCTGGACATGACTGGGCAACTGAACGACAACAACAAACCCATGTCAGCATTTGCCTACCCTAGATTTCTCATGACATGAGAAAAAATAAATTTTTATTTAAAAAAGAATCCATGAAATTCATGAACATTATACAAAAGTCCGTAAGAAAGATAATCTTTCCTTAGAACTCCTTAGTCTAGTTTATATTTCCATACTTTTGTCTTTAAGTTAACATTGAAACATATTGAAGAGACCAATATATATGTATTTTAAAAATTTAGAAAAGTTTAAGTCCTCAGCGAAGGAAATCGTCAACAAAATGAAAAGACAACCCACCAAATGGGAGAAAATATTGGAAATGATGTGACTGACAAGGGATTAATCTCTAAAATATACAAATAGCTCATGCAGCTTTACATCAGAAAACAAACAATCTAATCAAAAAATGGACAGAAGATCTAAATAGACAGTTCTCTGAAGAAGACGTACAGATGGCCAAAAAGAACATGAAATGGTGTTGAAAATCACAAATTATCAAAAAATGAAAATCAAAGCTACAATGAGGTATCACCTCACACAAGTCAGAATGGCCATCACCAAAAAAATCTACAAACAATAAATGCTGAAGAGGATGTGGAGAAAAGGGAATTCTACAGTGCTGGTGGGACTGTAAACGGGTACAGTCATAGAGCCACTGTGGAGGACAATATGAAAGTTCCTTTAAAAACTTAAAATAGAACTACCATATGATCTAGCAATCCCACTCCTGGGCATATACCTGGAGAAAACCATAGTCCAAAATGATATATGCACCCCAATGTTCATTACAACACTATTTATAATAGCCAAGACACGGAATCAACCTAAATGTCCATCAATAGAGGAATGGATACAGAAGATGTGGTACATACAGACAAAGGAACATTACTCAGTCATAAAAAGAGAATGAAATAATGCCATTTGTAGCAACATGGGTGGACCTAGAGAATATGGTACTAAGTAAAGTTTAAGTCAGACACAAAAGACAAGTATCATATGATATCACTCATATGTGGAACCTAATCTTTTAAAAAAAGATACAAATGAACTTATTTACAAAACAGAAGCAGACTTATAGATATGAAAAGCAAACTTATGGTTACCAAAGCGGAAATGTCATTTGGGGGGTAAACCAGGAACTTTGCATGAACACGGGCACACTAATACACATAAAATAGGTAACCAACAAAGAGCTATTATAGAGTACAGGGAACTGTACCCAATATTCCGTGATAATCCATATGAAAAAAGAATCTAAAAAAGAATGAATATATGTATATGTTTAACCAAATCACTTTGCTATACACCTGAAACTAACAGTGTTGAAAATCAACTATAAGGCAATAATATTAAAACATCTTTTTAATTTATGTCCTATATTCAAGTTGATATAGCTAATGAGTGGCAGTTTGAATTGGAATTCTGGTCCTCTTGACCCCAAATGAAACATCTCCCAAAACAATACTATTTTCTGTTTTAATATGATGTTTACTCAACAGTCCCGTGATAGCTCTTCTAAGTTTATTACCATTTGGACAAGGTTGTCTCTGAATGTGATATCCAGTATCCTAGTCACTACCTGGGTATTAAAATTTTAAAATATGCATCTATTTATCAGGCTAAACTGCAATTCTGCCCTATGAAACTGAGTAGCAGAGGCTGGACAGGGATTCAGTTGATTATGAGGTTTAGGGCAACTCCATGGGCTTCCCAGGTGGCACTAGTGGTGGAGAACCCGCCTGTCAATGCAGGAGACAAAAGAGACGTGGGTTCGATCCTTGGCTCTGGAAGATCCCTTGGAGGAGGACATGGCAACCCACTCCAGTATTCCTGCCTGGAAAATCCCATGGAGAGAGGAGTTGGGCTGGCAACAGTCCATAGGGTCGCAAACAGTCAGACTGAAGTGACTCAGCACACACACACTCATTGAAGACTTCCGCTGTTGCTGTTCTGTCGCTCAGTCGTGTCCAGCTTTTTGCGACCCCATGGACTGGAGCACACCAGGCTTCCCTGTCCTTCACTATCTATGAGGACGTCTCTGGAATTTCAAAGGCAATGATGAGGCAACATGGTCTGGAGCCAGTTTCTAAATCAAGTCAAAGCAAGAACTGAGGAGGAAATCAATAAAGAAGCTAAAATGACCATTTTCAAGCAAGAAATGTCAAAAGTGGTGTGAATGGATTTAAAAAGCAAGGCACAGAAGAACACACTCACCCTCTTAGCATGCAACTCAGTCTTGTAATCCATCCTTAGGGCCAAAGACAATGATGTCACCTGCTAACGGACAGCATTACCTCAGCACTTACCCAGAGAAAGAAATAAAATGTTGGTACCATATTACTGAAAGGCAGCTATTTTGCTAAGCTTCTGAATTTTTGTCTGTACATTTGGTAATATTATTATTGGTCTGATTGCTCCATATCTTGTCATGTTTACATAGAAGAATATGCAGTAGAGGATAAAGTCTGTTCTGCATTCTGTGCAGTAGACGGTGATACTAGCCCTGGCCCACTGATGCTATCAAGTCTTCACGGTCTCTAAGTGATCTGATAATTTCTGGAAAGCCATACATAGGTATTAGGCAGAAAACAATTATTCCTTTTGTTTATTTAATGGCTTTCATTCATTCATTCAGCAATTATGTCTGGAGTGTCTGCTACGTGCCTAAAGTAAAGTAAAGTGAAAGTCCACTTATTCGTGTCTGACTCTTTGCGACTCATGGACTATACAGTCCATGGACTTTTCCAGGTCAGAATACTGGAGTGGGTAGACTTCCTCTTCTCCAGGGGATCTTCCCAACCCAGGAATCAAACCCAGGTATCCCACATTGCAGGCAGATTCTGGACCAGCTGAGCCACAAGGGAAGCCCAAGAATACTGCAGCAGGTAGCCTATCCCTTCTCCAGTGGATCTTCCCAACCCAGGAATGGAACCAGGGTCTCCTGCATTGCAGGCAGATTCTTCACCCACTGAGCTATCGGGGAAGCCCTCTGTGCCTGGTGCAATTCAAAACAAAGGACGCAATGGTAAATTACTTAGACATAGTGCCTGTCCTCAAGGTGTTTGTGTTCTAGTGAGGAAACCAAACAAGCAGCTTATAAATCAGTACAGAATAGCTCTATGAAGGACAAGACCCAGGTAGTGGAGCCTATCAGAGAAGAAGGGTGGTAGGTGCTCCTTTAGATGATGTAGTAAGAGACTCTCTCTGGGAGATGGTCCTTGAGCAGATCCCTGAAGGATAAAAAGGAGCCCACCGAGCAAAGGGAAAGGAAAAGACCGTTCCTGACAGAGGTAAACAGTAGAGCAAGACTCTGGAGTGGGAGCAAGTTTGGTGCTCAAAGGACAAATACTTGGGCTTGATTAGGGAAGGCTGCGATGCCCATGGAGCTCCTTAGGGGATTTCACCCTATAAGGCAGCAAGTGCTTATCAGGATGTCCAGAAGGTGCTGAGACTTTGGATAAGTAGCTTTCTAGGCAGCTATGCTCTTGAAAGCTAACAGTGCAGCAGTCACAGATGACTGCTGAGTGAAGTTCTGCCTCCCACTTGAAGGTCAAAATGCTCATTTTTGTATTTTCTGTTTGATGTGCTCCAAAGACGCAACAGTGTTTAACAGATGGCATATGGAGGAAACAACAGTTAAGATGACATCTAGTCCAATTCTCTATCAGGTATGGGATGTATCATCTTGGACAATCTGCTTAACTTACACCAGTCTTCCTTTTCCTCTTCTTCCTATTTATTCCAGATTCCTCAGCATGCTGTCTCACATTCTCCTGACCTCACTTCTGACCTCAACTATGATTATAGCAAATAGTTCTTTTTAAAAAATAATAATTTGTGGTTGCGCTGGGTCTTCGTTGCTGAGCAGGCTTTTCTCTAGATGCATCAGGTGGGGGGTACTCTCGAGCTGTGGTGTTCAGGCTTCTCACTGTAGTGGTCTTTCTTGCTAGGGACCTGTAGGGCACCCAGGCTTCAGTAATTGTGGCTCCTGGGCTCTAGAGCACGGGCTCAATGAGCTGTTTCAGTTTCTCTGAGGCCTGTGGGATCTTCTCCCAGACCAGGGACTGAACCTGTTTCTCTTGCATTGGCAGGCAGATGCTTTACCACTGAGCCACCAGAGAAGCCCGCAAAGAGTTCTTAATGGTTTTTAACTCACTAGCACCATCTTACCATAAATGCTTACCAACCATTTTTCATCTGCTGTCCCCGGTCAGCAAAGAAACAGACAACAATGACTTTGGTAGTGGGTATGAGGCTACTGATCTTACAAATGTGTTCTTCTCTAATTCTATCAGGAAGGACAATCAAAGGCAGTTACCTTGTATGTGGGAAGGACAACATTATACATTCACTTTCTTTTCCCAGGGCTCTAGTAAATCTCCTGCTCTCTGTCACAACATAGTCAGCAGATTCTTTGATCATATTGACCTTCCTCAAGAATCATATTGGCCCACAATACTGATCATATCATGCAAATAAGACTTGGTGAACAGAAAGGATTAAGTATCCCAAGCAAGATAAATACATGTCAGAAGGTTGGAGATGAATCTCATGAAGAATTAACTGCCTACTACATCAGTGATGTTTTTAGGGGTCCAATGGTCTAAGACATGCTGGAACAGCCCTTCCAAGGATGAAGACATGTTTTATATTTTATACCATCTCCTGTTAAGGAGGAGATGTAGCATTTAGTGTGCCTCTTTGGGTCCTGGACTTCTGACTGCATTTGGGAATAGTTCTCCAATGCATTTATGTGGTGACTTGAAAGACTGACAGTTTTGAATGGAGCCCAGAGCAAGAGAAAGCTCTGTAATAGGTCTATGCTGCAGTGGTCGCTGACCTGCTACTTGAGCTATATAACCTGGCAGAACCAATGGTCCTAAAACCATCTCTGAGAAATAAGGATGCTGTCTGGAACCTCAGTCAAACCCCAATAGGAGAGACATGAAACAGACTCTTTCCACGGCAGACAACTACTTGCCATTGGAAAAGTACCTCCTAGAGTGCTGCTGAGTCCTAGTAAAGACTGAGCATCTAACAGTAGTCGCCAGGTTAAGTGCAGCTGTCAAATATGAGCTGGATGTTATCATATTCTTCAAATCCTAATACTGGGTGGGCACAGCAATGATCTACTAGACATTGAACAATACAAACTGTATACTCAAGATCAAGCTCAGATGTGGGACTTCCCTTGTGGGAAGGCTAAGACCTCGAACTCCCAGTGCAGGGGGCCCAGGTTCCATCCCTGATCAGGGAACTAGATCCCATATGCTACAACTAAAGATCCCACATGCTGCAACTAAGGCCTGGTGCAGCCAAATAAATACATTTCCAAAAAAGTTGAAAAAAAAGATCAAGCCTAAACAGGTCTAGAGACATATGTAACTTACATGAAGATGTCCCTTAACATAGTAGTCAGGCTTCTCCCACAGTTTATGGGTACAATCTCACATCATGGGGAGGTGCCTATGACTAAATGATGGAGGTATTAAAAAAAAAAAAAAACCCTGTAACTGGGTTCACAGTGTCTTTATTCTCCCACTATGTTGGTTTGAGCTGAAAATAGACTGCTACGTCAGCACAGTCCCATTCAGCATGACTCTAAAGGACATTGGTAAGGCAAATCCTCCAAATGGACAGAGGTGTGTAGCAGTATGGGCCTCCACATGATCATCCACTCTGTATGAATTAAGAAGTGACCCAAAGTAAGACTATATACAATTCTTTGAGTGGTGGTGAAAGGCTTATCTACTTAGTCAGAGATCTTGAGAAAGCGAGGTTAGATCAGAGAGCAGGGGATCTGAGAAAAAAACATATAGATGCACCAATGAAAAATGAAAGTGAAAGTGAACTCGCTCAGTCCTGTCTGACTCTTTGTGACCCTGTGGACGGTAGCCTACCAGGCTCCTCCATTCATAGGATTCTCCAGGCAAGAATTCCTGGAGTGGGTTGCCATTTCCTTCTCTAGGGGATCTTCCTGACCCAGGGATTGAATCCAGGTCTCCCACATTGCAGGCAGATGCTTTATCCTCTGAGCCACCAGGGAAGCCAGATGCACCAATGAAAGTGGCCAAAAACCAAGAAGACCTTTTTATTTCCTGTTCCTGTTCACCAGAGATCCTTCACTGCTTAACTGGGCACACAAGATGATGTATCCTCCAGTGGCTGTCAGCCAGCCTCTATCCTTGGTCACCCCTGGGATTGCACAAGGGGCCCATGAACTCAGTAGTCATGTTGGCAGACATAGAGGCCATGGGTGCACCCGAAGTTTGTCCTCTGATCTAGGCTGACCTAGCTTTTGAAACTGTCGAATGCCCAAACTGCCATCAAAAGACCAACACTTCATTCCTTGATATGGCACCGTCTTCCCCAAATATCTGCCAGCCATGTTGTAGAACTTGATTGTATCAGACCTCTTTCATCATCCAGGGCATATCATTTCATCCTTAAATGCATGGACATTTATTCCAGATATGTCTTACTTAGCCCCCCTAGCCAGCTGTACTTCCTCTAGTGCCACCACCCAAGAACTTGTAGAATGCCTGATTTACAGACATGGGATCCCAGACAGCTTTGTCTATTAAAAAAGTATAGCATAGGAGTTACAGCAGTGGGCCGCTGACCATAAAATCTATGAAACCTTGCCATATTCATCTCACCCAGACTAATGTACTAATCTATTAAAGTCTCAGCTAAGTTACCAGTTGCGGACAATACTTAGTCCTTGAGAAAGAGGTAAATGCTTTAAACTGACAGCTGCTTTATCCCTTCTCTCCACAAATGAAAACACAGCACTAGTGACCCTGCTTGCCTGTGTGGCAAATATTCTTTAGCCATGAGGTGGTGCCCAGCACAAAGAACCTGGACTTTGAAGTACTTTAGGGGTATTTAATGAGTATTAGATGATCTAGCTGCACTATCTCAAATCCTAAAAGATGATGATGTTAAAGTGCTGTACTCAGTATGCCAGCAATTTGCAACACTCAGTGGTGGCCACAGGACTGAAAAGGTCAGTTTTCATTCCAATCCCAAAGAAGGGCAATGCCAAAGAATATTCAAACTACCCCACAATTGCATTCATTGCACATGCGAGCAAGGCAATGCTCAAAATCCTTCAAGCTAGGCTTCAATAGTATGTGAACCAAGAACTTCCAGATGTTCAAGCTGGATTTAGAAAAGGCAGAGGAACCAGAGATTAAATTGCCAACATCTGCTGGACTATAGAAAAAGCAAGAGAATTCCAGAAAAACATCTACTTCTGCCTCTGACTATGCTAAAGACTGACTGTGTGGCTCACAAAAAACTGTGGAAAATTCTTCAAGAGATGGGAATACCAGACCACCTTACTTAACTCCTGAGAAACCTGTATGCAGGTCAAGAAGCAACAGTTAGAACCAGACATAGAACAACGGACTGATTCCAAATTGGGAAAGGAGTACGTCAAGGCTGTATATTGTCACCCTGCTTATTTAACTTATATGCAGAGTACATCATGTGAAATGCTGGTGGGATGAAGCTCAAGCTGGAATCAAGACTGTGGGGAGAAATATCAATAACCTCAGATATGCAGATGACACCACCCTTATGGCCAAAAGTGAAGAAGAAATAAAAAGCCTCTTGATGAAGGTGAAAGAGGAGAGAAAAAGCTGGCTTAAAAAACTCAACATTCAGAAAACTAAGATAGAGGCATCCAGTCCCATCACTTCATGGCAAATAGATGGGGCAACAATGGAAACAGTGAGAGACTTTATTTTTGGGAGCTCCAAAATTACTGCAGATGGTGACTGTAGCCATGAAATTAAAAGACACTTGCTCCTTGGAAGAAAAGCTAAGACAAATCTAGAGAGCATAGTAAAAAGCAGAGACATTATTTTGTCAACAAAGGTCCGTACAGTCAAAGCTATGGTTTTCCCAGGAGTCATGTATGGATGTGAGAGCTGGACAATAAAAAAGACTGAGTGCTGAAGAACTGATGCCTTTGAACTGTGGTGCTGGAGAAGACTCTTGAGAGTCCCTGGGACAGCAAGGAGATCAAAGAAGTCAATCCTAAAGGAAAATGAACCTGCATAGTGATTGGAATGACTGATGCTGAAGTTGAAGCTCCAATACTTTGGCCACCAGATGCAAAGAGCTCACTGGGAAAGATTGAAGGCAGGAAGAGAAGGGGATGACAGAGGACGAAGTAGTTGGATAGCATCACCAATTCAATACCAATTCAATGGAGATGAGTTTGAACAAAGTCCAAAAGATGGTGAAGGACAGGGAAGCCTGGTGTGCAGCAGTTCATGGGATCACAAACAGTCAGAAGTGACTTAGCCGACTGAACAATAACAACAAAAGATGATCCACCAGGGCAGTGACTTTATCTGTTTTCTGTCTATTTTGTCTATTCCCTGCTGAATCCTTGGTGTCAAGAAGAGTGTTTGGCAATTAGAAGCTTGAGAAAAATGCTGCAAGTGCAATATAGATGAAACATTTAATATTGTTGCTGCTTAGTTGCTAAATTGCAACCCCGCGAACTGTAACCCACCAGGTTCCTCTGTGCACCGGGTTTCCCAGGCAAAAACACTGGAGTGGGTTGCCATTCCTTTCTCCAGGGGATCTTCCTTACCCAGGGATTGAACCTGGGTCTCCTGCACTGCAGCAGATTATTTACCACCTGAGCCTCCAGGGAGGCCTTAAAGCTGCAAATATATGGAATTTACCATATTCAATACTTTTTAAAAGGCTATCACTGTGAATACTGTTTATGCACACTCCATGCCATATGTGAAGACTTCCTTAGTCAGACAGTCACTGTTCTAATCTGGGCTGTCACCACAGAAGCCTCCTCATTCTTCTCTTACTTTTGCTCGGGTGAATTAGCCTAGGCAGGATGGCTAGCTGTTCCACTGCTGCTGCCGCTGCTCTTCCCACCCCCTCATAGCGGCACTATTCAGTGTGGAATTGGCCTTTAACATGTTATGGGGCCTCTGCCACCCCATCCTGCTGGGAGCCTCAGCATTCCCATTCAGCTTTCAGCCCTTGCCTGGGCACCCTGCTGCCATCCAACCTCGAGAAAATCCTTAATGTGCTGGAACACCATAATTACGCAGACTTAGACTTCTCCCTTCTGAGATAATTACAGGAATAAACCGAGTTTCTCAAACAAATCAGACTGTACAGTTTTGGGGGAGGGTATCTCGGTAGACATAAGGGATTGCAGACTTATTCTGGAGTCGTGCCCAACATCAGTGATACAGACACTCTCTGCCTGAGCAGAGAGAAGCTACTGTCAGAATCCTTATGGGAAATTTGTACAAGGCAATTGCTACCCTCATAAACAGGAACCCTGCTGGCAATTTGTTCTGTAAGGAAAACAGAAAAAGTGCTGATATAGCGTCATCAAGACCTCTATCCTGGGCTGCATCAAGAAAAGGAATAATTGAAATAATGCCTGCTCTGTGGCCTGAAGGGGTCTGCAGTTTTCTCCATCCATCTCACACAGAAGTTCTGAGTTCAGAAAATGTAAGGAAAATAAGTCTAATGGATAAAATACTGAAGGAATATTGAAGTGATTCTAGAAACCAGGTACAAAGAGAAAAGTACTTCCTTAGCTCATTTGGGTTCAAGGCGCAGGATTCAACTCATAAACATCTTTGAGTAATGAATCTTATGACTCTACCCCCATACTTTGAGATTCTCAGTTAATTTGCAGCTCAATCTGGAGAATTAGCATTGTCACAGACAAGGTGAGGTGAGGTGCATGCTGAGTCACTGATACATCTTTTGTGGGGACTTGAGAAGCCAGATGTCAGGAGCGTCAGTGTCACCAGGATAACAGGACGGTGAGGGTGAGCGCAGCTCAGACACAGGAACTCTGAGGGACACTGAGGATGAGATGAATCCGTTTTCAGTGCCCATGTGGCATGTAGGAATGCAGATCGCAGCAGCGTGTGACACCTGGCAGAGGTGAAGAGCAGTTGGACCAAAGTTTGTCTATGCAAATGTATTGTATTCAGGTAGAAATATGAGGGGAATAGAATTCAGCTCTGAGAAAGAAGCCTTCCAAGAACCAGGCAAGATGCTGGCTGGAATTCAGAGAAATAACCAAAGCTGAAGTGGGTACTAAACAAGAAAACTAAGAAGCCATGAATGATAAAATAAAAATAAAGAACCCATGACTAGGACCCATAAAATAGAGAAAGAGTATAGGGCTCTGCAGATGCTCAGAGCTCATTCCTGGTACATGGGATCTTGTATCAAGTTGGCATTAAGGTGACCCGGGGGGCATGTGACATCCAGTCATTGCTCAGACACCAATACGTGGTCTGAGAAATGAGACTTAGTTCCCAGGGCCACTGTATAGAGGGGGAGAGGGCAAAGCTTCTCATCTACCTCTTTCCCTCATCAGTTACTTCAGGGTATGATATGAACCTGGGTTTAGCAAATGGCGTTTAGCAGTTCCTAGTGCTAGACTAAATATGGGTTCCTCAGGTGGCACTAGTGGTAAAAACCTGCCTACCAAAGCAGGAGATGTAAGAGGCACAGGCTTGATCACTGGGTTGGGAAGAGCCCCTGGAAGAGGGCACAGCAACCCACTCCAGTATGCTTGCCTGGAGAATCCCATGGAAGAGGAGCCTGGCTAGCTATGGTCCATAGGGTTGCAAAGAGTCAGACATGACTGAAGTGACTTAGCATGCATGTACACAGACTAAATACATCTATTACCTCATTTTTTCCCAAGAAATACAAGTGGCATTTCTGGTAGTCATGATTTGGAAAGTTACCTACTAAGAAGCTATTATATGTGTAAGGGGCTACTAGAGCAGGACAATGTTCAGTTTATTAACAAAACAGAAATTTTGTCTGTGTAATCACACAGAGCACATATTTTTTCTGAATCAAACAGAATAGAGAACAGTGGCATCACAATTACAGCAAGGCCCTTTATGTTGGTTCAGGCAGTAAAGAATCCACCTGTAATATGGGACACTTGGGTTTGATCCCTGGGTTGGGAAGATCCCCTGGAGAAGGGAACAGCTAGCCACTCCAGTATTCTGGCCTGGAAAATTCCAAGGACAGAGGAACCTGGCAGGCTATAGTCCGTGGGGTTGCAAAGAATCAGACACGACTGAGCAACTTTCACTTTCTTTATAAGGGACAGACAGTGTAATTGTGTGGTATTTCATGTATCCACTCTACCTGAATGACCAATAAAACTATCTTAGAGAAGAATGATTTCTTTTCTGATCATGATATTTCTCTGGGATCTCGTTTTGCTCCCAAACATGCTACCTGTGATTTTCAGTTAAACTTGACACACTGGCTTTGCTGGTACTTTAAATCTACTAAATTTTTTCATCTCCCCTTTTCCGTGTGTCTTCCATCTCTTTTACCCTCTATAGTACAACAAAGGACTATTTTCAAGAAAAAAGAGGGCACACAATTTTTTGGAGATAGGTCTCCATAGTATTATAGAGTGAATCACCTTCCATGGTAATAGCCTCAAGTGTAGGTCATAGATTTGCCAGAGACGGTTCAACCAAACAAGAATGCTGGTATGGCCTCAAAAATATAAGGGCATTCCTCTTACACTGGGTATGATGTTCTGCTTTGGGATTTTATTGATATGGTTTTGATGTAAAAGTAGAAAAGGATGTAAAAGTAGAAAAGAATGTTTCTGTGAAAGAGCAGAAGCCAGGCTCCTTGGTACCATTTTTCATGACAGCTGTGGTCAGGCTGGGAGAATGAGATGCGTTCTGGGAGCTACAACAGCGGGGGGCCCTTTCCCCCTAAGTGCGTGTATCACGTATCTTCTGATGGGCCCCAGTGTAAGCTTCTAGTCTCAGTCTCTGAGCCAAAAATTGCTCAGGTTCTCTGATATGACTGTGGTATCCTGACAAATGAATATATATGGTGTAAAGACTGAAAAACTAGGATTCTGCTGCTGAAATTTAAGATCTAAATATCCTAAAGGATGTCCCAAGCAATCTAAATGGCTAAGTCTCTAAAAGAGGAGAGTTTTATTCTGTGACAATTAGTGGAATTTTTCAGAGCATATGCCTCAAATTTTTGACCCAGAAGATAAATGCTTGATTCTAGGCCATCTGTATGTGTGCTTGGATGCAGAAGGCAAAGGCAGAAATGCTGATGTAAGTATTGACTATACGCTGCCTCTTGTTTTATTGGGACTATGTATTACTGAATGATACTGCCTTTACCATTGAATCATGGTTCCATGGAGAGAGACATCAAAGAGTGTAACATTCATGACTTCTTGCACATCTTCCCTAATTAACCCTCATAAGAAAAAGATTAAATTATCTGAATTATAAGCTTAGGAGAAGAAACTGGGCATGTATGACTGAGTTCCCGCCCTTCTCCTCCTCTTCTTTGGATCTACCTGATTTCAGAAACACACACTTTACTCTCTTCTTGGTCATTGAATGAGTTTCAGAGTAGCAGCCCTGACATTTTGTGTGGAAGGCCTATGTTTGACCAGTACAACCTGACATTGCGTGACTAAGCCTGTATTAACAGGGTTAAGTGTTAGGAAGCTTATTGTTGCCTTATGCTTAAGCCTCATTTTCTAAAATCTCCATCAGTAATGAACCAGGCACTTTAAGCTCCATCTGCCTGATTCCTTTTCTCTTTGAGCACAGAACTAGGCAAGAACCAAAATAACATATGTTGGGCTGCCTAAAACCCCAACATATGCCATCAATAATTTTTACATTGTATAGATTTGCCAAGTTCTGTCCATCGTGAAGCCAAAGAGCATCGTAAATACTGCTTTAAAGGGAGATACAGGTTTTCCCCACCATCCAAAAGTAGAGCATTCCTATGAAAGCTTTTGTAAGGTTTACTGAAATGGTAAAAGCAAAGAAGCAATTACCTTAGGACACATCTTGCTAACGAATGCACAAATTGAGATAAAGCACAGATGCTCACAGGCACAGTTCAAAGCTATGGTGGCTTGATGCTGAGATGCTGAGCGTAGTCCCTGGGGAAGAAGCTCAGCGGGGCAACTCTCACCGCTCTGGGTGCTCACCGCCTCTGTAGTGGCTCACACTAAATGGTATTTTCACTTTTTGCCTTTTTCTGTAAAAGTGAAAAACCTCTTCAGATTTCTTTAGGCTTGCAAAAACAGATACTAATGTAGGTCTTTCATAAAAGGAGTGTAAAGTGAACTTTTAAAAGGTGGGGGATACCTATATTTATGTATCTAATAACACAGTCCTATTATGGTCTCACCCCTTATAATATCACCTTAATTTTTTTAAGTTATAAGGCATCCCTTGTCTCGGAGTATTAGTGATAGACACCTTTAAGGCATGTTTGATGAATGACCAGAGAGTAACTAAGATAATCAGATAATTTGGCCAAATTTATAGAAAATAATCAAAGAGTATTTATCTTTACAAGATAAAATGCAGATTTTTAAAGCTGTGAGAATTTAAAAAATGAAAGATAAAACCTTATGTATCAATTTAGTATCTATTCCAGAAACTAGAAGACTTAGGGCAAGGGTAGAGGGGGAAGCTGAAATAGAAGAAAGCATTCTGGAGTGAAAATCATCCCATACCTTAATTTGATGAGACTAGAAAATGCAGATATTTGGTTGGCATCTAAAAGCAACATCAGTAGGCTTTAATCCAGCTTTGAAGGAGATAAAGCAGCAAATACAGTTGCTCGTTGAACAACATGGGTTTGAACTGCAGGGATGTACTTATATGTGGATTTTTTTTTTTTCAATATATACGTACAGTACTACTACACCCAGGTAGCTCAGTGGTGAAGAATCTGCCTGCCAATGCAGGAGGCACAGGAGACACAGGTTTGATCCCTAGGTCGGGAACATCCCCCTAAAAGGGGAAATGGTACCCCATTCCAGTATTCATGCCTGGAAAATCCCATGGACAGAGGAGGCTGGCAGGCTACAGTCCATGGGAATCCACGGGTAGAGAGGGCTGACCATGGTACTTCAGCATCTGTGGATTTTGGTATCTGCAAGGGGGCCCTGGAACTAATTTGTTCCCCCCACCACCACCCCCACCTGGCTTATTGACGGCCAGCTGCAGTACAGGAATCCAAATGTTGATTACTAGGTTTTCAGAGATGTGGTTTTGCTGAGGAATATTTTGAATGGCTCTTTCTTACGAAGAAACATAAGTTATATAACCAAAATGATATTGGTTTTAACCGTCTATGTCAAAGAAAGCTTTCAACTCTATATGTTTAGACTCAAGAAGTATCATTAAAATTTACACTAAACGTGTCCCCATAGGACAGAAATCAAACAACGTTTATGAGTGAATTATTAAGGGGGTTTTCTCAAATACAATGCAATTTTTTAAACAAACTGATCATTAAATTAATAGTCTTCCCTGTTTGAATCCAGGATATCCTTAAAAATATTTCAAGATATAAAAAGTCAAATGCCAAAGTGTTACCATTGGTTGTTACATCAATGGGATGAGGCTGGAGCAAAATGAAGGGGAGACGATAAAAAACTTTTGTCTCAGTTAATATTACACAGAAACATATTTTCCAAAAGTTCACATACTGGGTTATGTTTTGAAAGCAACTGAAAGTTTCTCAAGAAATTTTAATGTGCTTTTGTTGTAGGATGGATAGGAGATATCAGTATTAATCCTCATATTGTCATTTCATACTTCTGAGTAATACAGGTGCACAATCCCTGATCCAAAATTCTTGAGCAACTGTGTTTCAGAATGTGGAAATTTGGGGCTTTTAGACTAGGAACATGGTACGTAGACAGAAGAACATCAAAAAACTCCACTATTTACTGGTCGACAGACTGACCAATACTGTCTCTGAGGCCTTTAGTCAGACACAAGGCCATGGAAGGAGGAGGGAAATGCAGGGTCTATTTGTGCTCAGTGGCCAGTCTGCCTCTGTCTCTCTGTGTAGTTCAACTGTCTCCCAAGGCTGGAGGAACTCTAGATCACAAAATGAGAACCAGGTATATTTATTTAAATAGGTACAGTCTGAATAATAAGTGCCCAATTACTTTGTGTTTAAAAATTAAAGTGCTTCAATGTATAAGCATGTAAAAACCATATGCTGCTTAGAAACAGATACTGCTGAGTGTCATTTTGTCTCCTGGAACAAGACATATGTATCTATTCAACCTCCTTCAAGAACAGGGATGATTCATAGTGCAGGGCTCGGGAGGGGCCTCTTTAGGGAGTCCATTGGCCCATTCTAAATGTCTGGAGTATGCAACTGAACAGTTTGATCTGCCAAGACCTCTTTCTAACTCACAAATAATCTTGCTTCTAATTTCCATACCCTCTAAATCCATTTCACATACCACTTCTGAATTAATTCCCCCCGAAACACACTTTTGATCATGTCATCTCCTTCTGGAAAATATTCTCCATTGCTTTTCATTTGCTGATAAATCAATTACATGGTCACCATCCAAAAACCAATGTCTTCCATGAGGCATTCCAACTTGTCTGATCTTCACTCCAAGTAGTTCCCTACCCTGTATTCCAGACAAGCTATCTGATGCTCTGTACCAGACTCAGCTTACACGCCACCCCAAATCTGCCCACTTGCTCTCTGACTGGAATGGCCATAGGGACATTTTGCACTGTCCCCAGGGTCATGGAACCAGGTCACTGTTTCTGCAACTATGGCACCACTACAGATTAAGAAGCCCTGACTGGCAAGGAGAGACAGGCATGCAGTTACCCTGACCAGACTGAACACATGAGGCTTATACTTTCCGAGTGGCTAAGAGGGCAGCTGGCACAATTCAGCAGTGCAGGGATTTTAATTTCCCAAAGTGTGAAATGTCAGTGGTACAAATGTCAATGGTACAATGGTACCATGGATAAATTCTTCCTTTATTCTTCTCTCTACCCTATCACATGGATGGTTCAGAGACATGAAGACTCATCCAGTCTCTAGGAAGTCGCCCTACATCCAGCCCCTACCGCAATCCACTTGTTACACAGCTGTGGCCAAATTGGGAGATGCTGCTGTCATATCTACTCATTCCCTTTATCCCTGCTTTCTACTTCTCTGAAACTGCACTACTGAATAAAGCAACAGCACAAAGCTTTGGCCTCAGAGTCTGTTTTCTATGGAATCTGGGCTCAGGAACATCCCAAACTTCTGAACATTACTTTTTGCTTGTATCTCTTTATGCTGTTTTCTCTGCCTGCATTCAGCTGCCACACCACCCCTCACCCCCAGAAAAATTATAGCTGTCCTTTGAGGCACGCTTTAACATAAACTAATCTTCTGATTTTTCCAATCACATGTGATTTCTCCTTGCTAAAAAGAGTTCCTATTGTATCTTATTTGGACTTTTCTAGAGTACATAGCTCATTCTGTCTTGTGATTTATTTAAGTCTTATATATCCTACTGGAGATTAAGTTTCATGAGGGCAGAGATTGTGTGCTATTAATATTGGGTATCTTATAATGCAGAGTGTTTGCATATGAAGTTCTCAATTTGAGGCCCTTCTGCATATGATCTAGATTCCACTGGCCCCTCCAGCCTCAATCCCCCATTGTTAGCCACCCACCTCAACCTATGCTTCACCCAGAACAAACAGTGGGTAGAATCGTAAAATTCACAAACTATGTCACAGTACTAGCTTTGTCATGGCTGTTCCCAAACTACCACTCTTGTGCCTTCACACCCAGAAGCTCCTTTATGTCTTTCAAAACTGATATCAAATGTCACAGATCAATTCTTTGAAGCTTTCACTAACATCCTTGGTTCCTCTCCTATAACTTCAGTTCAGTTCAGTTCAGTCGTTTAGTCATGTCCAACTCTTTGTGACCCTATGGTCACAGCACGCCAGGCCTCCCTGTCCACAGCCAACTCCCAGAGTTTACTCAAACTCATGTCCATTAAGTCAGTGATGCTATCCAGTCATCCCATCCTCTGTCATCCCCTTCTCCTCTTGCCTTCAATCTTTCCCAGCATCAGGGTCTTTTCCAATGAGTCAGTTCTTCACATCAGGTAGCCAAAGTATTGGGGCTTCAGGTTCAGCATCAGTCCTTCCAATGAATATTCAGGACTGATCTCCTTTAGGATGGACTGGTTGGATCTCCTTGCAGTCCAAGGGACTCTCAAGAGTCTTCTCCAAGGCCACAGTTCAAAAGCATCAATTATTCAGCACTCAACTTTCTTTATAGTCCAACTCTCACATCCATACATGACTACTGGAAAAATCATAGCTTTGACTAGATGGACTGAACTCCAGTACAGCTTCATTATACCAACTGCATTTATCCAGCAGTCAGCAAACAATAAGTTACAGAATAACTTTAAAGAGCAAGATAATAAACATGTTTTACTCTCTCAGGCTATGCATACCCTGTTGTGATTATTCAGCATTGCCATCATAACACAAAAGGAGCCATGGACAATACATAAATAAATGAGCCAATATACTTTACAAAAACAGGCCATGGGTGAATTTGGTCCAAAGATCACAGTTTGCCCACCCTTGAATTAATTCACAATGATTCCTTAAATACCAATGAGCTCTTCATTCTAAGAATTGAGTTCAGAACTTAACACTTAAAAGGTGTTCAGTAAGAATTCACTGCATGAGTGAATTAAATAACAAATATCTGTGTGTGCATGGTAAGTCATTTCAATTGTATTCAACTCTGTATGACCCTATGGACTGTAGACTGCTGGGCTACCCTGTCCACGGGATCCTCCAGGCAAGAATACTGCCGTGGGTTGCCATGCTCCCCTTCAGGGGATCTTCCTGACCCAGGGATCAAACCCGCCTCTCTTCATCTCCTCCACTGGCAGTCAGTTTCTTTACCACTAGCACCACCTGGGAAGCCCAAATAACAAATATAATAAGTGTTTAAATCGTGACTCTCAGATTTCCCTCTCTCTGTTCCAGCACAAATGCTCCCTCCTGTGTAAGCAGTAGTTTCTTGCCTCTCTTTCTAAGCATGGAATTAGCCTGGCAAAATAGATTAGACAGAGAGAGCCGAGAAAGTGGTGGAGTTTCACGCCAAGCTCAAGAAACGGTTATTGCTTTTGCCAGACTATTTTCTGCCAAAATCTGGAATCAATCTTTTCATTAAAGGAGCCATAGGAGCTATTGGAATCGCAGTATTCATCTGAATGCATCTGTACTGAAATTGTCAGTAAACAATTTCATTCCTGACTCACTTTCCCTCTGTCTAATAAAATTTTCTGGCTGTGAAAGCTGTTGTTAAATTCCTAAGAATTACTGAAAGTACTAGGAATTTAGAGGCTGGAGAAGTGTATCGCTTCTTCTTTAAATTCTGAATTCTTACTCTTCTCTGTTAATGATTTTTCATTCTGGCAGTGACTTTCATCTTTGCCAACTGTTTCACCATCATCTCTCTCTTTTTTTCCCCATCAGCTCTTCTGAACTTTTCCATCACTAGCAATACTTCTTTTCCATTCCTGGCTTCTTATCCTCAGCCCCTTTCTTTCTATGGTGTCTTTGATGCTTTCATTTCTACTATGTTGAGAATGCCAAAAACCCAAAGGTATCCTAGCTTCAGATTTTCCTTTCCTCCCCTTTTTCCTTTTAAAATTCTCTAGCCCCTGCTGCCTCTTTTCATACCCACCAACCTCCAGGCTCTACAATTTCCACATTAAATATTAATTTTCCATAAGTACAGATTTCAAAAGGCAAGTTGGCAAGTTCTGGTGACAGTAAAACAGAAAAATATTATCAGATCAAATGTATCAACAAATCTAGTGGCAAATGGAGTATTTGTGTTTGTAGTTTAAAGACATATGTACTTGATTTATTAGGGCATATTAATATGCCAAAGAATTTTTAACTTTAAAAGCTGTGTTGATACCGAGAAGGGAAAAAAAAACATATGGTAATCTGTGAAATACAGACTATGCTAAAAATAGCATTCACATGAAATGCAATAGAAACTGATGGAGAACAAAATTCACATGGGGACAGGAGCATGAAACTGGAGCCAGCTTTCATTATCTGACAGTATTTTTTTCAGCTACAGGAAATTCTGATTTCATGTTGATCAAAGATGCTAGTAATCAAGGTTCTAGTAGATTGCCAAGGAAACCAGTTAATTAAAATCTCCCTAAACCCCTCTCATTGCAAAATGTTCTAAACTCATCTACAGGATTCTAGGGGCCCCTAGTTGGAACTGTGATGAAATATTTTCATGAGGAGATATGAGAAAAATCAATGACTCCTGAAACTTCTTTCAAAATATCTCGATGGCAGAAGACACACAAACCCATCTAAGAGAGAAGACTGGAAATAGCACATCTCCTTGACCCATCCCTCAATGCCTGGGGGAGTTCTGAGTGCTTCCAGTAGACCATCTAGATAAAGCTTGGAGAATGACTGGCTGCAAATGCCCAGGGTCTTAAAATGTGCTTAGGGTGTGCAAGAAATAAAAAGTATGAGGAATAAGTGACACTAAGATTACACTATTAAAGATTCACTAAAGAAATTACCTGGGTAATTGCTAAATTCAAACAAACCTACTACCATAGTACATATTATAAAGAATCATCCTTTATGGGACTCCAAAGGGAGAGCTCAGCCCTGGAAAGGAAGATAGAGCAAAGGCTTCCTGGAGGAGATGTTTGACCTGGATTTGGAGACCTGGGAATTAGGCTGCAGGAAAGAAAGTGGTTGGGCTTCCCTCAGAGCTCAGTTGGTAAATCATCTGCCTGCAGTGCAGGAGGTCCGGGTTTGATATCTGGGTTGGGAAGATCCCCTGGAGAAGGAAATGGCAACCCACTCCAATATTCTTGCCTGGAGAGTCTCCTGGACAGAGGAGCCTGGCAGGCTACAGTCCACAGGATCGCAAGAGTTGGACACGACTTAGCGAATAAACCACCACCATCACCACCAAGGAAAGAGGTGAGAGGGCAGATAGGATTAGTGAAAGGACCACAATTTCTAGAGCTGGAACTCTGAATATAGGAAGCCTGGGAACTGAAAAGGAAAGTGAAGTGATATTTACCTGTGCACAGTAAAACTGCAAGTCATGGTGTATTTTTTTTTGACAAAAGACATCCTGAGAATCTACTGTGTATGACACCAATGGTACGTGCGTGCATGTGGCATGCATGCCAAGTCACTTCAGTCATGTCCAACTCTGTGATCATATGAACTATAGCCCACCAGGCTCCTCTGTCCATGGGATTCTCCAGGCAAGAATACTGGAGTGGGCTGCCATGTCCTCCTCCAGGGGATCTTCTTGACCTAGTGATCAAACCTGAGTCTTCTGAATTTGCAGGAAGATTCTTAACCACTAGCGCCACTTGGGAAGCCCAAGGTACTATGAATTAAAAGACAAATGAGATAGTCTTGCTCTCAAAGGTTTCACAGTATAATAAGACAAACTGAAATATGAATGAAAATATACAATGTGACTGAAGCTGTGGCATACTTATAATAAAAGGTTTAAAAGTGGACATGTAGGACTAAAGATTCCAAGTCTCTCTCAGGGAAAGGGGGCAAGCTTATAGACTGCAAACATTTAGTACATACATTTGTACAAAATCTTTTTGAAAAGCAATTTGACCATGGGAAGTTTCTTCATATCCTTTGATTCAGTAATTCCACTGTTGTCATTTTTTCATTAGAAATTATTAAAGACATAGACAAAGAATTCTATATTAGATTTATCATGATTATATTCATAATGTTTAGCACAGGTTCCTGAGACATTCTAACCTGGGTTAAAATTCTGGCTTTATCACTAACTGTGATGTTGGATGAGGAACCTAACCTCTATAGTCATCAGTTTTCTCATCCAAAAAGAGGGTATAATAGAAGTGCCTCCCACTTAAGGCTGTTACGGATCCTTTAAGTGTTTCTAAATATAAAAGACTCAACACAGTACCTGACCTGTAGTGAGTGCTCAATAATTCTTAGTTCATTCATTTGTAGCAGTGAATTACTACCTAGTAGTTCTAGTAGGTGATTGAAGAGATTATGAAACATCTCGTGCAGTGTACTATTATGTAGCCATAAAAACCTTTTTATTGACCATTAAGTGGAGAAAATGATGATGATATACAGTTGACCCTTGAACAATGCCAGTTTTAGAGGCACCAACCCTCTGTGCAATAGAAAATGTGTGTATAACTTCACAGTTGGCCCCCATTTCTGTGGTTCAACCAACCATGAGTGGTATAGTACTGTAGTATATATTTATTGAAAATAAACGGTGGACTCATGCAGCTCAAACCCATGCTGTCCAAGGGTCAACTTTAATATTAACTGCAAAGAGTAAGAATCAAAACTGTATTTGCTGAACTTTCTGGACTGTCTTAAAACTAAAAAATAAATATACAGATGCATAACCTTGGGAAAAAGCAGAATTTAATATGCTCAGAAGTTATCTCCAGGTGACAGAATTAGAAATTACTTTTATTTTCCCTGTGTACCTTCAAAAATTCTACAATGAACATATTTTATTTTGTTATGAGGAAAGGAAATTATTTTAAATAGTGCATTTTTCAAAATGTCAAAGTCACTTGCAGGATACTGTACTAATTTTTGACAGATTATTATCTGTCCTTTACACACATTTCCATATGGAAGATATTACACTTAATGCCTTCTCAACCCAATTGTCATTGACTCACGTAATAAGTCACTGGATTCCATTAGGTTCTCTGTAGTACAGTGGATGTTATGTAGGAGACAGGAAAATGAAGGTCATGGCCTTTATTGTCAGACCATCTTGGAGAAGAGTGAGATGTATGAGTTATTTATACACCAGGATAAGGTAAGTAATATAGGAATGAAAAGAAAAGAGGGCATTTGGGGCCGGAATAGTTGAAGCAGGCTGCAAGGAGAGGAGGGGATTGAACTAGATGCTGGGGATGGGTAGGATTCGAATAATTCAAGTTCATGGGGCAGTATACGCTAGAAAGGGATAATAAAAATGAAGCAAAGGCACAAGCTAAGTGATATTTATAAACCATAAACCACCATCTGCAGGGAACCATGAGTGACTGGCCTCGAGACAGCCAAAACTTCACATTAAAGATAAAAAATAGGTTTCATCACACTTGCTAATTTGATTTTTTATAGAACAATGTTGAGAAAGATCCTGGGGTTGTACTGGTAATTGTGAAGATTCATCTGAGAAGATAATAGTATCATAGAGTATTCTTATCTGTCAACACAAAGTAGAATTGGTTTTTGCTATCACAGAGAGGTAGTCCTGGGTGAACCATAATGGAAGACAGAATTCTAGAACTTATCCAGAATACTGATGGGTTTTCAGAATTGGCATGACAAATTTTAAAAGAGGAAGGCACAGGGAAAAAGCCAAGGATGACTCATAGATTTCTAACCTGGAACATGACGAGGAAAACAGCCCACAAAACAGAGGTGAACTGAGGGCACACACCACCAATGGTCAGTTTGGGGGTGGGGATCACTAAATTCTTCACACCTACTATTGCATTTAAAATAGGATGTTTAAAATAAAAAATGTTTCTAACTTTAATGATCTGTGATTCTAAGATTCCTAACATGTTTAATGTAAAACCAAGTAATTATAATTCAAATTGTCTTCTTCTATGGACCACAATTTTAATTGGCTGTTTACCTCTGTCTTAGTCTGTTTGGGCTGCTGTACAAAATATCACAGTCTGTTTGGTCTTCTATAACAAAATATAGCTTATAAACAAGAGAAATTTACTTCTCACAATTCATAGGCTGGAAAGTTCAAGATCAAGGTGCCAGCATGGCTGTGTTTCTGGTTCAGAGCCAGCAGTTTCTCCTTATGGTGGAAGGCCTAGGGAACTGTCTGAGCCTCTTGTATAAGGGTGTGTGTGTGTGCATGTGTGCACACTTGTGCTCAATTGTTTCTGATTCTTTGCCACCCGGTAGACTGTAGCGTGCCTGGCTTTTCTGTCCATGGACTTTCCTAGGCAAGAATACTGGAGTGGTTTGCCATTTCCTCCTCCAGGGGGTCTTCCTGACCCAGGGGTTGAACCCATGTTTCCAGAGTCTCCTGCAATGGCAATGGATTCTTTACCACTTTAATCCCATTTGTGAGGGTGCCACCCTCAGGACCTAAGAATCTCCCAAAGGCCTTCCTTCCTAATACCATCATCTTTGGGGGTTAGAATTTCAACATATGAATTTGGAGGGGGTGGTGTTTAAACATTCAAATAGCAATCAACTTTCAGAAGCTTTAGAGTAATTAGAAAAATCTTGAATATCAAATGCATAATTAATCACCTTTATTAATGAATACTGGAAATAAATAAAATATGTACCAACAGAGAAATGGGGCCAAAAAGAGAATGGATAAATAATATAAATTAAATATGGTCTATTTGGATGATAGAATACCATACATTAAATAAAAGCAAAAAATTGGACCTGTGTATCAGTATGCTGCTGCTGCTGCTGCTAAGTCACTTCAGTCATGTCCAACTCTGTGCGACCCCATAGACGGCAGCCCACCAGGCTCCTCCGTCCCTGGGATTCTCCAGGCAAGAACACTGGAGCAGGTTGCCATTTCCTTCTCCAATGCAAGAAAGTGAAAACTGAAAATGAAGTTGCTCAGTCATGTCCGACTCTTAGCAACCCCATGGACTGCAGCCTACTAGGCTCCTCTGTCCATGGGATTTTCCAGGCAAGAGTACTGCAGTGGGGTGCCATTGCCTTCTCCAGTGTATCAGTATGGATTTATCATAAAAATATAATGTTGGGTGAATAAGAGCTAACTGAAGAATGACAGGTATAGTATGATCTAATCCATGCAATAAAGCAAAACTGACAAGCAATACCCTATGTTTTCTAAGAAAAACACAAACAAACATACATGTGTACATATTAAAGGGCATGGATACTCAACTCATAAGAGTGACTATTTCTGAGGACAAGAGTAAATAACTAACATTCATAATGCATGAATTTTATCTATAATGTAATGTTTTAAAAAATAATAAACACATGTATTACCTGGGTAATTCAAAAATTTAGAAAGAAGAGGGAAGGATCAACTAGAAAAGCAAGCATAAATGAAGAATGTAACAGTGGAGTTAGAGTCTTAGACTGAAACTCCTAGTGACTCAGATGGTAAAGAATCTGCCTGCAATGCAGAAGAACTGCGTTTGATTCCTGAGTTGGGAAGATCCCTTGGAGAAGGGAATGGCAACCCACTTGCCAGGAGAATTCCATGGACAGAGGAGCCTGGTGGGCTACAGTCCATGGGGTCGCAAAGAGTTCCAAATTGAGTAACTGACCCTTTCTTTCAACAAGAGTCAGAAGACTGAAGTCCAGGCATGATTCTGTCCATAAGTAACCATTAACTATGATAATTCACTGGGCACTCTCTCTGGGCACCTGTATTAGCTAACATACAATCGGCCAACAAAGATGATGAAAGTTCTAAGTTCTAAGACATTGAGATGTTTTTGAATTGTTGATATTTCATAGAACAATGAGCAAATAACAAATGATATTTAACACAAATGTCAGAATTTCTGTGAGTTAAAAAGCACAGTGACCTGAATTGCCAGGACACTTCACTGCTGTTTAGTGATTTGGAAAGGTTAAGCTAGCTGTGTAACATATTTGATCAGAATGCTTGAGGGGAGCTGCCTACCTGGGTTTTTTTTTTCCTCTCGGAAAAACTGAATTTGGTCTCTAACAGGTGCCATCTAACTACTCAAAGTATCTATGTATGATAACATCCATAAGATTTTCTCAAAAAAGATTTGTTGAGAATGACTAAATCTATTCTCCAAGATGAAAACCATCCACAGTTTAATCCATAAATGATACACAGTGGGTTCTGGCATCAGTCTCTGGTTTCTTCACCTCAGAAGGTTTATAACCACTCTTCACCACAGTGACTAAGGCAAAAGCCTGAAGGCTGGTCTTCTCTGGAGCCTCCTTTCTGTTCTGAACAACGTGGAGCCTCCACATTTTCTCCTATCACAAGATCTGCTCTGGGATGCCAACTTGTTGGTGTACAAGCTTTTCACTGAGACTTTACATGAATTCTGCTTGATCTGAAAGCTTAGATCAATGCTTTGAAGTTATCGTCTGGTTTGAACATGCTATACTCCCACTATCTCTGCAGTAATGCTGATTCTGGGATGAATTCCTGTTGCTCCAGTGCCCATGAGAGAAGTTTTTAAAGCTGGTTTTTCTTTTTCTTTTTTTTTCCTACTTGTAATTCAAGTTGAAATCAATCCTTTCTTTGCACAATGTGATGCCACTTCCTATGTGTAGAAGGAAGTAACAATTTCATTATCTCCCTTTTGCTTTAGCATTAATAATAGAATCCTCAAATGTTAACTGGGCACATGGCTGCCAAAATAAAGACTGCTTTTGCTGTCCTCCCTTACACTTATATGTATCGTGTGACTAATTTCAGACCAATAGCACATGAATATTATGATGCATGCAACTTTCAAGCTGTGACCCTAAAGAAAAGGTGTGTGTTCTTTACTTTCTGTTTCTTCATCTCCGGAACGAAAATTTGATGATGACTCTCCTCCATCCATGTGAAAGAAAACAATGCCTGGGAATAGCAGAGGAACAAGGGAAAACTCTGCATGACTAATCCATGGAGCAGCCATAACAGCCCTGGTATGCTTCTCATGCAACTTAGGTAAAACAGAAACAAGTTCTATCTTGTTTAAGTCACAGTTATTTTACGTCTTGTCCAAGCTACGAAGCAATGTACTTATGAATACAGAATTTGGTACCTAGGAATAGGATAATGATATAAAACAATTGAATACATATTACATTCGCTTAATGTGAGAGTTGAACCATAAAGAAGGCTGAGTGCCAAAGAATGGATGCTGTTGAATTGTGGTGTCAGAGAAGACTCTTGAGAGTCCCTTGGGCAGTTAGGAGATCAAACCAGTCAAACCTAAAGGAGCTCCATCTTGAATATTCATTGGAAGGACTGATGCTGAAGCTGAAGCTCCAATACTTTGGCCACCTGATGTGAAGGACTGACTCATTGGAGAAGACCCTGATGCTAGGAAAGATTGAGGGCAGGAAGAAAAGGTGGTGATAGAGGATGAGGTGGTTGAATGGCATCACAGACTCAATGGACATGAATCTGAGCAAACTCTAGGAGATAGTGAAGGACAGGGAAGCCTGGCATGCTGCAGTCCATTGGGTGGCAAAGTCGGACATGACTTAGTGACTGAACAACACTGCTTAACAAAAATGGTTAAGCAGTGGGTAGCAAGAACATAAAAACTTGAGGCTAGAAACCTAATAGTAAAACATTTTGTAAAAAAGCTTAATTGATAGGGAGTTGGGAGGAAAGGTCAAGAGGGAAGGGATGTATGTATATATATGGCTGGTTTACATTATTGTGCAGCAGAAACAAAATTGTGAAGCAATTATATTCCAATAAAACTTTTATATACATTTAAAAAATGCTTAATTTTCCCTATGGCTGCTGTATAAAATCATCACATATTTAATGGCTTAAACCAATACAAATTTATTATTACACAGTTCTGGAGGTCAGAAATCTGAAATGGGACTTGCTGGGCTAAAATCAAGGGATAGGTATGGTTGTGTTTTGTTCTCTAGACTCGGAGGGACTCCATTTCCCTGAATTTTCCAGTTTCTAGAGGCTGCTTGCATGCCTTTGCTCACAGTCCCTTCCTCCATTTTTGAAGCCAGGATCAGCAGGTCAAGTCCTTCTTACATCAAATCTCTCTGACCCTCCTCTTGCCACTTTCATCTACATTTAAGAGCTCTTGTGGTCCAGGATGAACTTCCTCTCTTAAGATCAGCTAATTATTGACCTTAATTCTATCTGCTACCTTAATTCCTCTTTGCCACATAAGGTAACATACTCAAGGTTCTAGGGATTCGGACATAGACGTCTTTGAGGAGCCACTCTTCTGCCTATCACAATGTCTCCTGTGAGAACTTGGAAATCAAAACCCATGCTAACTGAGCCTACCATAGGGAAGTGTTAAACTTTTTCAGAATATTACTGTATGTTGTCTACTTTTTGCCATTTTCAACAAAGCCCTACAAGAGTAAGGTGAGCTCTAGAAAGAGTCAGCCTACTTGAAAGTAGAGACGGAAGGGAATTCAGCTCTATTTAGGAAGACACTTTTAATTTTTTTTTTTCCTTTTTTGTTGGCTTGGGGCAGGGTCCAGATATGTGGAGCCTCACAGGGTTGTAAAGGCAATAGCACCGCTACTCTGGTGATTCTGAAGAAGCAACCTTAGCAGGAGATAAGCCCATAACCCAAGATTGTCTCAAGTACTTCCCAGTAAGTGCCCTCTGCCAGGTAATGGGAGGGGACACTGTGGCACAAACTTGACTAAGAATATTTCCTTCCCACCCAAGTCTGTTTTCTAATGGCCTCAGGTACCTTTCAGAAAAAGACCAGTGTGGAGGTGGACAGAGCACAGGGGACAGAAAATAAAAGACTAAAATTTTCGTGTTTAAAACTTTTACATGAGACTATTGGCTACTACCTTATAGGACTGAAAGCAAAAAGAATTGAAATTTGACAAGATTTTTTGAGGGAATTATGCTACCAAAGGATAAACAACATGGCTGGCCAGGCCTTAGGCTGTTCTACACTAGAACACCTGTAGATCTTTGAACCTGCACCAGCAGACGGTGGTTTAGCTGCAAAGAAAGAGAATCTATCTTACCAGTGCCCACTCTGAATGCAGTGAAGAAGGACAATGAACAAGGTAAAATTCCCTGAAGAAAAAGTGAAGGGTTGGGGGAAGTGGGAGAAGAATGAGAGTGAAGCACTGACCTCAAGTACAAAACACTTAAGATGCTGCAAAATAAAAAAAAAGTGAGTAATCAAGATAAGTAATATTTTAATGCAAATGATTTGGACAATCAAAATTAGTGCAAAAAAATCCTTGATGAATAAAATATCAAAGTTTTTAATGACAGGATCTGTTAACAGTGCTGTAGGAAGCAATATAGGAGCCCGAGGCAAAAGGAAAATTCAGTAATATTGACCCTATCTTTATTAAAAATTGATACTTTATCATGTATTTTTTCTGTTACTTTTATGTGTTCAAAGTTTTATTGAAACATTTTAACCTTGATTACTGTGATTTTTATGCCCTCCTTATATTATGTGTCTGAGACAAGTGCTCCCCCTCCTCCCTCACCTCATTCTAATCTGGGCCCTGGGGGAGACTCAGACATTAGTCCAGAAAGTTTGCCCTGAGAGCAGAACCAGGTCTTCCAGATGAACTAAAGAAGGAGTTAACTCCACTGATGAGGAAAGGAATCACACACTGAATTGTGTCCCCACAAAATTTACATGTTGAAGTCCAACTCCCAGAACCTCAGAACGTGACTCTGTTTGGAGTTACAGCTATTAAAAAGGTGATTAGAAGCCTCACAGAAAATGAGGCCCATAAAGCAGGCTCTAATTCAATCTGACCAGTATCCTTATTAAGAAGAGGAAATTTGGACACATCAAGTGACACCAGGGAGGCACATGCATAAGGAAAGAACACAGCAAGAAGGCAATCATGTGCAAACCAAGGAGAGAGGCTTCAGAAGAAACCAAACATACTGACACCTCTATCTTGGACATCCAGCCTCCAGAACTGTGACAAAATTAATTTATCTTGCATTTGGCTATGGTAGCTCAGGCAAATTAATACAGGAATCTCTGGTATTCCTTCACAGCAGTATTTGATAAGTGTTATAAAGTGATTAGATCATCAAGAAACTGGATGATCAAGAAATTGATTGGGTGATCGAGCTTGGATCACTGAGAAAGCAAGAGAGTTCCAAAAAAACATCTACTTCTGCTTTACTGACTATGCCAAAGCCTTTGACTGTATGGATCCCAACAAACTGTGGAAAATTCTTCAAGAGATGGGAATACCAGACCACCTTGCCTGCCTCTTGAGAAATCTGTATGCAAGTCAGGAAGCAACAGTTAGAACTGGACACAGATAAGACACAGATGTAAAGAACAGACTTTTTCGACCCTGTGCGAGAAGGTGAGGGTGGGATGATTTGAGAGAATAGCATTGAAACATATATATTATCACATGTGAAAGAGATCACCAGTCCAGGTTCAATGCATGAGACAGGGTGCTCAGGGCTGGTGCGCTGGGATGACCCTGAGGAATGGGATGGGAAGGGAGATGGGTGGGAGGTTCAGGATGGGGAACACATGTACACCTGTGGCTGATTCATGTGATGTATGGCAAAAAACACTACAATACTGTAAAGTAATTAGCCTCCAGTTAAATAAATTAAAAAAGAAAGCTGAGCACTAAAGAATTGATGCTTTTGAACTGTGGTGTTGGAAAAGACTCTTGAGAGTCCCTTGGACTGCAAGGAGATCCAACCAGTCCATCCTAAAAGATATCAGTCCTGGGTGTTCATTGGAAGGACTGACATTGAAGCTGAAACTCCAATAGTTTGGCCACCTAATTCGAAGAGCTGACTCATTAGAAAAGACCCTGATGCTGGGAAAGATTGAGGGCAGAAGGGGACAACAGAGGATGAGATGGTTGGATGGCATTACAGATTCGATGGACATGAGTTTGAGCCTGTTCTGGGAGTTGGTGATGGACAGGGAAGCCTGGTGTCCATGGGGTCACAAAGAGTCAGACACGACTGAGCGACTGAACTGAACTGAACTGAACTGATAAAGTGATTGGACTTCCCAGGTGGCATTAGCGGTAAAGAACCTGCCTGCCAATGATGGAGACATAAGGAATACAGGTTCGATCTGGGGTCAGGAAGATCCCCTGGAGGAAGGCATGGCCATCCACTCCAGTATTCTTTCCTGGAGAATCCCATGGACAGTGGAGCCTGGTGGGCTACAGTCCATGGGGTCACAAAAGCTTCAGTAGAATACAACTGAAGCAACTTAGCATGCATGCAAGCATAAAGTGATTACTGTATCATTCCTTTTTCTAAATGGGAGATTTGGAGGGGGATGTTTAATTGCAGCTACACAGCTGCCAATTTGCTATTTTGCATTGGTGAGGGGGTCAAATAAGTGGTCTTTTAGGTTACAGTTCACTGGGCCAGGAGCAGTGCACCAAGTCATGGTGGAAAAGACTATGCTTTACCTGCAAGTCCTGGGCTTGGAGCTGGTGGTGGGAAGGGAGGGGTGTGTGTGTTCTCAGAGCAGAAGAAGGATGCACTAAAGTGTTAGAGTGGACAGAGAAACAGTCTGGGTCAGAATCACTATCATCTCCCAACTTCTACTACCTCTTTCCTCCTTTAGCAACAGAATTCCCAAATCTCAGCTGCATACATGGCCAACCAGACTAGAAATCTCCTTATAGATCAATAAGACCACATATTCATTTCTGAGTAATGGGATATGAATGGAAGAGATGTGTGCAAGTCCTAAAAAGGAAGTGGTACATCCTCCCATTTCTTATTCAGGGTGCTCCAAATGTCAACATTGTGACGAGCCATTTTTACCTGCGCAGATAAAGGTGACACCTACCACTCCACTGAAACTACAGTAATCTTGGTCATCCAGTTCACCCCAGCAAATATAGACAAGAGCATACAATCAGGAAAGATTGATGGCTATCTACCTTAGCCTGTGACAAAATAAGCTAGATTCCCCTGTTCTCTGGACTTATTGGGCAATTTGAGTAGTTCAAATTATGTTGGATATGAAATGATGAAAGAGTTTGGAAGTTTAGCTAGGATATCAGTTCAATTACTACAGGATCCCAAATAACAGTGGTCTCAACAAAATAGGACTTCTATGGCGGTTTAGTGGTTAGGGACACACCTGCCAACGCAGGGGACAGGTTTGATCACTGATCAGGGAAGATTCCACATGCCATGGGGAACTGAGTCTGTGCGTCACAACTACTGAAGCCCACGTGCCCAGAGCCTTTGTTCTGCATCGAGAGAAGCCACCACAATGAGAAGCCCACACATCACAACTGGAGAGAACAGTCTCTACTCACTAAAGAAAAAGCCTACCTGTAACAATGAAGACCCAGCACAGCCGAAAATAAATAAAGAAAATTTTATTAAAAAACAAACAAGAAAAACTAAAATAGAACCATTCTAACCTGCCACATAACATCTCAAGTAATAAGCAGTTGGGGTTGATTCAGTGGCACCATAATACCTAAGCCAAAAATCTTTTCTATTTTGCAGCTTTGCCACCCCAAATTTGAATTTCTAGCCCTGACCTGTCTCCTGAGCTTCAGACTGGCTTATCTAGTTGCTTAATCAACAGTTCCATTCAGATATCTGAAAGGGATCTCAGACTTAAATCTCTAAAATAGAACCCTTGTTTTTCTCTCCTAAATCATGTCTCCCCTGGTCTTCCCCATGTCAGTAAATGGCACCATCAACCAGTTGTTCAGACTTAATGATTCAGACCAAAATTCTGGGAATAATTCAAGACAAGTTCTGCCCCTTTGGGAATATATCCCAAATCTGATCACTTCCCACCAGCTCCACCATCATCATTCTAATCTATGCTATTGTTTTCCCAGATTATAAAATCATAATAGCAACCTAATTGGACTCCTAATTTCCACACTTAGATTATACAGTTCATTACCCCTTAGAGAGAATAAGAGTGTATTGATATTCTATCATTACTGTGACAAATTACCACAAACATAGTGATTTGATAAATGCAGATGTATCTTGTTATTCTTCAGTAAGTCAGAAATCGAATCTAAGTCTCGCTGGGCTAAAATCAAGGTGTGGGATAGCTGCATTCCCTTTTGGGGGCACTAGTGAAGAATCCACTTCCTTCTTTCCAATTTTCACAGGCTGCTCTTACTCAGGGGCTTGTGACCTCAGTCCCTCATTTTCAAAGCCAGGATTGATGATTTGAGTCCTCCTCACATCTCCCCACTCAGACCTTGTCTACCGTCTTCTTCCATCTTCAAGGACCACCGAGAAAAAAAAAAAAACAACAAGATAATCTCCCTATTTTGAGATCTGCTGATAGGCAACTTTAATTCCATCTGCAATTTTAATTTCCCTTTTCTATGTAAGGTAACATTATTCTGCCTGCCACACAGTATGATCTTTAAACATGTAAATCAGATTGCATTTCCCTCTTTTTATGTCCTCCATTGCCTTCTTATTCACACTTAGAAACCCAAAATCTTACCCCAGCAAACACGCTTCTCCTGAACTGCGTGCTCATGTCTACTTCCTTATTCTATCCCCCCATCACCCTCTCCCACTAAATTTTATGCAGTCTCACCGATCTTCCTGCTGTCCCTAAAGTGCCAAGATTATTCCCACCTCAGAGCCTCTAAATGTTCTTTTTGCTGCTAGAACCTTTTCCCTATATATCAGCATGGTCCCCCCCCCCCGCTATTCCATTCATGTCTCTGCCCCAAAGGCACTTCCTCAGAAAAGCCATTCCTGACCATTATTTGTCACTGCCATCAAAATATCTGGCACCAGACAGTACTTTGGTCACCTAATGTAAAGAGCCAACTCACTGGAAAACACCCCAATGCTGGGATAAGATTGAAGGCAAGAAGAGAAGTAGACAGCAGAGAATGATATGGTTAAATAGTATTACTGACTCAATGGACATAAATTTTAACAAAGTCCGGGAGATAGTGAAAGCCAGGGAAGCCTGGCATGCTGTAGTCCATGGGATCAGAAAGAGCTGGACATGACTCAGAAACTGAACAACAGCGACAGCATATCAGCATCACTCTGAGTTGCTATTATTCATTGCTGACATTATGTGATATGTTTATTTGTTCATTTCCACCAGAATATAAGCTCCATGAGGAAAGGGGGTTTCTTTTATTCTCTGCTTCATCTGTAGCACATAATGGGTGTCAAATAGGTATTTGGCAAATGAATGGTTGAAATGTAAGAATAAATTAGCTGATACGCTTGGTGTTTCTACCTAGTTTCAAACAACAAAAAAAACCTCAGGCCTCTCCTGCAAGCAATGAACCATTTCTATTCAGAATAATTCAGGCAGGCTCCTACACTTAAACCTCACTCAGTCCTATTTGCAATGCAATTGAAAGCAAGGGATTTGTTCCATTTCCTTCCTTGTGTGTCTTGGTTTTCAAATGGGGTGTTTAATTCCAGCAAGCATGCTAAGCAAGTACAGACTCTGTGTTGAGCAGCCCCCCAATTCTACCTTGGGAATTCTCACACAAAGCAGGACAGAGCTACTAATCCACTCTCTCCAGATGCTGCAGTCACATCTTGCAGACTGTCAAAAAGGAGTGACAGATGTGCGGTGCCCAGCAGCCCTGAACGTTGCTCTACAGGGTTCTGGACTAATGGCTTTCCAAAAAGTCATTATTGATCAAGTAAAGTTTCCAACTCAGGGAAAGTGATAGCTTAAGGCAAACAACAGTGTTTCGTAACAGAAATGGCTTGACCCGATTTGCTCTTAACAATCTGAACCTAATCACCTCAGTTTGAAAAAACAAAAAAATGTCTACAAGAGAATCTGCCAGGGCCTATGGGTCTAGGCCAGGGACCAAAACATTCAAAGGAGAAGGAAGCACCATTTTTGCTCTCTGAACTCTTGCACTGAATGCAGTAAAACAATGATTTACCCTAAAGTCCATGAATGTGTCAAAGATATGTTTATTTGAAACAGGAAAATGACTGTCTTTGGATGACAATTTAAAATATCACAGGTGATATTTGATATTTGCTGTATAAAACAAACAAACAAACATAGCAACTCTTAGGAGCTACTATCTATTCTTTTGTATCATGATTATGGAGTAGGTTTGAATTCCCTCATCAGGTGAGCAACAAAGGTAGTAATGGCAAGGATGGTTATTGATGTACCTAGATTAAAACAGCTTCCAGTTTATACCAGCTTCAGACTCTGTACTCTGGGTGCTAGATCTTAGGTATCTAAAACTCACCTTATTCCAATATGACCTCTTCTTCTGATTTATCTGCTTCTCTATCCTTTAATACACCTTTCTACTCTTCACCACTTTTAGGTTACTGGTCACTTGTAACTGGTCACAATTCCAAACCTTGAAGACAAGAAGCTTCTTAAAACACTCAGTTGTCAGACCGGAGGCATATCTCCTGCCTTTCAACCCAAATCCTGCTTAAAGAACCCTACTACACAACTGCCAGAATTGCAGAATGACAGTGACAGAGACAGTGAGGTGGACTGGGGCACACCTGGAGATTGGCCTGGCTTTGAATTCCTTCCTGGACAGCTTTGCATTTTCTGAGTAATTAAATTGGAGTTCTGAGAATAGGAACCATTTTATTTGGATCTCTTCAAAAGAAATCATAGGCAAGAGCACATGGTAGGAACTCATTTCATTAAATCAAATTTAATTAAGATACCCTGAAAGATAACAAATGACTAGAGTAATTGGCTTACTTTTCACTCCAAAAACCTATCCGTGAGCTTTCTACTCAGGTCCAGATCAATAAAACAATATTTTATATTAGTATGAAGTACAGGCATAGCTAGGGATAGGTAGATAGCAGATAGATAGATGATACATAGATGGATGGATGGTTAGATAAAAATAATACAAACTGAGTTGCCAAAGGAAGGCTAGAAGAAGCCAAGACTATCAGCCAAGAATGTTAGTATCCAGTCCTCCTAAGAGACTACTCAGGCCTGTCTGAAGGAACTGAGAGTGGAACACTAAGAAGATCTTTTAGAAGCATATCTGATCCCCTGCACAAGCCTTCTGAGAATAACAAGAGAGTCAAGTCCAAGTTCAGTAAAAAGATGCTGAGTTAGACATAATCACATTAGTGCTTGCTTCAGGGACTTCCAAATAGATGCATATACAACTGATGACAGTCTCAAGATTTTTCCTCTTAAATACACATTGCTTAAAAATAGCTACCTAAACCCATTGCAATTAATGATTAGTTTATGTTTTTCTCTTAACCACTTGCATCTCTAAGTTCTCCCAGTGAAGGGAGTGTGGTAGCCCTAAACCAAATGTGCTTTAAATCTTGTGTGTGTATGGAGAAGGTGGAGATGGACAGAAGGAACTAGTTTTTACCAAATTTTTCCTATGTACCAATGTTTTGCAATGTATGGCCTATGGCGGATTGCAGGAGACAGACAGACATGTAGAATACTGCCACAGAAGGAAATTTAGTGATAAATGAGTTCAGGATCTTTATCTCAAAGTTTAGGAAACCAAAGTTCTAATGAGAAAGCTTCTTGCCCAAGGTCATACTTGATTTTTGACAATTCGTCAGCATCAGAGCTAAACTTAGACCTCCATAAATCTTGATTCTCAGTTCAAAGCTCTTTTCATTAATCCATTCAATCTTCTCAAGAAGGAATTCTCAGACAAGGGGTTAGCATTCACTTTCTGGGGAGGCCCAAAGCAACTGCAGATGAAAAGACATGAATCTGGAACCTTAGACTACTCAGAAATCCTAACATCTCTACAAAAGCAACTCTTTCTTATTACAGTAATCCAAACTGCAGCAACCAAGGGCTTCCCTGGGACTCCAGTTCAATTCCAGGGTCTGGAAGATCCTCTGGAGAAGGGATAGGCCAGTATTCTTGGGCTTCCCTGGTAGCTAAGATGGTAAAGAATCCGCCTGCAATGCAGGACACCTGGGTTCAATCCCTGGGTTGGGAAGATCCCCTGGAAGAGGAAATGGCAACCCACTCCAGTATTCTTGCCTGGAGAATTCTGTGGACAGGGGAGCCTGGCGGACTATAGTCCATGGGATAGCAAAGAGTCAGACATGACTGAGTGACTAAGCACAAAAAAGGGGGAAACAGATTCACTCTTAATCCCCATTTTATCCACTCCTTTGCATAAGGAGCATGGATTAGGGGAGAATATTTACTTGCTGTGTTGCCTTAAAGTCACTGAACTTCTCCAAGCTGCATTTTAATCATCTATAGAGTGAAGACAGTGATAATACAGAAGTTCCTCATTATCTAAATTTTACTATCTGAATCTGCACAATAATGATACTTCATAGGAAAGCAAAAGCCATCAAAACATGAACATTTTCTCTAATGTGCTGATCATTTATTAAATTAGTCTGTTCTCCACATCCCTTCTCTTAAGATACGTATCTATCTCTAACCATTAAATCAATGTCTTTGATCATTAGTCTGTAAGTATAATGCAAATCCTTTGCCAAGCAAAACTATACATCTCAGAAAAGTTTCAGAATTTCAAGTGATGAATGAGACCAGTGCTGCAAAACAGGGCAAACCGCACACAAAGCCACCGACATGTAAGGATCTCGGTCTAGTTGGGCAGCTCAAAACTGGAAGAGAACAAAGGTGAGGCTGACCACATGGCAGCATAGGAGAAAGACTCCAGTATCAACATAAGAATAAAAGTCCTTGGAAAAACTGATAAGTCCAAGAATATTTCTCAAAAGTGACCTTCTTTTTGATAATGCTTTGAAAGAAAGTTAATTAAACATGAAAGGATCTTGCACTGTGTTCTCAGAGCTTTGCCAGAATCATGTTTTAAAAAACAAACAAAAAAAAACTTGCTATTTTCAATAATTAGCCTTAGTTGTCATTATAACTAAAATTATTTTATGAGAAAGATACTATTTTCACTACTTTAGCTCCATTTTTTCAAGATAAAGTCTCAATTGAAACCTTTTTCTTTTAAATACTATGAAATTTTTGTTGCAGCTTTAAGTGGATTCTCTTGTAGTGAATAATTATCCTTGCATAATAAAGCTCTCTTTTATCTATACCACTTCATATTGTTATAGGGAACAAATGAGATAAAACTTACAAATGCATTTTGGCAATTCTCAGGTGCTGTGTTAATGTTAGAATTTACTTGGTTTCCCTCCCCCAAAAAACTGTTTACTGTGTGCAGGTTGCTTCCAAATACATGATTTATGTTATTCCCAATAACAACAATTGAAGGTAAGTATATACCATCTCCAAACCATAAATTAGAAAAGTGAAAAAACCTGCTCAAGGTCACATAGCTATTAGGTGGCTTGGTTACAGCAAGAGCCTGAACTTACTGCCCCCAAGTCCAAGGCATTCCCTCTAGACACTGGAAACATACAAAGCCACTGTTTTGTAGTTCAGTAATGGTTGAACATTCACATCCCATATGGTTCTTCCTAACACACTCATTCAAAAGGATTTATCGATCATCTTCTCCCATTAGACATTACCTTAATTCTGGGGAGACAGTGGTGATGATGCAAGCAGTCCCTGCTTTCTCGCAGGTTGCGTTCCAGTGGAGTACCTCATATTGACAAACAATTAAGCAAATATTTTAAACAAACAGGGCAAATGTCTTACTGTTAACAACCTCTAGGAAGTGTTTTCTAGGGACTAGATGACTCAGCACTTTGTATAGATCAACTCATTTGACTCCCACAACTCTATAAAGCAGAGCATACCGTTATCCTCATTGTTCAGATGAGAATACTGAGGCATACGTGTGTTAGTCGCTCAGTCGTGTTTGACCCTTTGGGACCCCATAGACAGTAGTCCTCCAGGCTCCTCCGTCTATGGGATTCCCCAGGCAAGAATACTGGAGTGGGGTGCCATTTCCTCCTCCAGGGGATCTTCCCAACCCAGGGACTGAACCCCGGTATCCTGCAATGCAGGCAGATTCTTTACCATCTGAGCCACCAGGGAAGCCCTACTGAGGCAGAGAGATGTTAAGTTACTTGTCCTGAGTTATACTCCAATAGTGGAGGGGCTAAACTTTAAGCCTAGGCAACCCAGCCCTCAGACACACTCTTAAGGACTATTCTATAATGGGTTGATGTGATAGAAAGTAATTGGACAGCTGATCAATATGACTAGAAACGTTTCCCATCATTATGCTCTTTATCAGTAATAGTATCATGTTCAGGGTCTTCTTACACATATCAGAAATACAGTGGATTGTCTCAAATAACCAGCTCTTCCTTTTAATTCTTTGGCTAAACAGAGAGAATTTTGTAGGAATTGGAACATATCAGCCAAGAACAATTTCACCCAAAATCTCCACAGCTGCTTAGGTTCTCAAAATCTCCAAATGGCCCCTTGCAAGATTCTGTTAACGCGCCCAAAGTACTCATAGTCTTTAGGACAACAGTTTACCACTCAGTATTGGAACTGCACCCGGCAGTCCTGCTTCCAGGAAAGTGTGTAATTGGGAAGCAGTGCTGGATGAACTGGTAATAGCTGACTTCAGGGTGATTTCATCTCTCTCTAGTTGCCTCTTTACTTACTGTTCAGCTGTGATCCTTGCTCATCCCCAGATCCGAAGATCAGAGGAAATGATGATCGTATTTCCAATTAGCACAAATAGTAGCTATCTTGAGCTGTATCATTAATCCTTTCAGGGACATTTGTATTGTGTTACTTATTCTGTAGCCTAATGAGGCATAAAAGAAGAATCTCTTTCCTTTTCCTGTCTCTAAATTCAGGTCCAAATAATTGCTCCTGCTGCTACAGACGAAGGTTAATTTGAAGTAAAGACTCAGCTGGGGAAATTTTCACTTGTCTAAGCAATGGAATCAAATGTGTATAACCACTGTCATGAAACTGTCACCTTGTGACTTTGCTTTTTGCTGTCTGAGCCTCAGTTTTATAATGCCTTCACTTGGGATGTACTTGCTATTTATGAATGTATGCGAAGAACATCTCATCCTTGGGCACCAGTTTTTTTTCATTAAAAGTATTTAACACAGAAATTTTAGTATTTATTAAGCTATTCGCTTACTCAATAACAAAGGTACCAAACACTTTGTTAGGGCTGGAGATACAAATATGACTAGAGAACTATCTCCACCCTTAAAGAGTTTAGCAAGTAATTGGGGCAGCAAAGGAGGGATGCTAAATTTAAATAGTAACACTTCAGAATACACATCATGAAAAATAAAACATATGGAGGATAATTCTCCTTCCTAGTGTCCAGTGTTTTTTTTTAAAAGCTCTTTCTAATATTAATTTTATTCAATAGCAGCTGACATCTTGGTTTACCCAGCAAAGCACCTGAGGGATATGACATACCCAATGAATGATAGTGGTTTGCTTAGGCATGGGGGGATGTGTTTCAATATCTTGATTTGAGGGATAATCTATTTGGAAGACATACCCAAGAGACTCCCATGAATCCTTCACTCTTAAAGTAAATTAAAATTTTACCTTATAAGAATTGTCTGGAATGTTTATTAAACACAAAAAATTCCTGGACCCTTTCACCAAAGGTTAGATTCAGGTGGTCTGGGGTCAGCCCACAAATCTGTATATTTATTGTAATAAACTTCCAGGTGATTCTTAGCATCAGGCTAATGAAAGTGAAAGTGTTAGTTGCTCAGTCATGTCCGACTCGATGCAACCCCATGGACTATAGCCCGCCAGGCTTCTCTGTCCGTGGGATTCTCCAGGCAAGAATACTGGAGTGGGTTGCCATGCCCTCCTCCTCCCCAGGATCATCAAGACCCAGGGATTGAATGGAGTCTCCTGCAGCTTTGGCATTGCAGATGTATTCTTTACCATTGAGCCACCTGGGAAGCCCCCATCATGCTAATAGAGCTTTAGAAAAACTTTTAAATCTAGTCTTGAATTTTAGGCATTTGTGCTACTTATTTCTTAGTTGCCAGTATGGGACTCTTTTAACTACCTATCAACATTTGATAGAAAATACTAGATTTTGTTCTAGAATTCCACTGATAGTTAAAAGTTACCAAAGCTGTTTCTTTTTTAAAATCTAATCTCTGTATATATTAAAAAAACAGGATACAACTAACCAACTGGAAAGATGAAAACTGCTCCCAGAATGTAATCAATTTACTGACCTTTTTCTCCAATCAAAAGGAAACACTTTTCCCCATTCTGTTTAGGACAGGATTAGACAAGGATCCTCTCATCAGTATTCCCAGACACAGAGAGTATTTTCTGGGCATTTGCTACGTACTCTGGGAAATTACTCTGCCAATCTCCTTATGAACCCTCTCAGATGGCTTACTATGTCTGTATCCAAATTACTGATTTTGGATCAAACTGTTAAATGTGCAGACAAAAGAAAGTGTTTATCAAAAGTACTGAGTAAAAATATAACCCAGATTTATGTTTGAAAAATTTCTATTTTCAGAAGCAAAGGCACTAGAGTTAAGTCTACTCCAAAAAACAAGCTACTAAGTTAGATGAAGGCAGCTTTCAGCCAAACTGTATGGTAGAAGAAATTTGCCATAGCACTCCTGACTGCTTCCTTAACTCACTTCTTACTCAAGATATCCTTTTCTTTCAAGAGTTCAGAGTTCTTATAGTCTGCTCACCTGTTTCCTGATAAAAACCTGTTCTTAGAAAAAGATCATATAATTTATTTACCTTAAAGATACCTGGGTCTGAAAATCACTTGTACATACAAGAAATAACTTTAGTTGTAGTTATAGAAATATCAAGAATCATAAAAAATGTTATGGAAATTTTTTTTTATCCCCTAATGGTAAGACATCCTAATATGATGAGATCACACAATTTATATCAGGAATGTAATTATTAATACAACTAGATAAGTAATCATATTTCTTATGGAGATGTTAGGAGTTTATGATTATTAATATATTTATCAAATTATAGAGCTATGGATAACTGTATGCAAGTGGAAATTAACAACCCTTTAATAATAGAGGTATGGGTTTAGTCGCTAAGTTGTGTCCAAATCTTGCAACCCCATGGACTGTAGCCTGCCAAGCTCCTCTGTCCATGGGATTTCCCAGGCAAGAATACTGGAGTGGGTTGCCATTTCCTTCTCCTGGGGATCTTCCTGACCCAGGGATCAAACTGAAGTCTTCCGAGTTGCAGGCAGACTCTTTACTGACTGAGCCATCAGGGAAGCCTAGAGCTACAGATATCCAATTTATATATAATAAAGGTGAAAAGATTAATAGTAAAACCAAAACAGGGGGAATTTGCTCCTAACTCCTCGTGGTATAGTTCATATCGCTGGGTTCATATCATGTGGTCCCTCTGCTCTCATATCCTTGCAGAGGCTCAGGGAAATAAGACCATGAGGAATTGGTCCATGGTCTTACTTTGATGGCCTGGGCATGAGTTTCAAAATAGGAGCTGGAGAAAAACTTTAAGAAAACTTGCAAATAATTTTGGGAGGAGTAGAGTTTATTCCTCAGGGGCAGGATACTGGGAAGAGAGAAAAAGGAAAGGAGGAGAGGAGAACGGAAAGTAAGCTAGTGTTGATAATGAACAGATCTATAAAGAAGGAATGCAAAGATTCAATTTGAGCTTATTTTATGACTATACAAACCATCTCCATCTTCACAAACTCTTAATAAAGCACCTGAGGCTGAATCCACTTAAACACCTCATGGGAATGTTTTCATTTCCATAGTTTTGGTGGAAATGGGAGAAAGATGTGGCATTCAATGTACACATCATGGAACTGGACAGCACAGCTGGTAGTGTAGGATAATCCAGACACTGAACTGATTGATCAGAAGTAAGGTCTTAGGACCAGAGACCAGGGCCAGGACCAGGACCAACATCAGTGCCCAATCATTCATGTATATATAATATATACACATACATACATACATACAATGCAGGATCTCTGCCACTGTTCACTAGGTGAGGTTTCAGCCAACTTCATTTGAAATTCAAAGGTAAGTTCACATGTGGGTTACACGTATAACTATAGTACATATAAGAGGGCTTTAGTAATACAGTAGGTATACACATATCTACATTGAAATCTACCCAAATATGGATGCAGTGTGGGCATACGGGCATGAGTATTTGTGTATTTTGATGCTACCATTTGGTTTTTAGCTATTTATTCTAAGTTCTCTTAGTTGTTTTAAATTCTACTAGGCAGTAGAGTGGGCTTCCCCAGTGGCTCAATCCACCTGTAACACAGGAGACACAGGAGACATGGGTTTGATCCCTGAGTCAGGAAGATTCCGCTGGAGGATGGCATGGCAACCCACATGGGAATTCTTGCCTGGAAATCCCATGGACAGAGAAGCCTGGAGGGCTACAGTCCAGGGGGTGGCAAAGAGTCGGACATGAGCAGAAGTGACTGAGCTCAGGCAGTAGAGTGGACAGGTCTATGGGAAGTAGGAAGATGAACAAGCAAGTATAGTGCTCTGTTCTTTAAAAAAGCTTCATGTTTAACCCTAAGTAATAATGTATAATGATACATCATTACCCTTACATCCTAACTTCCTCCTCTGACCCTAAAGTAAAAATGTATGACATGATATTTGGTAAAGGAAACAAATGTGCTACCTCATTCTATGGGTTCATCCCCCTGCTCATGGGAAGCAAATTGTGCTCTGTGCCTGCATCCTTTAGATAAATACACATAGGTCAGGACTAAGAAATTTCTTCTAGATACAAGTCTATAGGCCTTCCTCTCTCAGTCGCCACTAAGAGAGATCACCAGATGTAATGCAACAAATCTAAGTGAGTGAACCTACTTGGCAGATCCAAATTCTCCTTCAGTTGTATTGTTTCAATTGGGGTAAAAGGTAGTAGAAACCCAGTTGTGGCTATAGATCCAAGAAACTTTTCCTGATCTATGTTTACTAAAAATAAAGCTAGAATTTTGATCCCCAGCAAATATTCCAAACTCGTACAGGGGGTAGGAAATGCATGATTAATTATCACCTTAAAACCCCAACAGTGTAATCTATTTCCAGTGAGAATTATGCTATTACTAAAACAGAAATAATTGAGTAATTGATGGTAATTGCCTTGCAGCTATGTCTTGGATGCCATTTCTAAAAAGGAAGCCAATTTTCTAAAAACCGCATGTTAACTGTTGCACACAATTGATTCTGTATGTCATTAAGCCAAGGAGGATATTACTTGGGGGGTTATTCATTTTTATTTTACATTAATGAACATTAAGGACCTCTAAATCACTTACAACAATTAAGACAATTAGCTTTGTGTGGAACCGTGAAGTTGGACCTTACTTCACTCTTTCAGCTTTTGATATTTTCTTCCTTTACAAGAATACACTTTGATAAACCACAAGTCAGAACAGTGTGTATTTTGCTCCCCTTTTTTACACATTGTGTATTGTTCCTGTTGAATCTTAGTTTCCCTTTCAGATTTTCAAAAAAAGTGAAGGTGAAAGTTGCTCAGTCGTGTCCGACTCTGCGACACCATAGACTATACAGTCCGTGGAATTCTCCAGGCCAGAATACTAGAGTGGGTAGCCTTTCCCTTCTCCAGGGGATCTTCCCAACCCAGGGATCAAACCCAGGTCTTCCATATTGCATGCAAATTCTTTACCAACTGAGCCACAAGGGAAACCCAAGAATACTGGAGTGGGTAGCCTATCCCTTCTCCTGGGGAATCTTCCCAACCCAGGAATTGAACTGGGGTCTCCTGCATTGCAGGCAGATTCTTTCCTAGCTGAGCCACCTGGAAAGCCCCAAATTTTTTAGGGATGGGAAGAAATAGTAACTCTTCAGTATATATCACAAGGCTGAAATATTTTGATGGATTCTGACTACTAACTTTTCAGCTCTATATTTTATATCAGATTTAAAGGTGAACTTCTCTTTTATTGCATGGTACAATAGATAACAAAAAAAAAAGCTGGATAATGGAATATTTAAGTTAATGACAGCAATCATTTGAATGTACATAGGTCTACTATCTGAATAGCTTCCAAATATTTCGTATATTGGCACATCTATTTAAAACATCTTTCTAAAATGTATGGGTTGGAAGACAGATGGAAACTAGCATTTATTGAGTACTTATATTTCAGATACTTCATAAAATACAACTTATTTAAACTTCACAATGGCCTTATGACAGTGTTCTCAAACTTTAGTCTATATAAGGGCCATCCATAAAGCTTGGTAAAAAGGCAAATCTTCAGGATTCACTAAGCCAAGATTCTGTTTCAGAAAATCTTGAAAGATCTCAGGGATTTAAACCATCTCTCCTTGATACTGCTGATATAGGCTGTATTTACATGGAACACAATGTGAGAAACTCTGCCTATTTATTATGTGATTCTTTTAGATGAATAAAGTGAGAAACTTGTCTAAGGTCACCTATTCATAGAAAAAGTGGGTAGAATGCTTTTGCTCTTGAAGAATGAGGAAAATGTTAAGAAGTAAGGAAGAAAATAAGAGACCTTGGCATAGACAAGGAATAACCATGGAAATAAGAGATATCGGTAGGGTATTTTGGTTTTGGCAGTGGTGTGTGTGTGTGTGTGTGTGTGTGTGTGTGACTTGCTCAGTTGAGTCTGACTCTTTGCAACCCCATGGACTGTAGCCTGCCAGGCTCCTCTGTCCATGAAATTCTCCAGGCAAGAATACTGGAGTGGGTATCCATTCCCTTTTCCAGGGGATCTTCCTCACCCAGGATTGAACCCGGGCAGGTCTCCTGCGCTGCAGGCAAATTCTTTACCATCTCATCCACCAGGGAAGCCCTTTGGCAGACTATCTGGTATTAAATCTACCTCCCATGATAAGCAACTGGACAAAGTATATTAAATAACTATTTGCAGACAGTGTTAACAATTAACACAGGGCTCTGGTCATTGAAAGAAGGAAGCATAAAGGTGAGTGTACCACATTTATCCTGGTTTTCTCCCTGATAAGGCTTCCTAAATTATGGCACAGAGAAATAAAGCCCATGAAGAGTGGTATTCTTGCTGGGTTGTATAAACAGAGTAAACTTTGGAACTTCCAATACTCTAGGGTTTGAAGACAGGTTATTATATAGGAAGGGTGCAAAGGTAAGAAGCATCAAAACCTGACAAATTCCCGCTAGAATTCTTGGTTAATTCCTGAATTGCTACAAGTTAAGATTCCAAAAAGTTTAGCAGGGAAAATTCACTGGGAGGTTGGAGCTCTGCAGAGATTTCTGAGGCTGTAAAGTGCTGAGAAAAATTTGGATTTCAGGTCCAATCAGGGCAAAGAGATCTTCGGGGACATCTCAGCCTACTAGCTGAAACCATGGGAGAACCATGCTGTAGGAGTAATGACCGTGCACAGGGAGTAAAGTCTACTCTAAAAACTATCGTTGGAATTTTGATAGGGATAACATTGACCCTATAGACAGCTTTGGGTAGTATAGACATTTTAGCAATATTCATTCTTCCAATTCATGAGCATGGATCTATCTTTCCATTTATTTTTGCCTTCTTCAATTTCTTTCAACATAGTCTTGAGGTTTTCAATGTACAGATCTTTCACCTCCTTGGATAAATTCATGTCAAAATTTTCATTTTCATTCTATTGTGAATGAGATTGTTTTCTGTATTTCCTTTTCAGTTAACCCAACGGTATTTCTCACAGAAATAGGAAAGACAATCTTAAAATATATATGGAACCACAAAAAGACTCCAAATAGCCAAAAAAAATCTTGAGAAAGAAGAAAGCCAGAGGCATCACATTGCTGATTTCAAACTATATTACTAACTATAGTGAAATAACAGGGTACCAGCATAAAAATAGACACCAGGGCCAAAGGAACAGAACTGAAACCCAGAAATAAATCCATGTATGTATGGTCAATTAATATTTGACAAGGAAGCCAAGAATATTCAATGGAGAAAAAATAGTCTCTAGAAAAAATGAAGGGGCTTCCCAGGGAGCTCAGTGGTAAAGAAGCTGCCTGCCAATGTTCAAAATTGGGAAAGGAGTATGACAAGTCTGTATACTGTCACCATGCTTAACTTCTGTACAGAGTACATCACACAAAATGCAGAGCTGGATGAATCACAAGCTGGAATCAAGACTGCCAGGAGAACTATCAACAACCTCAGATAAGTAGGTGATATCACTCTAACGGCAGAAAGAGGAGAGGAACTAAAGAGCCTCTTAATGAGGGTGAAAGAGGAGAGTGAAAGAGCTGACTTAAAACTCAACATCCAATAAACTTAAGATCATGGTATCTGGTCCCATCACTTTACAGCAAATCAATGGGGAAAAAGTGGAAACAGTACCAGATTTTACTTTCTTGGGCTCCAAAATCACTATAGATGGTGACTGCAGACATGAAATTAAAAGACACTTGCTCCTTGGAGGGAAAGCTATGACCAACTTAGACAGCATATTAAAAAGCAGAGACATTACTCTGCCAACAAAGGTCCTTCAAGTCAAAGCTATGGTTTTCCCAGTAGTCATGTATGGATGTGAGAGTTGGACTATAAGGAAAGCTGCTAGCTAAGTCACTTCAGTTGTGTCCAACTCTTTGCGACCCCATGGATTGTAGCCCGCATGGCTACACGGCTACATGGCTACAGAGAGGCCATGGCTCCTCTGTCCATGGGATTCTCCAGACAAGAATACTGGAGTGGGTTTCCATTTCCTTCTCTTAAAGAAAGCTGAGCATCAAAGAATTGATGCTTTTGAACTGTGGTATTAGAGAAGACTCTTGAGAGTCCCTTGGACTGCAAGGAGATCCAACTAGTCAATTCTAAAGGAAATAAGTTCTGAATATTCATTAAAAGGACTGAAGTTTAAGCTCCAATACTTTGGCCACCTGATGCGAAGAACTGACTCATTGGAAAAGACCCTAATGCTGGGAAAGATTGAAGGCAGAAGGATAAGGGGACAACAGAGGATGAGATGGTTGGATGGCATCACCGACTGGATGGACATGAGTTTGAGCAAGCTCCAGGAGTTGGTGACGGACAGGGAGGCCTGGTGTGCTGCAGTCCATGGGGTCACAAAGAGTTGAACACAACTGAGTGACTGAACTGAACTGACGGGATTAATATCCAAAACATATAAGGAACTTATGTAACTCAACAACAACAAAGAAAACGGACAAAGAAAAGCAATCTGGTTTTAGAATGGGCAGAAGAACCAAATAGACACTTTTCCAAAGAAAACATACAAATGGCCAATAGGTAGATGAAAAGGTGCTGAACATCACTACTCATCTGAGAAATGCAAATCAAAACTGCATTGAGATATCACCTCCATCCTATTAGAATTGCTACCATCAGAAAGACAAGATACAACAGTGTTGGTGAAGATGTGGGGAAAAGGGAATCCTTGCGCACTGTGGTAGCAATGTAAATTGGTGCAGCAGCTATGGAAACCAGAATTGAGGCTCCTCAAAAAAAGTTAGGACTTCCCTGGTGGCTCAGATGGTAAAGAATCTGCCTCATTTGCAGGAGACCCAGGTTTGATCCCTGAGTCAAGAAGATCCCTTGGAGTAGGAAATGGCAATCCACTCCAGTATTCTTGCCTGGAGAATTCCATTGACAGAGGAACCTGGCAGGCTACAGCCCATAGGGGTTGCAAAGAGTCAGATATGACTGAAGCAACTCCGCACACACAGAGAATCTGAAATTAACACAGAAAGAAATGCAATGTGCCATTGTAGTTTCATTCTGTGAACCATAACCATTGATTCTGTGCTCACTAAGGGTAAAGTCTCAGAAGTAGATCCTTTTGAATATAAATAAAGGGCAGAAAACACTGGCCCAGCCTTAGTCAGTGTTAAGGTCCAGCCTTAACATCTTGGGGGATAATGCAAATCAAAGAGGGAGAACAGTAGAGGATTATCATAGAATTCTATTCCCAAAATCTACTATTCATGTATCTTATTGACGATCTACATTGAAACTGATGTCCTAAGTGCTACAACAACAAATATTAAATAGACACAGTCCATTCTCCGAAACTTCCTGTCTAATATGAAGAGACAGAAATGCAGTAACAAATAAATGCAATGAGTGTTGAAGGTGACATAATAGAAATCTAGAAGGTTTCAATGTGACACAATGGAGAAAATGAGCAATTCTTCCTGGAATGCATCAAAAAATGTGTTCATAGGAAGGGTGACACGACCTCTAAATTTTGAAAGATGAGAGGCTATTTGCCAGTGGCCATGAAGGAGCAAAGCATGTCAGGCAGTAGACGGGAAGGGTATAGGTTAGACAAACAGTACTCATAATTTGGGAGTGAATGTGGCACCATGTGTGAGATGAAGCATGGTTAAAGGGATGCTGGGGAAGTCCACAGAGGACACACTACTAAGAATACTCTATGCCACATATAAGATACAGGATCTGGTTTTATTGGCAAAAACCGCCAGTACTTAGTCCAAATCTTCAAATGAAAAAATAAATGTAGCCAAGCCCTACTAGATCTGTGCTAATATGGTAGTCATAAACCACATATGGCTATTTAAATTTAAATCTAATAAAATTTAAAATTCACCTTGGCTCCACTAGCTAAATCTGAAATATTCTAAGACATATGTAGCTAGTGGCTAGTCGACTTGACAGCACACTCAGAGGCTTGACAAAACCTAAGTTTGTCTTTCACTCAAGTAAAGACCAAAACAGGAGTTCTAGATAAGAGGCAATGGAAGTTTGATGATCACAGTCATTCAAAAATCCAAGCTAATAGAATCTCTGCTATCTTCAAAATGCAGTTTTCTAAATCATACTAAGCATCAAAATGTACAGATTAGATTGGGAAGACCATTGGAGGGTCTTGTAAAAGATTTTATGGATCAGAACTATAGGAAATACATATTCCTCCTGTTAACATCTTATTGACTAGAAAAAAACTCAGTGTTATGGGCTTCCCTAGAGGCTCGGACAGTAAAGAATCTGCCTGAAATGCAGGAGACCCGAGTTCAATCCCTGGGTCAGGAAGATCCCTTGGAGAAGGTAATGGCTACCTACTCTAGTATTCTTGCCTGGAGAATTCCATGGACAGAGGAGCCTGGCAGGCTATAGTCCATGGGGTTGCAAAGAGCTGGCTGGACACAACTGAGCATCTAACACTATGCCTTGTTCATCACTAACACTATGGGCATAGGAAGGCTGGAAAACATAGTATAGCTGGAATCCCAGAAACAAAGGAAACACACCTGCAGATTTGACTACAATCTCAGTCATTCCTTGATAACTTGAGGTCTTCATTATTAATTGTAATCATTATACTGTGCCCTGATTCTCAATGAGGCCATCTTTACCTATAGGTGTCTGTCCTTATACTAAACACCTCCAGGCTCTGGGTTTTAGAGAGTAATTCTCTATCTTCTGCTTCACTGTGAATCATAGTCACCATCATGGTTACTTGTTTCCCCACTCTTGCGCTTTTAGTCTAGATGAAACAAAATATTCCTTTAAAAATGCGGATATAAAAAAAAATACAGATATACAGACTGAGCACGCACACAAATAATACTGGAGTAGGTTGCTATTTTCTCCTCCAGGGGATCTTCCCTTTCCAGGGATCAAATCCACCTCCTGCACTGCAGGTGGATTCTTTACCACAGAGTCACTGGGGAAGCCCACCAACTTCATTATCTTCATCAGTTTGAGATCTACAGAAAACAGACTCCTGGTTAATTCAAGTATTGTTCTTTATATATCTGACTATTATAAAAGACATTTATAGAGCACGCCTTTTTCCAGACTACTAACTGATAATATTTGTTCTACTACACAGGATTTTTTATGTAATAAATACCATCTATGGCCCAGAGTGGAAGAACATTATATATGAACTAACCTTTGGCCTTTCAGTAATGCTAATACACCTATGATAGCCAGAGGCCTTTACCAAACTTGTAATCTAAAAATGCTGAACAGTTTAAAAAAAAACAAAACAAAAAACACCCTTCTCTAGAAGGAACAGGAATAGAACACTGACAACATCTACTTAATATTTTAAAATAGATCTTTTATTATTAACTTATTCAACAAGCACTTATTGATAATCAACTATATGCCATGAATTGTTCTAGGCACTAAGGAAATAGTAATACACAATCCAGAAAATGTCCCAGCTCATAGGACTATAAACATCTGGCAAAGATCATATAGGCCTTCGTTCACAGAGGAGTTTACTGAAAAACAAAACAAAACAAAAACAACAACAACAAAACTGTAAGTAAATATTGGGTTGGCCAAAAAGTTCACTCGGGTTTTTCTGGGCCATCCTATGGGAAAACTCGAAAGAACTGTTTGGCCAATCCAATATTAAAACAGATAAGAGTTAAGTAAACTAAGTTTTTTTTTTTTACTTGTTATTTATTTTGCATTGGGGTGTAGCCAATTAACAATGCTTTGATAGTTTCAGGTGAACATGAAGGGACTCAGCCATGCAGATACATGCATCCATTCTCCCCCAAACTCCCCTGTCATCGAGGCTGCCACATAACATTGAGCAGAGTTCCCTGTGCTATATAATAGGTTCTTGTTGGTTATCTATTTTATTTATATCAGAATAATTTTACACAAATCTATGACTATGCTAAGAAACAGACCCAGAGGAAGAAAAACATTTACTAAGGACATAGGTATATTATTGATAAACCAAGTATACTTAACATTGAAATCATAATTTTCAGCAGACAAACACATTTAAGTGAAAAAAACTGATATATTCCATTTACCAACTTGAAATATTCAAATATGTGACACATTCTGTGGCAAACTCACCTTGATGCTGGGAAAGATTGAGGGCAGGAGGAGAAGGGGGCGACAGAGGATGAGATGTTTGGATGGCACCACCCACTCAATGGACATGAGTTTGAGCAAAGTCTGGGAGATGGTGATGGACAGGGAAGCCTGGCATGCTGCTGTCCACGAGGTTGCAGAGTCGGACTTAGCGGCTGAACAACATCCCACATCCTAAGAGGCCGATGCAAATGTGCTATTCAAAATCACACTCCAACATAGGCTCAAGTTCTACAGTGGATGAACAGTTGGTAACATTTGCTCTCAAATGTTGGTGAGGAGCCACGAAGTCTGGGTTGTGTCCTAATGCAAGGGTTTGCGCAGTTCCAAAACAACTCTTGAGCCCATCCACATACAGAATCAGAAGTGTTTCCACTCAGATAAAGGTCCATGTAAGGATATCAATACTCCTTCTAGCATATCAAGTAAAAGAGCAAGTAGGCTGATTTTCTTTTTTAATTATGAACATTCCACCATTTGAATAGTATGCATATCAACTCTACCATAAATTAAATTTTCAGTTTTAATAAATATGACATCATGCAGTATATAGACACTATGTGGTCTATTTTATAGAATGTAAGGCTTCTTTCACTCAGTATAATTTTTTACATATATTCACATTTTCTCATGTACCAATAATTCATTTCTTTTTAGACAGAGAGATACAGTACATATTATATAAATGTCCCATAATTTGTTTATCCATTCTCATATAGGTGAACAGTTGAGACAGTTTGGGGCAAATATGAATAAAGCTATTGTGAACATTATTATACACGTTCTTTTTGTTAACATACTTTTATGTCTGTTGGGTAAATATCTACCTGGAAGTGGAGTTGCTGAGTCATAGAATTTGTACATGATTAGTTTCATGTGAAATTGCCAGGCCATTTTCCAAAGTGATGGTAAATTATGGGAATCCTACCAACAATGTAAAAGAGTTTCATTTGTTCCACATCCTCACCAAGATTTGGTGTTTACAGTCCTTAATTTTAGCCATTCTAGTAGGTGTTCAGTGGTTTTTTTTTACAATTTTATTTTTTCCCCAATTATTTTTATTAGTTGGAGGCTAATTACTTTACAATATTGTAGTGGTTTCTGCTATACATTGACATGAATCAGCCATGGATTTACATGTGTTCCCCATCCTGATCCCCCTTCCCGCCTCCCTCCCCATCCCATCCCTCTGGGTCTTCCCAGTGCACCCAGCCCTGAGCACTTGTCTCATGCATCCAACCTGGGCTGGTGATCTGTTTCACACTTGATAATATACATGTTTCGATGCTGTTCTCTCAGATCATCCCACCCTCGCTTTCTCGCATAGAGTCCAAAAGTCTGTTCTATACACCTGTGTCTCTTTTTCTGTCTTGCATATAGGGTCATCATTACCATCTTTCTAAATTCCATATATATGCATTAGTATACTGTATTTTTTACAATTTTAATTTGAATAATGTGGTGAATGATGTTGAACAGATTTTCATATGATTATAGGTTATTATATCTTCTTTTGTGAAATATCTTTTCAAACATTTTACCTTGGGTTAGTTGTTTATTTTATTATTGAGTTTTGTGAACTCTATGTACATCTTGAATTTCAGCCATTTGTCAAACAAATATGTATATATTTTATGGTGGTATAGTTAATGTACAATATTATGTAAGTTATAGGTATATATGTTGTGTTGTTAGATGCTCAGTTGTGTCCAACTCTTTGCGACCCCATGGACTGTAGCCTGCCAGGCTTCTCTGTCCATGGGATTCTCCAGACAAGAATACTGGAGTGGGTTGTCATTCCCTTCTCCAGGGGATCTTCCTGACCTAGGGATCGAACCTGGGTTTCCCACATTGCAGGCAGATTCTTTCTGGCCTGAATTACCATGAAAGCCCCACAGGTATACAGTGATTCACCTCTTTAAAGGTTATACTCCATTTTTAGTTATTATAAAATAATGGCTGTATTCCCTGCATTATACAATATATCCTTGCAGTTTATTTATTTTATACATAATGTTTTTGTGTCTTAATCTCCTACCCCTATCTGGTCCCCCCACTGGTAACCATTAGTGTACTCTCTATACCTGTGAGTCTGTTTCTTTTTTGTTATATTCACTAGTTTATTTTTTTAGATTTTATAAGTGATATCATACAGTATGACTTATTCCATTTAGCATAATACCTTCTAAGTCCATCTATGTGGTTGCAAATAGCAAAATCTTATTATTTTTGCATGGTTGAGTAGTACTCCAAACATATATACGCAAATACTTATACACACTGGGGTGCATGTATCTTTTTGAATTAGTGTTTTCATGTTTCATTTTTTCCAGATGTATACCAAGGAGTGAAATTTCTGGGTCGTATGGTAGTTCTATTTTAAGTTTTTTGAGAAATCTCCATACTGTTTTCCATAGTAGCTGCACTACTTTACATTCCCACTAACAGTATACGAGAGTTGCCTTTTCTCTACATCCTTGCCAAAATTTGTTATTTGTATTCTTTTTAATGATAGTCATTCTGATAGATGTCAGACAATATCTCATTGTGGTTTAATTTTCATTTCTCTGATGATTAGCTATGTTGAGAATTTTTTTCATGTGCCTATTGGCCATCTGTATGTCTTCTTTGGAAAAATGTCTACTCATGTCTTCTGCCAATTTTTTAATTGGGTTGTTTGTTTTTTGATGTTGCATTATATGATCAAAGAGATATTTTCTCATTAACTTCTCCAAGCCTGTCATTTACCTATTCATATTATTAATAATGTCTTTTGATGAGTATTTTAATTTTGATGCAGTTTAATTTATTGATATTTTTCTTATGGTTATTTCTTTCTGTTACTGAATATGATGTCTTTACATATGCCTAAATCGTTAATATATTCTTCTATTTGTTCCTCTAAGAGCTTTCTGGTTTTAGCTTTAATATTTAGGGCTATTTCTAATTTATTTTTATATATGATGTGCAGCAAGAATTATAGTTCATTTTTTTCCAATATAGCTTTCTATTCATTCTACTACCATTTGTTGAAATGACCTTTCCTTCTCCACTGGACACTATCAGCAACTTCCTCAAAATTTAAATGCCATTGTACAGATAGGTAATAATATTGTACTGAGTACTTAAAACTTTGTTAAGAGTATAATCTCATGTTAAGTGTTATTACCACAATAAAGAAAAAACCACATAAAAATCATTTAACTATACAAGTAGGAGTCCATTCCTGAGCCATCTGTTCTGTTCTGCTGATTATGTGTAGCTCTTAAGGCCTCTACTACAGTCTCTGATCACTGTGGCTTTAAGGTCACTTTGCCCCCAGGTTCTTTCTTTGCTTAACTCCACTCTTTTTTAACCTAGCTTCTTATGGTGAAAATTTTGAAAAGTAATTTTAGACACAAATATTAAAATGATAAATTCTATGGCTATCATGAAGAAGTCTACAAACAATAAATGCTGTAGAGGATGTGGAGAGAAGGGAACTCTCTTCACTGTTGGTAGGAATGTAAATCGGTGCAGCTACTATGGAAAACAGCATGAGGGTCCTTTAAAAACTAAAAATAGAGAAACCATACTATCCAGCAAACGAACTCATAGGCATATATCCAGAAAAGGTGAAAACTCTAATTTGAAAGATTTGTTGTTTAGTTGCTAAATCACATCAGACTCCTTCGCGATGCTATGGACTGTAGCCCACCAGGCTCTTCTGTCCATGGCATTTCCCAGGCAAAAATACTGGAGTGGGTTGCCATTTCCTTCTCCAAGGGATCTTCCCGACTCTGGGATTGAACCCAAGTCTCCTGCATTGACAAGCAGGTTGTTTACCACTGAGCCACCAGGGAAGCCCCAATTTGAAGGATACATGCACCGCAGTGCTGTTAGCAGCACCATTTACACTAGTGTTGGTCACTCAGTCATGTCTGACTCTTTGCAACCCCATGGACTGTAGCCCACCAGCCTCCTCAGTCCATGGGGTTTCCCAGGCAAGAATACTGGAGCGGGTTGCCATTCCATTCTCCAGGGAATCTTCCCTACCCAGAGATCGAACTCGTATCTCCCACACTGCAGGCAGATTCTTTACCATCTGAGCTACCAGGGAGATCTATTTACAATAGCTGTCATGAAAACAAGTGCCCAACAACAGATGACTGGTTTAAAAAGATGTGATATATATACACAAAGAAACATTACTCAGCTTAAAAAAGAATGAAATATTGCCATTTGCAGCAAGATGGATGGACCTAGAGAATATCATACTAAGTGAAGTAAGTCAGGCAGAGAGAGGCAAAATTACATGATACGTGTGAAATCTAAAAAAATAACACAAGTTAATCTATATACAAAACAGACACTGACTCACAGAAACAGAAAACGAACCTATGGTTACCAAATGGTTAAGGGACAGGGGAAAAATAAATTAGGGGTTCAGTTCAGTTGCTCAGTCGTGTCCGACTCTTCGCGACCCCATGGACTGCAGCACACCAGGCCTCCCTGTCCATTACCAACTCCTGGAGCTTGCTCAAACTCATGTCCATCCAGTTGGTGATGTCATCCAACCATCTCATTCTCTGTTGTCCCCTTCTCCTTCTGCCTTCAATCTTTCCCAGCATTAGGGTCTTTTCTGATGAATCAGTTCTTCACATCAAGTGGCCAAAGTATTGGAGTGTTGGACTTCCATCTGTCTTTTGGATTTTTTCTCTCTTTGCCACACCCTCCTTTTCTTTTTCCTTTCTTCTTCTTTGCCTGCACATTTTGGCTTATTTAAATATCGGGTGGAGAGGGAGGTGGGAGGGGGGATCGGGATGGGGAATACGTGTAAATCTATGGCTGATTCATATCAATGTATGACAAAACCCACTGAAATGTTGTGAAGTAATTAGCCTCCAACTAATAAAAAGAAAAAAAAAAGAAAAAATAAATAAATATTTTACAGATTTTCATTTTAATTTATCTATTGACTTTCATTTAGAGCTCCTTTTTCCCTAGACTTCTTTGTTTACTAACTCTTTCCTCTGTCATCTTAATTCTGCAGTTATGCTATCCAGTGAATTTTTATGTGAGATAATATAGTTTTCATTTTTGTAATTTGAATTCAGTTTCTTTTTATAACTTTTCTCCTGAGATGTGCAATCTTTCCCTTCAGTATAAGCATAGTAATAATGGCCTCTTTAGAGTACTTGTCTGCTAACTCCAATAACTAGGTCATCCATTGATTGTCTTTTCTCTTAAGAATAGACCATATTTTCCTTATTCATTTTACATCACAAATATGTTTAGTTGTATCCTGGACATAATGAATATTATGTTGAGGATTCTCTGGATTCCATACTTTCCTACAAATACTGTTGATATTTTTATTTTAGTAGGAAACTAGCTTGATTAGATTCAAACGTGAACTCTACCTTTTGGGCAGTAATTTAAATCTCAGTTTCTTATTTTTCTTAGCTGGGCTGATTGAAGTCTGGCTTTGCCATACACATGGTCTATGGGTAGCCAGAGATTTCGAAATAGTTTATATAGAGAACTTGAATAGCTTCTGCCCTACCTCTCTGCCCCAGTTTTCTCTTTGTGAAATTCCTAGCTTGCTTTCCAGTGGTCATGAATGCCTTAAATTCTATGCTCTGATTCTTCAAAATAGGAAAACTGCAAATTTTCTTTTCTTATATATTTTGAAATTAATTTTTATTGGAGTATAGTTGATTTACTATGTTGTGTTAGTTTCTTCTGTATAGCAAAGTGAATCAGTTATACGTATACATAGACACACTCTTTTTTAGACTCTTTTCCCATGTAGTCATTACAGAGTACTGACTAGAATTCCCTGTGCTAACTTACGTCCCTGCAAGTTATCTATTTTATATTTAGTAGTGTGAACATGTCAATCCTCAGTCTCCCACTTTGTCCTTTCCCCCTTCCCCCCTTGGCAACCACGTTTGTTTTAGACATCTGTGACTCTGTTTTGTAAATAAGCTCATTTTTACCATTCTTTAAGATATCACATATAAGTGATACCATATGATATTTGTCTTTCTCTGTCTGACTTCACTCAACTATGACAATCTCTAGGCCATCCATGTTGCTGCCAATGGCATTATTTCATACTCTTCTGTGGCTGAGTAATATTCCATTATATATATACCACATCTTCTTTATACATTTATCATCAATGGATAGGACATTTAGATTGTTTCAATGTCTTAGCTATTATAAATAGTGTTGCAATGAACACTGGGGTGCCTATATCTTTTCAAATTATGGTTTGCTCCATATATATGAAAAATGTCAGTTAATTTTGAGGCAATTCAACAAGTAGAATTACTAGTTTAATAGTTTACCTTCAACACAAAACTTTCTCAAAGAAACAGAACTGAATTAAGAGTCAGAAGACTTGAGCCCATCAATTTTACAGAAAGTGTTATATTTGCAAATTTTGCCTGTAACATGATCATTTTATGTTTCCTATATAAGTCTATGACTTATATAGGAATTAAACTGTGAATTGTCTGAGGAGGCTTTACAAATAGCTGAGGAAGGAAGAGAAGCTAAAAGCAAGGGAGAAAGGGAAAGATATACCTAACTGAAGGCAGAGTTACAGAGAGCAGCAAAGAGAGATAAGAAGGCCTTCTTAAATGAAAATTGCAAAGAAGTAGAGGAAAACAATATAATGGGAAAGACTAGAGATTTCTTCAAGAAAACTGGGGATATCAAGGGAGCATTTCATGTAAGGATGAGCATGGTAAAGGACTGAAATGGTAAGAATCTAACAGAAGCAGAATTGATAAAGAAAAGGCAGAAATAATACACAGAAGAACTATGCTTAAAAAGTCTTAATGACCAGGAAAGACATCATAGTGTGGTCACTCACCTAGAGCCAGACATCCCGGTGTGTGAAGTCAAGTGGAAGCATTACTACAAACAAAGCTAGTGGAGGAGATGGAATTCTAACTGAGCTGTTTCAAATCCTAAAAGATGATGCTGTTAAAGTGCTACACTCAATATATGCACAAATTTGGAAAACTCAGCAGTGGAACAGGACTAAAAAAGGTCAGTTTTCATTCCAATCCCAAAGAAGGGGAATGGCAAAGAATGTTCAAACTACCATACAATTGTGTGTATTTCTCATGCTAGTAAGGTTATACTCAAAATCCTTCAAGGTAGGCTTCCACAGTACGTGAACTGAGAGCTTCCAGATGTAGAAGTTGGATTTAGAAAATGCAGAGGAACCAGAGATCAAATAGCTAACATTCATTGGATCATAGAGAAAGCAAGGGAATTCCAGAAAAACATCTACTTCTGCTTCACTGACTACATGAAAGCCTTTGATTGTGTGGATCACAATAAATTGTGGAAAATTCTAAAAGAGATGGGAATGCCAGACCACCTTACCTGTCTCCTGAGAAATTTGTATGTAGGTCAAGAAGCAACAGTTGGAACTGGACATGAAACAACAGACTGATTCAAAATTGGGAAAGGAGTACATCAAGGCTGTATATTGTCACCCCGTTTACTTAACTTATATGATATGCAGAGTACATCATGCAAAATGCCAGGCTGGATAAATCACAAGATGGAATCAAGATTGCCAGGAGAATCAACTACCTCAGATATGCAGATGATACCACTCAAATGGCAAAAAGTGAAGAGGAACTAAAAACCCTCCTAATGAGGGTTAAAGAGGAGAGTAAAAATGCTGGCTTAAAACTCAGCATTCAAAAAACTAAGATCATGACATCCAGTCCCATCACTTCATAGCAAATAGAAGGGGAAAAAGCGTAAAAAGTGACAGATTTTATTCTCTTGGGCTCCAAAATCACTGCAGACAGTGACTGCAGCCATGAAATTAGAAGTTGCTTACTCCTTGGAGGGGAAGTTATGACAAACCTAGACATTGTATTAAAAAGCAGAGAGGGCACTTTGCTGACAAAGGTCTATATAGTCAAACTATGGTTTTGCCAGTAGTCATGTACAGATGTGACAGCTGGACCATAAAAAGGCTGAGCACTGAAGAAATGATGCTTTCAAATTGTGGTGTTGGAGAAGACTCTTGAGAGTCCCTTGGACAACAAGGAGATCAAACCAGTCAATCCTAAAGGAAATCAAACCTGAATATTCATTGGAAGGACTGATGCTGAAGCTCCAATACTTTGGTTTCCTGATGGGAAGAGCTGACTCATCAGAAAAGACCCTGATTCTAGAAATTATTGAAGGTAAAGGAGAAGAGGGTGGTAGTAGATGAGATGGTTAGATAGCATCACCAACTCAATGGTGACTGATTTGAGCAAACTCTGGGAGATAGTGAAGGACAAGGAAGACTGGTGTGCTGCAGTCCATGGGGTTGCAAAGAGTAGGACACAACTTAGTGACTGAACAACAACAAATGCATAAATTATAAGATGCTATATACATATAAAACAGTTTCATAAGATTCCTTTTCCTTTCTTCTTTCCTTTCTTTCTTTTTTAAAAAAAATATAATGAAAACATTGCCCTTTATTTTATCTGCTGCATAATTTTTTCAGGACCAGAAAAAAAAGCATTAATGTTCTGCTAAAATTTTAGACTGTTTTGTTGTGTTGATGCTCTTGCAGTTTTAACTCAACAGTACTAAATCACTCTCTCTTTGCCTTATAAAACAGAATCCAAAGCTAAGTATATAGTTATGCAATAGGAAGTTAGTTCACCGAAGCCTCTTCTCATTTCATTTCTTGAATCTTTTATTTGCCCTTTTTTGAGTATAGTTTAACATTATAATCATTTTAGGTATGTTTTTAACTATTTACTTTTACTGTACCTCATTTTAAGAAGGGTTAAATAGTTCATATTTAGAAACAGATTATAAGCAGCACACTGTAAATATAAATAGCATGTTCAGACCAAGAAACACTCTTGGTTGGTCCCAGTCAAAATACTGTGGTGTCTTCCATGGCCTCAGTCCCTCATATTCTTATCTGCTTTAGGAAGCATCCCTTTGATTAGTTTCCATTCCCTTTAATCCTTTCTGTTTCTGGACTTTCTCTTCCCGTTCTCCCTTCATTCAATTCCTTTACCTCTATTCTATCTTCCTTCTGTCTCCATGCCAATTTCCAAGTCATTGAGTGTCTCAGAGGAGAAGGAGTAACTTTTCAAAGTTGTAAAATGTTCCCAAACCTGCTCATTCTCTACCTGGGTCCGTCCATTACTCGTTGCCTAATAAGCATTTCAGTGTCTGGACACTGTTGCCAGGAATGTGTGTGTGTGTGTGCATAAAAACCTGAGCCCTGACCTGATGAACTGTGGTTTTAATTCGTGTTTTTACATCACCAGACTATGATCACATTTCATATTCAAAGTGATTAACCCTTGGTAAGTTTATATGATGCTCATTTATTATAATGGGAATTTTGAAGATCTGATCACAACTAAAGACTGAGGGGACAACAGAGGATGAGATGGCTGGATGGCATCACCAACTCAATGGACATGAGTTTGAGCAAGCTCTGGGAGCTGGTGATGGACAGGGAAGCCTGGCGTGCTGCAGTCCATGGGGTTGCAAAGAGACAAACATGACTGTGTGACTGAACTGAATTGAACTGAAAGACTGAAGAGAACTCTTGCTTCAGACGTTTTGTAAAAATGCAATTCCTTCTCACCAGCCACTGCCTCTTGACGCTAAAAATACAGTCTGTTAGACAAGTGGAAAGCTTACAACTGGTACCTTCTCCTTCAGTTTCTTGCTTCTGGCCTGGGATCCACCTCTCACACTTTTACCTCAAGCAGTTTTGCTGCAGCCACTGCATGCCAAGTAGACTGTTAACCACTGTTTGTACAGAAACCATTAGTTGTTAAGATGGCACCCTCTCAGAACAACTCTGCTAAGAGAAAGAATGTATCATAAAAGGAGGTTCAGGGCAGAAACTCAGGTGGCAAATTGAATGTAAAATTTACTGGGAAGTCTGCAAGGAGATCCAACCTGTCCATCCTAAAGGAGATCAGTCCTGGGTGTTCACTGGAAGGACTGATGCTGAAGCTGAAACTCCAGTACTTTGGCCACCTCATGCAAAGAGTTGACTCACTGGAAAAGACCCTGATGCTGGGAGGGATTGGGGGCAGGAGGAGAAGGGGACGATAGAGAATGAGATGGCTGGATAGCATCACAGACTCGATGGGCATGAGTTTGAGTAAACTCTGGGAGTTGGTGATGGACAGGGAGGCCTGGTGTACTGTGATTCATGGGGTCGCAAAGAGTCAGACATGAATGAGCGACTGAACTGAACTGAACTGATCCAGCATTTCTTTAGAGTTCGCACAACACCTAGCATATTGCTGGAGCTCTTAATACTATGCCTTACTGGTTTGAGCAAATGTGGAGGGGTGGGAGTATAACTTGCCTAGCCAGAAAGCCTTCAGTAAAGAAGCACACTGTATGGAAGTCCCTGGAGGCCAGTGGTTAGGGCTCTGTGCTTCTACTTCCACAAGCCTGGGTTCTATCCCTGGTCAGGGAACTAAGATCCCACAAGTTGAGTGGTGTGGCAAACAAAATAAAATGAGAAAGAAAAAAAAAAAACACTGTGTTGTTTCCCTAAGAGGGATTATGGAGAGTAAGTGGGAGGCTTGAATTATTTATGAAAACTTTTCATAACTAGCATGGCTGCCAAGGGAATGAGCCAATGTGGCCTCAGGTAGATAACTTACTGCCAAAACTCCAATTTCTTTTTCACTTTTGCTAATTCTAGTGGTCTTTTCAAACTTCCCTTTTTGGTGATAGATCCCTAAAGATGTGTGTTTAATGTGACAGAAAAACCTATAAACACCTCCAGTAAAACAGAAACAGAAGTAGTTTGTAAATGAGAGCTCAGGCAGGAGTAAAAGCCATTTACTGAATTGAAAGTAGGGAAAATGAGGGACTCAGGGACCTCTGTTCAAAGAAATCTCAAATGATTATACGTATATGCTTTGCTTCACAGCTATCCTGTCACCCCACATGACAGAAAAAAATATGAAGAGCAAAGCAGGCCTAATGAGGCAAAGGATGGTTCTTCTTTGTGCCTCAGTCTCTCTATCTGCAAAATGGAATTAAGGATATCAACATCAGGGTTGCTCTTTCCTTACAGAGGTATTTTGAAGATGCAAAATGGCAGCAAGCACAAAAATGATATATTGGTCTGATTATGTTATCATCAGAGACATAGTTTCAAAATGAAAATCTGATCACATCATACATTTCATGGTTTGAAACATTTCAATGATTCCTGTTTCTCTGGGGTTAAAGATGAAGATCTTTATCTCACCCAGGCTAGCCAGGCCCCACAGTATTCATCTCTACCCTGAGTCCTCTCCAAGTGCTCTGTCATCCAACGCCCCTGGACCTCATTTAGTTCCTCATAAGCACTGTCCTCACCAGGGCTGTGAGGTCATTGCATACAAGTTCCCTCCAGTAGGATCGTCCTTCTCTCCTGTTTTAGCCTCATTGTGTGTGTGCTAAGTCACTTCTGTCATGTTCGACTCTTTGCAACCCTATGGACCATAGCCTACCAGGTTCCTCTGTCCACGGGATTCCCCCGGCAAGAATACTGGAGTGGGTTGCCATCCCTGACCCTGGGGGATCTTACCAACTGAGGGATCGAACCTGTGTCTTTCATGTCTCCTGTATTGGCAGACAGGTTCTTTACGACTAGCACCACTTGGGAAACCCTTTCACCTCATTAACCCCACTCATTTTTCTGAGCTGATTTCCTCAGGGAAGCCTAGATGACATGTCTAAGACATATTCTTCTTCTGACAGTCACTTATAGAGCCTCTTCTTGGTAATACTTATCACCTGTTAGTTTGCTTGTGTGATTATGTGTTTAATATACATCTTCCCACAACACCGTAAACTCTGCTTTTGCCATTATTTCAGCAGTGTTCCTCCCACATGGTAGATACTTGAGGTGTAGTACATACAGAAAAAAAAGACACAGATAAAATAAAACATTAGATTAAAAAATGAAGGAGAGAAAGCAAGGCAAGAAAGAGGGAAAGAAGAAAGGATGAAATGTCTAGCTGGAAAAGAAACAGTGCAGTTATTTGGTGTCAAATATACTATCACAGTTAAAACTATGTTAGAACTACTTACAGAGGTGGTTTTGTTTCTTTCTTCTTTTCCAAGGTATTACCTCATCCTTCCTTAAAGTCCACGTCCACCAGGCATAGCAACTCTACACTGCTAGTCTACACGCAAAATCTTGTTTACTGTATTGTTATTGTAAAACTCTGGCATGGATTATTCATGATGAATCAGGTTCGGAATAGAGTCAAGGAGACAGAGGTTTATAGAGACTAATCTGGCATTCACGACATGATGTAGGGACCTTACACAGCACATGAATTAGGAGGATTTGTTTTTGTAAAACGGCCAATTCTTTGATGTAAATTATTCCACAGATGACTGGTAAAGAGAAAGATGTTCTTAAAACATCAGAAGTAATCTTGGTTCTTATGTAGGTTGCCAGTAGCTTAATGTTTTAAAGTTATCCCAAGCAAGTTTTGTCACAATTAAAGAAAATTCATAGCAACACAGGAAGATCTTCAGGAACAAAAGCTTAAAAGTCTACAGAAGGCTTTTCCTTTGGTGCTTCAAGGACATCTCTACAGTGATGACCAAGAGAGGTGGGATGGGGGAGGGGAGGGAGACTCAAGAGGGAGGAAATATATTTATAATTATGGCTGATTCATGTTGTTTATGGCAGAAGACAACACAGCATTATAAAGCAATTTCCCCAAAATTAAAAATAAATTTTTTAAAAAAGAAAAACAGACCATCTCTGGGTATGCAACTATGTTAAACTCACTGGTGAAGCAGTCAATCCAGATTAAGAAACTGTAAAGACATCAGTCCCTGTATTAAAACAATGGATTAATGAAAAAGTCTAAACAGTAGATCAGATTTTTAGTTTGGAGAAAAGTGATTCATTTTGGAAAACTGACATCTCAAAGGAACAAGTAGGAGCTCCAGGACATAGGACTACCGATAACCAATTCACTTTGGAGGCAGGTGCAAATGCTATTAGTGTGTTAATAATACCAGGGTGGGTGGGTGGGTAGGTGTGTGTAGTGTGTAGGATGGTAACTTTATTATTTAGTAACTTTATTTCTTGAAGAGCTCTGTTCTTCAAATTCCAAGTTTTGAGTGGTCTCCCCTTGTTTTATTTTCCTCATGGGCCTTGTTATTTTTAGTGTTCAATTTTGCAGAATGGAAGGTTTTCCAATAGTGCAAACATTGGCATTATAACAGAAACACCCATATCTCTCTTTTATGCTACTGTCTCTGGCTAAAAAAGAACTAATATTTTGTCTGGCTACCGATTATGTTGGGAAAATTTGAAAGCAAGGGAAATATGTGTTGTTTTGATATTTGAAATGACCTCTCTAGAATCTAGTCAGGTAGGAACCTAGGTGTTCTTTCGACTTTAAATGAAGATATAATTTTTCTCTGGCAGGCAGAAAGCATTCTCCAACTGTGTCCATGTACCCCATAAGAGTCAGTATTGCCCATCTCCAAAATTTTATATTTGAGTCTGTCATAATTACAAAACTTTTCCTGAAAATTGTATAATCCACTATTTTAGAAGTGTAGTCCTAATATCTCCAAGGCTCTGACATCAAATCTCCTGATTCCCTTCTGTTTCTCCCTACTGTCCTATGTCTTAGGGGATTTCATACATTGAGTTTTCATGGTGAAATAGGTATATTTCCCTACAGAGGTATGCATATTACATCCTACCACAACCTTGCCTCAACAAGGTATCTATGCATGGATGTCAGTTCACTTGAAGAAATGTGTTGTTTTTCTCCTCTCATCAGCCAAATTATTCAGAGGTGAATTTACACCAGCTTATGCAAATATGTCATAAAAACCAGTAGCCTTGGGTTTCCTCTTAAAGATGATCTACTTCACAATCAACACACACACACACACACACACACACACACATATACACACACACACAAAAAGCCGTTGGATCATATCGGAAACTAGGGAGAAGAAACCATGTAATAGAATTTCATACAGCTCTAGGGATTTAACCATCTTGAAATCTCTGAATTAGAAATGCAACTAAATCTTCTTTCAGATAATCTGGTGATCAAAGATTGAAGCACAGGAGCACAAAAACTGTAAAATTTGTAAGGTCTAGTCTGGCAACTATGAAGAAATTACTTTTTTAAGAGTGAGCATTTTTTGGTGAAATGATACAAATTGTTAATTATAAGATGAATAATTTCTGAGGATCTAATATACAGCATGGTGGCTACAATTAACAATACTTTACTGTATACTTAAAATTTGCTGACAGAGTAGCTCTTGAGTTTCTCACTGCTGGGGAGAAAAAGAGTAACTATGAGGTGATAGACGTGTTAATTAACTTGACTGTGGTAATTAGTTCACAATGTGTATGTATTACATACCATCACATTGTATGACTTAAATATATATAATTTTTACTTGTCAATTATATTTCAGTAAAGCTAAGATGGGAGGAAGGAAGCAGTTTTTTCTCCTTTCCAGATTATCTGAGATCTTTCATTTATAAAACTTTATCAGATGAGCATCACAATAGTAATTCCTAGGAGTGGGAGGTATGGCCATTATAAGAGGTCTTAAAAACACAGAGTTAAGACCACAGGGAGAAACAAGCAGAGTCCATTTTTACTACCTCAGAAACAGAGGATTAAGAAAGTCTATAGAGGCCCATTGTACATCCAGGTAGAAATAAGACTCTGTCATGCAGAATTTTGTAAGGTTACTGTTTACACGGTCCATGAGAATACCATAAGTATCTTGACTTCAGGAGTCAGTTGGAGAGAAGCCTGCCAAAGATTTCTGTGTGTAATACCTGAAGAAATCTCTAATGCACCTTTATCAGATTGAAAAACAACTGTTTGAGAACTGAACTCCCATTTGAGAATGAGAATTAATACAGTCTGCTGTAGAATTAATCTTCATGTAATCATATAAACTGTAAATAATATTTAGAATTCCAACTTACCTCAGTAAAAATAAGCCCAGCATGTTGAAAGGAAATATTTTTCTTCTTGTTTTATCAGGAGGTCTCACATTTCATTGATCGTCTTCTTTGTACTTTGAACTATTTTCCTCTCTTTTTTGTCCTCTGCTGACATGGCTATCTGCATGTATCAAGAACTGCTTTGATTTTGCCTCTCAAAGCTCACATTTTAAGTGTAGGGAATGATCAAGTCTGTTGCTCAGTGTGATAGAATCTCTGGTTTTCTGGGGTCCTAAGAGCTTACAATTTTATAAGATGTTGGCTTCTTTGAAAAGTTGGATGTAATCTGGGATACAGTAGTTGGGGAAGAGGTAGAAAGAGAAAAGGAAAAATAAAGACAATGATTATTATGGGTACAAGTAAACAGATGTAGGCAAAGGTATCTAGAAGCCCTAGACTGAGAGAGGAGAAAGTACATCCACAGCTAAGCACATGGGATGTCTGAATGTAGCGTGGTCCATGGTTTGAAGGGAAAAGAGGCAGGGTTTATACTTGCTGGTTGCTTTTGGAATAAGGGCCTGGATGGCTTGGTAACACATTCCCTTCATAGATAATCAAGCTAATGTTGGACAGACGTCAATACTTTCTTAAAACTCTGATAAATCTGAGTCTAATATCTGAAAATTTTTTGACATTATAGAGGTAGAATGTAAAAACACAAGAATTCTCAAAAAAAATCTGCTTCATCTATTAAAATTTTAAGAGAGAGACAACTTCACATGTTAGTCAAAATCCTAGATTAGGTACAAATACAGATGGTCTTACTTGTTGCCTTTGTGGCTGGGCAAGTTAGTTAACCTCTTTAGTACTCAGTCTCTTTGCCTACACAGTTGGAACAACCAAACCTAACTCATTCAGTTATTCAACAAATATTCATGGAGGACGTACTATGTGCCAAGCACAGTTCTAGGCACCATAAACACAACAAAGAACAGAGTGTAGAAAAATCCTGGCCAAATAGAACTTCCATGCTAATGTGGTACACGGATTGAGCTGATTTAAATGAATAAATTAATGTGGCCCTGGCACATTTGGTAACTATGGCTATGAAAAGTGTGTCCTTCAGAATGCTTCTTACCAGATACTATTTTCTTAGAAATTGTGTGTGTGTGTGTGTGTGTGTGTTGTCTTGGAACTTGTTGTTCTGCTTCTGCCCAGCTGTTTCTGGGCTTTCTCCACTCTTTGGTAATATCTTCAAATTCTCATTATCTCCTGGACACTTGCTCTAAGCACTCAGATGTGTTACCATCTCTCCCATTAAAAGCAAACAAACAATAAACAGCAGAGCAATAGTAAAAAAGGCCCCTTGAGTCATCCAGGCCTCTTAAGCTGCTGAACCCTCTTTCCTTCTAACAACTTTTACCTAAAGAATGTCTTTGCAAGCAGTCTTCATGTTCGCACTTCATATTTCCTGTCAGGTGGTTCCATCCTGGCATCTGTTCACACCATTCAACTACACTTGCTCTTGCTTATTAGCTCATAAATGACCTTCCTCCGTGTTCCTAAACCCAACATACGTTCTCCAGTCCTTATCTCAGGCCATTTATCATCAGCTTCTTCCTGCTAGAAATATTCTTCTCCTTTCAATTCCACAATTATAAGCCTTTCTGATTTTCCTCCTGCCTTTCCAGCCATTCCATCTCAGTTTCTTTTGTAAACTTCTCACACTCAATCTGTCTTTTAAACGTTGACATTCAGTCTGTCTTCACTGGTCTTGGCTCTCTTTGTGTCTTCTCTGTCATTCCTGATCACTTCTTGTGTATGTTAGTCACTCAGTTGTGTCTGACTCTTTGTGATCCTATGGACTATAGCCCACCAGGCTCCTCCATCCATGGGATTCTCCAGGCAAGAATACTAGAGTGGGTTGTCATTCCCTTCTCCAGGGGATCTTCCCAACGCAGGGATCGAACCCAGGTCTCCAGCATTGTAGGCAGATTCTTTACCATCTGAGCTACCAGGGAAGTCCAATCACTTCTTACGTGCATGTTCAGTTGATCTTTGCAACCCTATGGACTGCAGTCTGCCAAACTCCTCTGTCCATGGGATTTTCCAGGCAAGAAATACTGGAGTGGGTTACCATTTCCTCCTCCAGGGGATCTTCCTGACCCAAGGATTAAACCCACATCTCCTGTGTCTCCTGTATTTGCAGACTGATTCTTTACCACTGGGCCACCTGGGAAGCCCTTGATTACTTCTTACTTGTGTCTTACTTCACTTCCATTGGTTATATTGTCCATTCTCATGACTTCAGATACCATTTAAACTTTGTGTTTCCTTGCAAGACCTTCTTCTAGACAAATACAACCAACTTCTTTTAAATCTCTACTCGACTATCTCACCAGTATTATAAATTGAATGTGCGCGAATCAGAACCTTTTTTCCTAAACACCCAAATTTCAAATGCACTTTTTCTCCAATATTCAACACCATTCATCCAGTTGCTTATGCTGAAATGCGGGAACTGTGCTTGGCACCTTCCTATCTCCTACCCCCAAAACCAAAGTCCCATACATTCCACCTCTTAACTACATCTCACAACTCTTCACTTCTCAAAATTGCCAATTCCACTGGCCAAGGTCAAGCAAGCCACACACCAAAGAGCTTTCTCACAATTCTACTTCACTTACATTTATCCTTTTCCAATCTATTTTCTACTCAGCAGCCAGGGTATGGCATTAAAATAAATAACTGATTATTTTACAACCTTACTTAACACTTGAAAGATACTATATGTCTCTCATGAAGACAAAAATTCTCAATATGATTCTTAAAGCCCTAAAAAAGCTAACTTATTACATTTACTAAACCTACAAAGTATATTTGTGTATGTAAATTTTGTAAATAAATTTGTGAATAAAAATTATTTCCCTTTAATATTAAGAACTTCAAAATCCAAAGGGCAGTAACTATATGCACACACTGTCATTCATATGCACACATGTGTAGAGACACATCACAGCTTGGATTCAGACTTCTCAGAATTTCCATTTTTAATATTTCGAGTGTCTGTCCTTAGCACTTAACATGTGCTGCACTAGGGCTTAAAAGCCTTCACACAGAAAGAAAGTCCTAAAGCATCCCAATAGGCCGTGATGCTGGAGAACATCACAGGATTTCTTCTCTCCTTTCCTCACCTCCATTTCTCTCACAGAAACCATGCTCCGTGACATGAGACAAATGAGCCTCTCCAGAAGTTATTACAGAGATTGTCTGGGCTCTACTTTTTTGATATACAGATCAATCTAGGAGGAAAAAATGTCCTTTGCATCTTCACCAATAGAATTTTGATAGAAGCAGTGACATTTGCTGAAACAAGTTTGTGTAAAAAATGTGCTCCATACTTGTGTGGTTTTTCTTGGTGTTTGTCTATATGTCTGATGAGACACTCATAAATTCTCCCTTTTGCTCCTTTCTACACCATTATTCTGTTTGGCCCAAAATAAATATTGTGATGGCTGGACCATTCACTGGAGGCTGATCTCCATCCTTTGAAGCTGAGTGTTGAACAGAACTACTCTATTGCTTACCTTTTAGTGCCTCTCACCAATCTACACATTTGCCCAGATGTTTGAGGCTCAATAGGGCAAAAGATTTACCTATTTATTCAAGTGTGGAGGAACAAAGAAGGATAAAGTTTACAAACAGGTCTTTATATCAACTTACTTTGAGGATATATTTCTGTTCTATAACATGCATTTAAATAAATCAGTTTCTGAAGAGTGGTAAACCACTGACACCATTTATATTATCTGATGGAATGGGCCGAGAGGTTTCAATTACTTTGGACAGGGACCACTTCAGAAGTGACTTGATCTATATTAAGTTAGCTTTTATTGCCTTTATAGCCATCGTAATGGGGCTATGTCATGGCATAATAGAAAGAGAAAGTGTCTGGCATTAAAGTGACCTGTTTGTGCAAACTCCATCCCAAACTCCTGAGACAACAGGCACAGAGTCTGTTCTACAACATCATTAATTAAGAGAATAGAGACATGCAGTATACTACAGCATACTGCGCACTGACACCACACATATGCACATACAACCTTTCCATCATCTAACAATTTCAGCACAGATTCACGAGCAACCTCACTATATCAGGCAATGGTGATGTGACTAATTAACAATAAGCTTCTCTATTTCACAGCAGGTTCACCATATTTAGGGATTACTGGGCAATGAGCAGGTGGCTCTAATGACAGATAAGAGAAAGTTAAAGAAAGTGCCACGTGAAATAGTGAATGGAATCACAGAAGATGGCAAGATGAGTAAAGTCCAAAGTTAAAGACAGACTAACAAATGAATAAGGAGGAATTAGAACGCAGTTCACTTTCATGCATTGGAGAAAGAAATGGCAACCCATTCCAGTGTTCTTGCCTGGAGAATCCCAGGGACGGGGGAGCCTGGTGGGCTGCCGTCTATGGGGTCACACAGAGTCGGACATGACTGAAGCGACTTAGCAGCAGCAGCAGTACAGAACTACGATATGACCCAGCAATCTAATTACTGGACATATACCTTGAGAGATCATAATTCAAAAAGACATGTATCCCAGTGTTCACTGCAGCACCATTTACAACAGCCAAGACATGGAAGCAACCTAAACATCCATCAACAGATGCATGGAAAGAGGATGTGGTATGCATATACAATGGAATATTACTCAGCCATAAAAATGAATGAAACTGTGCCATTTGTAGAGATGTGGATGGACCCAGAGACTGTCATACAGAGTGAAGTAAGTCAGAAAGAGAAAAACAAATATTGTATGTTAACACGTATGTATGCAGTCTAGAAAGATGGTACAGATGAGTCTGTTTGCAGGGCAGGAATAGAGATACAGACATACAGAATGGATATGTGGCATGGTGGGGGGTGGGGGATGAGGGTGGGATGAATTGGGAGATTAGTTTGACATAAATACACTACCCTGTTTAAAATAGATAGATAGTGGGAACCTGCTGTATAGTACAGGGAACTCAACTCTGCTCTGTGATGATGGAGAGGAGTGGGATGGGTAGTGGGGTGGAAGGGAGGTCCAAAAGTTGGGGGGGGATATATGTATACATATAGCTGATTCACTTCGTGGTACAGCAGAAACTAACAAAACATTGTAAAGCAATTATACTCCAATAAAACAAATTAAGAAATAAAAAACAGCTTTAAAAAAAAGAATGCAACAGTAACCACAAGGAAATATACTTATTTCCAAGATATTTGGATGAAGTGGTTAAAAATTAGGAGTGAAAGCCCCAGCTTGTGATTCACTTTGACACTCTGTGATGCTGCTGCTGCTGCTGCTGCTAAGTCACTTCAGTCATGTCTGACTCTGTGCGACCCCATAGCCGGCAGCCCACCAGGCTCCCCCGTCCCTGGGATTCTCCAGGCAAGAACACTGGAGTGGGTTGCCATTTCTTTCTCCAATGCATGAAAGTGAAAAGTGAAAGTGAAGTTGGAGAGTCCTAATTGTAAGCGTTTGTAATCTAACAGGTATGCTTTGTAGGGTCTCAATGTATCTGTCACTTTTGTGATCTTATTGTAAAGAATACGATGTGTGTGGTGACACTGTTGTCTTTAGGCATAGGAAGGAAGTGCCCGCTGCAGGCTGGGCTTACTCCTGAGCTCAGGAGACGCTAGTATTTGTCACGCACAGGTAGTAAGTAAAAACAGTGGATTATGAGGTGACATAGAAACATGTCTCACATGGGATATCAGCCATAAAATCCCTCCTAAAGACCAACACAGAGCAGATATCCTGTTAAACTGCTTCTAGAATATAGACGCATGGGAAAGCATGATATGGGGAATTACAATGAGAATCTAAGTCAACAAGTAAAAAAGCACATGTAGACAAAATTGTCATTGAATAACCTCTTTCTTGCTTCCCTGGTGGCCCAGTAGTAAAGACTCTGGCTGCCAATGCACGAGACATGGGTTCCATCCTTGGGCAGGGAAGATCCCCTGGAGGAGGAAATGGCAACCCACTCCAGTATTCTCACTTAGGAAATCCCATGGACAGAGGAGACTGGCAGGCTGCAGTCCACGAGTCACAAAGAGTAGGACACGCACAACAAAAACAATGATCTCTTTCTTATTGATATGAAAGTTTGAAAACAACTGATCTACACTAAAGAAAGAAAAGAGAACCCTAAATTCAGATGTCAAGACATGAAAGCTATTCTGTTTTTAAGATCATTGTGAAATCACTAATGGTAAATGAAGGATCAGTAGAGAATTTTTAAATATTACATTATGCAAATGGTTTACCCATTTTGGTTGAAAAATAAATCTAAAGCCTTGATACACGACAGTCTTGCTGTTGCTATGAGATCTGGGTGACCTCTAGGACGCCCTAACACACACATGAATTCATACTTCTGAGGAGTAGGATGATACCTCTTTTTCTTTGAACGAATCCTAGATGGGTTGCTGCATAAAGATTAACCATCAACCTGCGATTGGAGACTGGAGTTAAAGTAAACATTCTGTGATGACAATGGTGATTATGTTCTCACAAGGAAGAGTCCATTTGCAATGCCAATCCTTCACAAAACTCAAGGAGGAATATTAACTCCAGATGTTACTTTATAATTATGGGCTTTTAAAAGTCATGACACATATCAGATTGATTTGTTTTCCTTTGTCATCACTGCATTTGTCTTCTAGGAAGTATTAGACATTCCCAAATTAGCTAACTTTCAATAACAAAAGAAACTTTTATATAAACAATTGTTCTTCTCCATCATTAATTTAATGGAAATAGTGCGATTATGGTTAAGAGAGGAAATTGCAATCACCAACTCTTCTCTGCTGCTCCCTCTTCCTGTGTTTAAAAATAGAAATTATCCTTCTGGCAAATGTTCTTTATAAAGATATAAGTTGTAGGGTAGGATTATTTCATGACTTCAAATAAGTTTTCTTTTTTTAAGAAAAGATGTCCCAAAGTTTCTAAAAGTTAAGCCGAACCACAAGATATACAAGCAGTTTAGACATGACCAAGACAGTGTCTTCCCCTCCCAGCTAACTTTTTATTAAAAACCACGTACTTTATTTCAACATTCTGAGCAGATCCTAGACAACTATGTGCATACAAGTCCCAGAGCAGACATAAAAACCAGATGGGAAAGAGATTTATAAGAACCAATCTCAAAAGAATATTTGCAAGCAGAATGTCAACTCTACATTGATTTCAGCAGTGTATTTTGATTTACAATACAGATGTCTTTTCAGAATTTTCACTTTTCCTTATGTATGAATAAAGTGTGAGGAGGTTATCATCCCAGCTGCTCACTTCAAATGTTCCAGCCCTAAACAACACCAACCAAATTATCATTTACTTTTATCCCCCGGGAAGTACAGATTTTTCTAGTTAGATTTTATAGGCAAATTATTAAATAAAGTGAGTGGTTGCTCCTATGCTTAAGAATATTTTCTCAAGGATACTACCTTGTCACATTTCAAGGATTTTAACAAGACAGTGCAAGAATCAAAGTATTTTCTTTTGTTACTCTCTCATTATACAGCAATGGTACACTGAGATGCTTTATGGATATGAGTTTGAGCAAGCTCCGGGAGGTGGTGAAGGACAGGGAAGCCTGGCGTGCTGCAGTCCATAGTCGGACATAGGTAGTAAAAAAATAAAAAATACCTCCAAGGAGTCAGAGTCTCCTTGAAAAAGAAGTGAAAAAAAAGAAAGATCTGATGTGTTGTGGAATTTACAAAGAATTATCTTAACACTGAGAGGGAAGCCCATCACTCTACCAGGAAAGACAAGGAAAGAAGGGAAAGATGGAGGTAATGGGATGCAACTCTCAAAAACACATAAATTTAATGAAATTTGAACCTCTAAAGAAAGACTGTTTGGTTCTCACCTTATTTTGTCATAGGGAATGGAATAAATCCTGAAATAATACAATATCAGAGTCATCAGCAAACATTTATTGAGTAAATTATATAATGATTTCCAGTTGATAAGAAGTATTCACTCTATAGAAAAAATACCTGAAGTATACTTTAGTACCTCACATGCTAGGTGCCTCTGGTTTTTTCAATGTTTGAAAAATTCTAATATTTAATTGTAATCTTCTTCCAGGGAGCCTGATAGTTCTATGATATGTAAGCATAATGACTACCGTCAACCAAGATTTATTGAGCTCCTACTGATGTGATTGGATTTGTGACATGGGGGAAGGAGAAATGTGTTAGGAAGTAGATAATTTAAATGAGTACGTACACATATACATGCAGCACTGGGATCACACAATCCAATTTATTTTTGGAGGGCTGTATGCATCAATTGGTTTATGCTGACTCTGACAGTGTAATTTATGCAAAGACACTCAAATTTCGCAGACCTTATTAAACTATGATAGGTTAGAAACATTTGCTCACTTAAAAGAGCAAACCACTAACTCTGCAAGGTGAAATTTCACCTTTTCTCTTTCCTTTCAAATGGAAAAGAACTGAGTTCAGAAAAATAGCATCAGTTGAAAAAAAATCATTAATGTGTTTCTATCCTGTGAAAAGATAATACCTTCTATTGGGCCAAATGTTATTTAGTTAACCAACTGTCTTTATTAACCAGCACTGTACATTCTATGGCATGGAGTGTGTTTCTATAGAAAGGATATTAATTCTTCACATGATACTCATTCACGCATTTTATTACAAAGCTCAGCCAGTCACTGAAAACATCTACCTCATAGTCATACCTCCTATAAAAGGTTTCATGGTTTACAAAGCACTTCACATTCATTATTTAATTTATTGTTTGGTATAAGAGGTAAGTAACATGTTAAATAGTTCCATTTTTAGACAAAGAAACATTTTCAAAATGCTTATGTAAGTTAACGGAGGTTATACAGTTAGTAATGAATATTCATAACGGTGAACCCTAGACCTCCTAAGAATGGTTGAACATGACCTATATAGTTTGTGTTAATTACCTGGTCTTATTTTATTCTAATCCATTGAAAACAAGCAAACCAAGTATGTCAAAAGCAGTCACTCAGGATTAACTAGACTATTTGATTAACCCAAATGCCCTTAAACAATGTTAAATATGGTTAAGTTTTCATTTTTTTCAGAAATAAAGCCAAATCTGTCACCTTTCTTAAAGAAAACAGAGTGACCCTGAGGTAGAGCTTTGGGGATGTAAACTTATAACTTTCCTTGAAAGCAATAATTCATGAAAAAGTGCATGTGATGAGAAACCAGGCCAAGACCTTGAAGGTATGCGATTACTGTCAGGTTACGCTCTAGGCTTCCAAGAACATATTCTGTGCAGCCAGGTGACTTGGGAATGACAGGAAGGGCTATAAGAGCTTTTCCTGTCCTCTCCAGTGCAGCCTCCTTGGACTGATAAACGGGCTCACGTGCCGCTTTCTGAGCGGCATTGCTCAGTGTTGTATTGCTTTGATCTGCCAGCACTACGTGGTATGCAGGAAGGGGGCCGTCTTGAAAGAAGGCAAACACTAGGCAGAAAGAGTTTTAAATCCCAGCCTCCAGTGGAGGGAGCTCTTAGGCAAGTACTAACTTGGCCTTACTCCCAGGAGAAACGCACTGGAAACTGAAAGGCAGTTCCTGTCTCTAATTACCTACATTTAGGAAAAAAGTAAGTAATACCAACCTATGAAGTCACCTCTAGGCTTATATTTATACATTGTCTGATAACAAGATTTCACTAAAAGACAAAAGAGAGTTTGGAGAGCAAAGTGTCATTTCTCTCTCTCTCAGCCTCAATTCAGGCATACTTGGCAAACTGTGTTAGTGTTTTCTAATACGAATTATATGACTAATATATTAATTGAACAAATATTTATTATTGCAAGCAAACAACAGGATTAACTCCATTATCCTGATCATGGAAGCAAAATTTTGTATTAAAAGACCTCATTTGCTTTGATTATCTTGATTACTACAAATGTTCCACTGTTCTGTGTCTAATAACAATTGCGCTACTTTTCCTGTTAGAAAATATTTCCAGTCTGTTGGAAGTCAAACGCTTTGAAGAGGTTCTAAAAGAGCTGCAAAAAATAAATACTAACATGATTCTCCAAGGAACTCAAGAGTCCTTTGCAGGCAATGCAGCACTTACAATATGCAGGTAAAAGCTCATTGTTAATGAATTCAAGACATGCAATTTGGTTGTAGTGGAGCTGAGCAGTAACAAAGGCACTGATGGAAATGACTTTCCCAGTCTTTTGGAGCAGGGAATGAAACAGCCACTCGTTGCAAACTATAAGTAAGAAAAAATTAGCTCCAAATCAAGCAGGTACAAAATGTAAAAGGTCCATGCACACAATCCCATCCTCACCCCTCTTTTCCCAAGCCCTTGATTTCATACATGGTTCGCTTTTGCTTTCTTTTTTTTTCTTTTACTTTCTTCTTTTTGGCCACACCACATGGCAAGCAGAACTTTGCAGACCAGGGATCAAACCCATGCACTTTGCAGTAGAAGCATGGAGTCTTAATCATTGGACCACTGAGGAAATCCTCAACAAATGTTTTGGATGAGTATATTTGAGGTGAGATGGGGGAGGAATGACAAATTGTAAAAGGCTAAACTATCTTTCTAAGAGCACCCAACATCCTTAGTCCACTGTGTCCTTGAGACTTTATCAAATTTTCGATAGAAACTATTGCTAAGCTAGTCTTCTACCAAAAAAGAAAAAAAAAACCCTAAAAATTAATGACTCCCTATTGCCTACAATAAAATGAATATATTGTTTTTTTTAAATTGGGGTATGGTTGATTTATAATGTGTTGGTTGCTGACGTACATCAAAGTGAATCACTATATGGATACACATATTGCTTCTCTCTTGGGCGTTCTTCCCATTCCCATCGCCCATCCCACCCATCCAGGTCACCACAGAGCACAAAGCTGAGCTCCTTGTGCCACACAGCAGCTTTCCACCAGTTTATCTGTTTTGCACATGGTAACATATATATGTCAATCCCAATCTCCCAATTCATCCCACCTCCCCCTCCCCTGGCCTTCAGTCCACACATCTGTTCTCTACCTCTGCATCTCTATTCCTGTCCTACAAATAGGTTCATCTATACTGTTTTTCTAGATTCCACATATACGTGTTAATATATGATATCTTTTTGTCTCTTTCTTACTTACTTCACACTGGATGACAGACACTAGGTTGGATGGAAACACAAAGACCCCAAATAGCCAAAGCAATCTTGAGAAAGAAAAACGGAGCTGGAGGAATCAGGCTCCCTGACTTCAGACTATACTACAAAACTACAGTGATCAAGACAGTATGGTATTGACACAAAAACAGAAACAAAACATAGATCAATAGAATAGGATAGAAAGCCCAGGGATAAATCCACACTGGGTTCAATCCCTGGGTTGGGAAGATCCCCTGGAGAAGGGAAAGGTTACCCACTCCAGTATTCTGGGCTGGAGAACTCCATGGACTTGTATAGTCCGTGGGGTCCCAAAGAGTTAGACATGACTGAGCAACTTTCACTTTTCACATAGTCACCTAATCTATGACAAAAGAGGCAAGAATATACAATGGAGAAAAGACTTTCTCTTCAATAAGTGATACTGGGAAAACTGGACAGCCACATGTAAAAGCATGAAATTAGAACACTCCCTAACACCATACATAAAACTAAACTCTAAATGGATTAAAAACTTAAATGTAAGACTGGACACCATTATATTGGATCTCAAATATCTGTATTGCTATCAGTGAACCAATTTCAATGACAGCTTCTTCTGCCTTCAGCTCTGGCTTACAGAAGACAGCCAACACTGGACTCCACAGTGATGTTAATATTCTTCTCACCAGTGAATTCCTGACCACCTAGGTGAAAATTTGATTTGGGGACCTGTCCATGGACCATAGCCCTCTGCTGATTCTTCTTGCCTCACATAATATACCCATTCCAGCTTGTCTACTTCACTTAGCCTTTTAATTCCTTTCTCTAGTGTGTTTTACTAGGCAATGTTAAGCATTTCAACCTCACTCAATATGAGTCATTGCCTTATCTAGGCTGTAGGAGCCATCCTAGCCACAGGTCTGCACCATCCTCTGGGGCTGTTGGGTGGAAATGGCTAGCACCTCATTCCATCACCCTGCTTGGTCACTGGCCAGGGACTGACCTGAGAATAGCAAGACTCTGGCTCAAATACTGTGGTGCCTGAGGAGGAAGCATGGCACTGCAGACTGTCAGCTAACCACTCCTTTTGCCGCTGGGCTGGGAATTGTATCTTGAAAGAAGAACTGAGTAGTGCATCTCCACATTGGCCACACTTGTATCCACTCACAGAAATGCATTGGGTCATAGGTCAAGCTCTAGATCACCAGAAAAATATGTGTATCTTTAGTAGATGCACAAAAGAATCTTTGACTTCTTAGTCGAAGTAGGGAAGGAGGGAGAGGTGGTATTGTTCAATTGTAAAACTAGTTTTCAGAAGGATTCCATGTAGTTAAGGGTTCTACAACAGAGACTGCAATTGGAAAGAAAAAAAAAACACTATATCTTTTAAACTTAATGGGCCACTAAATGTTAGTGCTTGCAGAGGTAAGTAGTGACTGAATGACCCTGTTAGGTATTTTGATAGAGGTCTATCAATCCTGAAAGAGAGGGTTCAGTAGGATCGTGAGCTCATCTGCTTGAGTCAATTTTCAGTTTTTGATGTGGGATAAAGGAGGTTGTTGATAATTGGTGAACACTTAACTGCACGAAAGTGCAAAGAGGACAGGAGACTGACGGTGTCAGCTTATTTCCCCTAACCTCCCATTGTGTGTCACCAACCAACTTACGAGAAATTTCTACCTTAAAGAAGGGATTTTCATAGCTTATGGCCTAGCCACCCCCTGCCCCTTTGCTATTGTGAATGTTGCAGAATATGAATTGTGTAACTTCTAATTCAATTTCATTATAAAGTTTTTACACTTTGGGTGATTTTCTCATTTGGCTTTCTATACCTTTATATTTTATATGTTATTAATGTTTGGGTTTAAAAACATGTCTGATGATATAATGTGGTTAAGTTTCTAAGGTAGGTATAAGGTGAAAGAGAAGGATTCTAGTCTTTGGTTTACAAACAGTCTATGTCTACTGATGAAGATTTATAATCTTGTGAGTCATTTCACTGCACTAGTGAAATAGACATATACACACATACATAAAGTTTGGCACTACAATGAAATGCCAATGCTTTTGTTAAAAAAATCAATGTCTATAGAAATATAGACATATAATTTCTATATAGATAGAGATATAATTTTTCCCAGTGAAAAGGAGCAGGAGCCAAGTTATTCAGTAGTAGAATGTACTGCCCATAAAAGTTAAGAACCTAATAATGCCAGGATGTTATGTTCAAGGGTAAAATGTGAGGACATATGTAGAATCAGAAGTTGTAAAGGTTTCACTGTTAGTACAATAAGTCAATGTATTAAAAATACTTGTCAACAATTTTCATATATGAATGACATATTAAAAAATCTATTTGGGTTTTTATTGAATCTACCAAGCCTACCTTTCAACAAGTTAAACTCTTCTTCTGGATTAAGTCAATTACTTAACAGAAATTTATTATCTTTGCCTTATAAATTTTTTTAATGTTAAAAAGAAAGAAAAAATAATTTCAAAAAAGCTAAACTCAGCTTACCTACTAGAGTTTTTTAAGAAAGTTTGGCAACAAAGATATTTTCAGTTTTAAGCAGGGAGTAAAACTACTCTCTACATGTATCTGCCTTATACAATAGATCCTCAGCAACTCAGTGGTAGAAATTAGTGATAAGCCTTTCAAGCCTACTTGGATGAAGTTTAAAAAAAATCAAGCAAGAATTTAAAAGCCAAAAGAACTGATGTTTACTGCACCTTCACTACTGACTAGTATTAGAATGTGAGAAGGGAGAACTGTACAAAAAGAATACCTCAAATGTTGGTCAAATAAACTGACCTGGAGAAAAACACATTTCTACACTCAAAAAAGTGTTGAGGGTTATTAATGGTTTGCTTTATCTACAACTCACTGACCCAACTAATTTACTGACAGCTATAGAGATAATAATAATTTTATACAGGAATTCCCTGAGACCTGAAAATTATGCGAAAGGATTTCCTGGGGTAAAAAGGTTAAAAATGGCTGCATTGATTTTTTTTTCACCCTTCATTATGTTCCCCACCATGTACAACTTCCAAATCAAGCTGAACATTTGTAGAGCGGGCACATGCTCAGTCGCCTCAGTTATGTACGACACCTTGTGATGCTATGGACTGTAGCCCACCAGGCTCCTCTCTCTATGGGATTTTCCAGGCAATGATACTGGAGTGGGTTGCCGTTTCCTTCTCCAAGGGATCTTCCTGACCCAGGGATCAAACCCACATTGCCTGCATTGCAGGCAGACTCTTTACCACTAAGCCACTGGGGAAGCCTGAACATTTGTAGAAACCAGCAACTAAAAAAACTAAAATTTTTAATGACTTGGGAATTATTGAACTAAAGAACATTGTTCCTTTTTAACTTTACTAAGGCTTAGTCTGAGACACAAACTACTAACTCAACTACTAGGAAGACAAGAAATATAAATGGTTAAGGTTAAAATGGAGAGTTCTCTAGTGAAAGAGACCAAAATACACTCAGGAGAAAGATCTCAGAATAAAATTAAAGTCTAAACTTGGAAAAATAAATTTGGAAGGATGCCATGGCTGATTTAGAGGCAAGCAAATTAAACCTAGTGAATTTCAAATTAATTTCACAGATGGTATCCAATTCTGATGTGGTTGGCAGGGTTCCAGGTTATATTGGAACATAAAGAAAAAGCAAAAACTCACTTCAATTTTCTTTGGCGATGTGAGATGCCTGATCTTTGTAATTGTGTGTTTATATGTATGTTTGTGTATATTTGTGCATAAGAACATGTTTTTGTATGTATCTAATAAATATGATGCAAAAATTAACAAAGGGAAAAAGTAGCCCTGTCTGCTAGTCAACTAGAAAATAAATTCTCAGATACTTGTCAAGGAAAATATCAAGTAAATATTTATTGGGTCTAGTTTTAAGAACTGCCAGATATATCTTGTTATGACATTGAAAATAAACTAAATCCTTACTCAAGGGGCAGGATTATATATTAGTGATGTATATATTGTAGCTGAAGTCTTGATTCCATGCATTTTACATACAAATAAAAAAATGACAGCTGCCTGAAATACATACTTAATATCTGATATTTAATATCCAATATTATGTATATGCATACATTTTTACTATCTCAGAGAACTACAGGATATTATTCACAGGTACTTATATACATATATATTATTCAATTTTTGATTCATTCTTGTCCCCTGAGATACTTTGCTCTTTTTTAGGTATTTGAAAGCAGATCCACAGCTATTAAGAGACCTCCTTAGTTTCTAAAGTTTAGAAGCTCCCACCCCATATCATTTCAAACATATAAAATCACACCCATGTCACTTGTTAAATACAGCTTCTCTAAAAATTTTTTGAAAGGTTTCTGAAATTTTTAGAAACCTTCTGAATTTTTTTCCATATCTTAAAAAAGCTACTGACAAGCTCATATACTAGTCTAGCCACTAAGGTTATAATGCCTAACAGATAAAACTGCCATTTGGTTACCACTAATGATGCCATCTACTCACAGTACTTAGTGTAAAACCAAGTTTTGCATCATGACCTATATTACCCTATGTGAATCTTAATAATCTTCTCCTTTGGCCCCCACCTCATGTATTATTCCCTTTATTACTGTGTCCACATCACACTGGCAGTCTTTTTGTTCTAAGGACTCATCATGCAGTTGATAAGTAGACGAAGAGAGATGAGTGTTGAGGCAACAGTTTTCAGGGTTTTCATTTTTATTTGTTTAGGACAGGGAAGACCTGAGCTTGCCTGCAGGCAGACAGGAAGAGCTTTGGAGAGAAGAGGAAGAAGAAGAGACCTGTCCTTTTTGATTTTTGAATTACTGCCTAGCGTAGTGCCTGGGTAGCCCACGGAAGGAGACCTCAAATAAACTTTTCCCAAAGGACAATGTGATATAGTGATACCATGATATCAAAGAGAGTATATTGTTTTTCTACTGCTGGGAAAATATCTTCTTCGAAGCTCCTTCACATACTTGTTGACAGGATTTGGTTCCTCACAGGCTATTGCACCCAAGGCCTCACTTCCTTACTGACAGAAGCCATGCTCAATTCCAAGTTACACGGGCCTCTCCATGGGGCAACTCACAACCTGACAGCTGGCTTCCCTCAGAGAAAGCAAGTGAGACAGCGAGAGAGGCTGAGCCCCAAGACAACCAAAGTTTTGTATCACCAAATCTTGGAAGGCAATCCATTACCTGTGCCACACTTTACTCATTAGAAGTAAACAATGTTGACTTTATCTTCTTGGGCTCCAAAATCACTGCGGACAGTGACTGCAGCCATGAAATTAAAAGACGCTTGCTCCTTGGAAGAAAAGCTATAACAAACCTAGACAGCATATTAAAAAGCAGAGACATTACTTTGCTAACAAAGGTCAGTATGGTCAAAGCTTTGGTTTTTCCAGCAGTCGTGTATGTATGTGAGAGTTGGACCATGAAGAAGGGTGAGCGCTGAAAAATTCATGCTTTTAAACTGCAGTATTGGAGAAGACTCTTGAGAGTCCCTTGGATTGCAAGGAGATCAAACCAGCGAATCCTAAAGGAAATCAGTCTTGAATATTCATTGGAAGGACCGATGCTGAAGCGCCAATAATTTAGCCACCTGATGGAAAGAGCTGACTCATTGGAAAAGACCCTGATGCGGGGAAAGATTGAGGGCAGGAGGGAAAGGGGACAACAGAGGACGAGATGGTTGGATGGCATCACTGAATCAATGGACATAAGTTTGAGCAAACTCTGGGAAATGGTGAAGGACAGAGAAACCTGGTGTGCTACAGTCCATGGGGTCACAAAGAGTTGGACATGACTGAGCGAGTGAACAACAAATAATGTTTAAACCAAGACTGGAAAAAAGAAATTTACCAGCTAGAAAAAACAGTATGAGTAAAAGAAAAGATGCAGAGATGTTTATAGCATGTTTCTGGGACTTAAGAATTTCAGTGAGCTTGAAGGAAGTGCTGGAGAAAGAGGCCATAGATGGGACTGAAAGAGACAGACTTCTGAACTGTTGTGCTGAAGAATTTAGACTCCATCTTATACTTAAGAGAGTGACTAACACTTTCTTTTGGGCTTCCCTGGCTGCTCAGACAGTAAAGAATTTGTCTGCAATGCAGAAGACGTGAGTTCAATCCCTGCATCAGGAAGATAACCTGGAGAAGGAAATGGCTACCCACTCGAGTATTCTTGCCTGGAGAATTCCATGGACAGAGGAGCCTGGCAGGCTACAGTCCATGGGGTTGCAAAGAGTCAGACATGACTGAGCAATTAACACACACTTTACTTGACAAAATTTCCAAAAGGGAAAGGATGAAAATCATATCTTAGAAAAATAACTCTAGTAACAGGGTGTAGAATGATAGCGGAAAAAAGAAGTCATGGAGGCCATTTAGGAGCATGCTGTGGAAGCCTGGATAAAACTATGGTGCACTAAAATAAGGCAGTGGTCATGCGTATGGAGAAGTAGTGACAAACCTGACAGAAATGGATGGACAGGGATTATTGAAAGAGAGCAAAGAAAAGATGACTTTAAAATTCCTGGCTTGCATGATTAGGCAGATGTTGATGACATGAACCATCTATGGTTCAAAAGAGGATGAATATCTCTTGGATATGTTGAGTTTTCAGTAGCCTATAAGACTTGGTAGATACAGTATGAGTAGGCTTTACTTCATAGACAATGAAAGGGGTAGGAAATGTAGCACAATTATAATTTGGATGGAGACATGCAAGATCAAGTTCAGTGTCACAAATATTTATTGAATATTAATAAATCTGGTATCACAATAAGTTACACTGAAGTATTTATATAGTGGAGCAGCGGTAAAGAATCTGCCTGCCAAAGTAGGAGACACAGGTTTGATCCTTGGGTTTAGAAGATCCCCTGAAGAAAGAAATGGCAACCCACTCCAGTATTCTTGCCTGGGAAATCCCATGGTCAGAGGAGCTTGATGAGCTGCAATCCATGGAGTCACAAAGAATTGGGCATAACTGAGCATGCACACATAGCACATATATGTGTATGTGTGTATATATATGTGTGTATTACACTCTAAAAGAAAAAAAGATTTTCTGATGTAGTAAGTCATTAAATTCAGATTCTCTACTGTTCATATATTATCCCCAAGGCATAAATTCTGGACTTCCAAGAAAAGTGAACATGAAGAAGAAAGTGCATAACCAAAACACAAAGGAAGCAACCATATTTGAATAGTGGATATTGTTTCCAAGAGTCAGCCTTTTATTGATATTTATTTTCTCTTGATTCAATTAGATATGTAGCCTGCAATTTTGAGGCAATTTTACATTTTATGTGGCTGAGTTTTACACAAACCACTAATAGAATGTAGGAAAAGGCAATACTCAATGAATCTCTTATGTATTAACTTGATTACTAGAATTAAATTATCTTCTTTCTGAAGTCATGTTTAACACATAATGCTTATGTAGCTTAGGACAGTTTGCATTTCACAGCTAGTTAATTAAAGTTTGTAGTTACTTATTAAAGTTGTAATTGCACAGTGACATGACTGGGGGTCTTTTAAAAATCAAATTATTATTTACCAAAGTAGCTCTGGGATTTGTGTGTGTGTGTGTGTGTGTGTGTGTATGCGCACTTATTTTAACAATACAGTATTTAAGACTTTTTTCCTCATCAATCTGTTCTTGAAAAAATATGTGCTACAGCTGTTTAGTTTTGGTGGCAAGTTTGCATATTTTGTCCCCAAATGCTAGCTACCTTGCACATGGTAGTGTATATATGTCAATGCTACTCTCTCAACTGACTTTTAACTTTTTTTGTTTAGTCTTCATTTCCATTAAAGCATTGACTATAATACCAACCTGAGTTTGAAGTACGCACTCAGTTAGAACAGGGATTCTTACCTTGCAGATTGGGATATACACGGGAAAGTCAAAGCTTTCTTGGTGCATCTCCCAGCTGATGGTCCCATCATAACTGTCTTTCTGAGGATTAGAGAGATTTCCAGCTAGAAGGAGACCATAAACTACTAGAAAAGACTGTATTGTCAGCTTGTTATCTCTTTCCACCTTTCTCCCCAGGCCTCTCTCACAAAAACAAAGCAGTTCGAATCCTCTCCCCTAAGTCCTCCCTCCATGAAAGAATATCCAGAGTTAAATAAGAACTGTTTACTAGCCGTAGGACCCTGGACAAGCCACTTAACTTCTCTAAACTTCACATTACTCATGTGTAGAATAAGAAGGATAAAAATAGTACGTATATAAGATCATTGGTAGAATAAAATGAACCTTTTCTTTAAAGGGTTTTTACACTTTAAAACATTTTTTAAAGTGTTCTGTAAAATGACTACCATCTGGTAAATACTCCATAAATTGTCATTATTGTTATTACTTCTTGACAAAAACATTTCACCACAGTGAAAAGCTACCAAAAGTTTAAGATGAGAAAGTAGGTAGGAGATACATTTCTACAAATAAGAGGGCAAAACCTCAGTTTCAATCACAGAGATAACTGACTGGCCTAGAAGACCACAAAAATTCTACAAAAGATCCAGAGGAACAGTCTAGCACCCAGGCTGAGATAAACTGCTGCTGCTGCTGCTGCTGCTAAGTCGTTTCAGTTGTGTCCAACTCTGTGCAACCCCATAGATAAACTGACCCAGGGGTAAATAGCATGTTTCTCAAGGTTAAATGAGAGGAAGTAGGACAATGTTATCCAATCAACTTTCTACTTCAGTAGTCCTGAGAAAACTAGCTTCTGCTCACATTAGTTGGATCATGGGCATCAGGTACAAAACTAAAGCACAAACTTTGATTCTGAAATATTTGGACTTTTCAGCTTCTTGGGTTGCAAGCTACACACACTGGAATCACGTCTCTCAAATATCAGATTTTCTTTCCACCAGTGACTTCAAGGTCTAAGAAATATTAAAAAACATTCCCATACCACAAAGTATCAGTAACTTTTAAGTGTGTTTGTTTCAGTTTTAAGCTAAATCCATCCCCCAAAAGTTTTATTTTCATTTGTTGCCTTCTAAACATCAGTTCTCTTTCATGTTTCCACATCTCATTTATCATGGGGAAAAGGGGAGCTCTGGACAAGCTGTATCTTCAGACAACTGAAACGACTCCTTCAAGTGTTAGCACCTTTATTCTAACTCCATTTGACTTATTTATTTTCCTATCTTAATAGAAGACATTAAAGATAATAGAAACTTTTGGATAACTCAAGAATATGACTTGAGATCATGTTATGAGAAATAACAAAATATACTAGAGAATATACAGAAAACCTGGATTTCAGATCTGATTCTGCTACCTGTGACTGTGGATTCTTAGCCAAGTTAACTAACTGCTTTGAGATACTAATTTTATCTGCAAAATTGGTAACAATAATGCATAACTCATGGTTGTTGTGATGGCTGGGTGAAAGAATATCAGTCAGTCAGTTAGTTCAGTCGCTCAGTCGTGTCCGACGCTTTGTGACCCCATGAATCGCAGCACGCCGGGCCTCCCTGTCCGTCACCAACTCCCGGAGTTGACTCAAACTCACACCCATCGAGTCGGTGATGCCATCCAGCCATCTCATCCTCTGTTGTCCCCTCCTCCTCCTGCCCCCAATCCCTCCCAGGATCAGGGTCTTTTCCAATGAGTCAACTCTTCGCATGAGGTGGCCAAAGTATTGGAGTTTCAGCTTCAGCATCAGTCTTCCAATGAACACGCAGGACTTATCTCCTTCAAGATGGACTGGCTGGATTTCCTTGCAGTCCAAGGGACTCTCAAGAGTCTTCTCCAACACCACAGTTCAAAAGCATCAATTTTTCGGCGCTTAAGATTGTAATTTAGGATTTCCTAATACTATACGCTTACTTGGTGTATGTATTGCTTATTGATGTAAATTTTTTTTTCACAAACAGATACTCCATTTAAAATGTTGCATTTACCAACCCCTGATGGTAGGTACCTTTTTAGGTAACAAAGTAACACAACATCAGGAGCTAAGCACAGGATTATGAGATGAAATCAATCCAAGCAACAACTAGTTTGTTAACGTCTTGGTCTTGGTTTATCCTCTTGAAAAATGAAAGACCTGAGAAGCTGACCTCTTCCAGCTTTGATTTTTCCCAATTAAAAGTTATTAATATTTACTATGCCTTTATGTTACATGCCAACACAGTTTTAAATTTTTTAATCTTCCTCTTATCAACTAAAGGTTTTGGCAATTAGAATGAAAATTCCACATGGGCCTGTATCTCTGCCAAGACACACAGTCTTCCCTCTTTTCTCCTCTTTACTCCTGGATGAACTCTCATTCAAGGCCAACTCTTTCACTTGTGCACTAGACTCCATCCCCTTTCTTTCCCCACTTGCTGCTGCACCATCATTTCTTTCTCCTTATTCTATCATTTCTAGGAACATAAACTCCTAGAATTTGGCAGTAATTTTCCCCACTTTCTGCTGCACCATCATTTCTTTCTCTTTGTTCAATAATTTCTAGGGGCATATAACCATATTGTAATTTCTCCCATCTTATTAAATTTAAAAGAATCTCTTGACCCTTCAGCTTCCTCCAGGTACCCTCTATTTCTCTGCCTTTCTTTTAGAGGAAAATTCCTGGAAAACATTCTCTGTATTCACCAGTAACAGTTCCTCTCTTTCAATTATCTCTAAAATATTTTTTCAGTCTTCACTCTAATTAAACTGTTTTAATGTGATCATGATCTCCGATGACCTCTGTTGTTGTTCCTGACCTTATTTGACCCGTGAGGAGCATCTGACTTGCTGATTGCTCACTTGCTTGAAAAACTCTCTTAATTTGGGTTTCAGGACACTCTCCTTGTTTGCCACCTGTATCACTGTCCTCACCTTCTCAGCCTATTGTCCTTATCATTCCTCATCTCTTGGATCTCTTAATTTTATAGCACTCCAGAAATCGGAGTCATAATCATCCTTATGGTATTAAACATCATCCATATTCTGAAAACTCTCACCACCATAACTCTAGGCCAACCTCTCATAACCTCTGCATCCTTGTGTCTAACTATTTGGGTGTCTGATGGACATTTCACACATTACAGGTTAAAACGATCCTCTTATTTTTCCATAATGTACTCTTCTCAAGGCTTTCTCTCTCTGAGTTACTGATGACTACATTGGTCCTGGTGCTCTAGCCACAGTTTTGGATGTATTCCTGACCTCTTTTTTGCTCTCCTTACACTCAGCAGTTCCTTCTGGCTCTCCCTTCAAAACAAATACAGAGTGTGACCACTCCTCTCCTCTTCCCCTATCACTACCCTGGCCCAACCTTTCAGGATCCTGCCTCTGAATTACTTTTTTAATTTTTATTGGAGTAAGTTGATTTACAGTGTTATATTTCTGCTGTACAGCAAAGATAATCAATTATACATATATATGTATACATATATATATGTGTGTGTGTATATATATATCTCCATTCTTTTTTAGATTCTGTTCTCAATAGGTCATTACAGAGTATTGAGAAGAGTTCCCTATGCAATACAGTAGGTTCTTATTAGTTATCTGCTTTATACATAGTAGGGTGTAGATGTCAATCACAATCTGGTTCACTTTGCTGCACAATAGAAAGTAACTTAATGTTGTAAAGCAACTGTACTCCAATAAAAATTAATAAAAAAAAAACTGCCAATGAGAGTGGAATGTACCTTCATCCCAATGTGCATTACATGAAATATTTTTCAAGATGGGCTGCCTCTGAATTATTTTAGCTGTCTCCACTGTTGTTTGTTACACCCTACCCTCCCCAATCTGGGTCTCCTATAGTTTATTCTATTCAGAGAAATCCTGCTCAAATAAAAGTCAGACCATCTCTCCTCTGTTCAAACCGGCTCTGCACCCCCATGTCTTTCTAGAATAAGTGTCTTATATGATATGCCAACTGGAATTCCATCACCTCCACTAGTGCTTTGTTCATAGTGATGCTTCCTAAGGCCCACTTGACTTCACATTCCAGGATGTCTGGCTCTAGGTGAGTGATCACACCATTGTGATTATCTGGGTCATGAAGATTTTTTAGTATAGTTCTTCTGTGTATTCTTGGCACCTCTTCTTAATATCTTCTGCTTCTGTTAAGTCCATGCCATTTCTGTCCTTTATTGTGCCCATCTTTGCATGAAATGTTCCCTTGGTATCACTAATTTTCTTGAAGAGATCTCTAGTCTTTCCCATTCTATTGTCTTCCTCTATTTCTTTGCATTGATCACTAAGGAAGGTTTTCTTATCTCTCCTTGCTATTCTTTGGAACTCTGCATTCAAATGGGCATATCTTTCCTTTTCTCCTTTGCCTTTAGCTTCTCTTCTTTTCTGAGTTATTTGTAAGGCCTCCTCAGGCAACCATCTTTCCTTTTTGCCTTTCTTTTTCTTGGGGATGGTCCTGATCCCTGCCTCCTGTACAATGTCATGAACCTCCATCCATAGTTCCTCGGGCACTCTATCAGATCTAATCCCTTGAATCTATTTGTCATTTCCACTGTATAATTGTAAGGGATTTGATTTAGGTCATACCTGAGAGGTCTAGTGGTTTTCCTTACTTTCTTCAAGAGAGTTGGACTACAAAGAAAGCTGAGTGCCAAAGAATTGATGCTTTAGAACTGTGGTGTTGGAGAAGACTCTTAAGAGTCTCTTGGACTGCAAGGAGATCCAATCAGTCCATCCTAAAAGGAAATCAGTCCTGAATATTCATTGCAAGGACTGATGCTGAAGCTGAAGCTCCAATACTTTGGTCACCTGATGAGAAGAATTGACTTACTGGAAAAGACCCTGATGCTGGGAAAGACTGAAGGTGGGAGGAGAAGGGGACGACAGAGGATGAGATGGTTGGATGGTATCACTGACTCGATGGATAAGAGTTTGCGCAAGCTTCAGAAGTTGGTGATGGACAGGGAAGCCTGGCGTGCTGCAGTCCATGGGGTCTCAAAGAGTTGGACATGACTTAGTGACTGAACTGAACTGAGTAGTATGCCAACCTCTTTCCACCTGCCAATGCTTGCAATGCGCTGGCCCCACAGACCTACTTGCTGGTCTGGAACATGCCAGGCAGCTCCCTTCTCAGTACCTCCCTGCTCAAGGCCCTCAAACCACTGGTCAGGTAAGAGAGATGACAAGGTGTCACTCTCAAGCTGAAAAGTTGATACTCAATACAACAGAGCCTGACTCCTTATCTCTCTCAGGTCACCACTCAAAGATTATCTACTATGTGATGTCTTCTATGACTAGTTTAATTAAACAACATTGTCTATCTCCTTTCTCTGATTTGGCTTCCTCCATAGCCCTTACCACCATTGACATAGTATATACTTCACTTTTTTTGTCTGTCATTTTATTAATGTCTTAGTGTATTCAGGAAGTCAACCATGAATATGCATTGGAAGGACTGATGCTGAAGCTGAAACTCCAATACTTTGGCCACCTGATGCGAAGAGCTGACTCATTGGAAAAGACCCTGATGCTGGGAAGGCAGCATTGAAGGCAGGAGGAGAAGGGGACAACAGAGAATGAGATGGTTCGATAGCATCACTAACTCAATAGACATGAATTTGAGCAAACACCAGGAGATAGTCGAGGACAGAGGAGCCTGATGTGTTGCAGTCCATGGGGTCACAAAGAATTCGACACAACTTAGTGACTAAACAACAACAGTTTACTCTCTCTTCTCCCAACTAGAAGGTAAGCTCAGGTGGGCCAGGATTTTTCTTTATTTTCTTTGTTGCATTAGCTCCTGGGCTTAGAACAGTGTCAGGTACAAGTCAGGTGCTCAATAAAAGTTTGTTAAATAAACACTGAATGAGTCATAGAAAGAAACATCTGTAGCCTTTTCAGAAATAATCAGAACGATAATATTATGTAAAGAAAAGAACTCATGGACTTAAGCCCCTATGTTTTTAACTCTGCTGCTGCTGCTAAATCGCTTCAGTCGTGCCCGACTCTGTGCGACCCCATAGATGGCAGCCCACCAGGCTCCCCCATCCCTGGGATTCTCCAGGCAAGAACACTGGAGTGGGTTGCCATTTCCTTCTCCAATGCATGAAAGTGAAAAGTGAAAGTGAAGTCGTGTCCAACTCTTAGCGACCCATGGACTGCAACCTACCAGGCTCCTCCGTCCATGAGATTTTCCAGGCAAGAGAACTGGAGTGGGGTGCCATTGCCTTCTCCGGTTTTTAACTCTGAAAGATGTTAAAAAATGTTAAGAACCTTCTCAAGAATGCATAAAACTTCCCTGATTTGGGTATGTTTATCCATTAGCTCTCATCTCTTGCAAAGCAGAGCAAGGAGAAAAATCTTGTAAGTGGAAAGCAAACCATTGATCATACAAGTCAGGAAACAAACTGCTAATGAGTTTCAAATTGCTACGATGTATGTGTTAAGGTACAATTGAAGGCGCTAATAGATCTTAAGTTGTATATGATTTTGAACTGTCATGGTTATTTCAGTGATTCACTTGATCTTCCTAAATACTTTCCCAAGGACTCAATTCATTTCAACAAGTATTTATTGAAGGCCTGCATGAGCCAATACCTGGAGCACACTTTTTGATAAAAAAGGGAAATGAGACTGGCCTTCCATTTGTAACACAAATACCGACTTTTTTTCAGTTCCCAATTTTTGTTTAGATCTGGGCATATGTTGCAGAGATGGTAATTCCTCTGGGAGAAATCAACAGCCCCCTAAGTCAATAAAAGAAAATGATGCCCATGTCAAAATATTATGGAGAGGCAGAGACACTAACACTGAATCCAAGCTTGAAAAGTAAGGTGATGAGGGGAATGGGATAGGGCTTCATAATAGAAAGAAGAGGATTTGTGCTCCAAGGGCTTCCTGGGTAACTCAGCTGGTAAAGAATCCACCTGCAATGCAAGAGACCTCAGTTCAATTCCTGGATTGGGAAGTTCCCCTGGAAAAGGGATAGGCTACCCCTCCAATATTCTTGGGTTTCCCTGGTGGCTCAGATTGTAAAGAATCGGCCTGCAATGAGGGAGACCGGGGTTTGATCCCTGGGTTGGGAAGATCCCCTGGAGGAGAGCATGGCAATCCACTCCGGTATTCTTGCCTGGAGAATCCCATGGACAGAGGAGCCTGGCGGGCTAGAGTCAGCGGGATCACAAAGAGTCGGACACGGGTGAGTGACTAAGCACAAGCACGTTAGACCTATGTGACTGTTGCACAGTGCGTGTAAGGTGAGGAGACAGAGTTGAAAAAAAATCTTTAGTTGTTGTAGACATACGGATTAAAGATAACATGTGTAAAGCACAATATCTGGCACACAGTAGATGTTCCACAGTGGTAGGTATTATAAACAAGCAGGGAAAAAGTGAATATAGTCCACTAATTGAGACGTTAAGAACCAAAATATCTGTTCTGCAATGCTTAGGAAAATTTGACACTTTTGCTCTCTCTTAACCACATCCCCAACCTCCCAACTTCTGTTTGAATCCTGTATGTCTTTTCAATTGTCTTGGCTATGTGTATTCATGAAGAAGCAGAAAGAAAAATGGAGACCTGATCTCTAAGCTCCTGCTCTAGCTTTACAGAGATGGAACAAGGGATATAATAAAAAAACTCTGATGGAGTCCCCTTCAGTTATGGGGGCATAACCTCCTTTTAGACCAATCTTCCCCCTTCTAACAATTATAGACTCTGGGGAAAAAAATAAACCTGAAGATTCTGAAGAGTAAACAAAAGCAGGAAGATTATGGAGGGAAGTATAGAAATGTGGAGCAGCAACAAGCATGGGGTAAATTCTGCATTTTCCTATGGTTTTGCCCAAGACTTGGGCTACACTAACAGAATTATTGAAACTCAAGAAGCTAAAACTACAAGAGAAGCTCCACCATCTTTCTTGAAAGAAGAACCAAGGAAAGAGCCTGCACAACAGCCAACACTGGACGGTGGAAAGAGAATCCCAGAGGCGTAAATCCCTAATCCTATGCATGAAAATTTTTTTAAAAGGTTCAGGTTGACACTTTAACCAAGGATATGTGGGACATATTTAAAACAATACAGCAAAGGCCTAAAGAATTGAACTAAAATTTAGATTACTGCCCACAGAAAGTAAGAAAAGAGTTATAGCTTATGTTGTACCAAATTACTTGATGGTAAAAAAGGAAACATCAGCAAAGTTTCTCAGAGGAATGTAATAGAACCCAGAGTCTATACAACAAAACTTTCAGAATGCCCATGATAGAATCCAAAATACTCCAAAACACAAAGAAGCAGAAAAATACAACAAATTCTCAATGACCTAAAATTCCACAAGAAGCTAAAATTTGAAAGTTATACCAAAGAACTTGAATCCAGAATCTAAAAAGAACCCTAACAACATTCCAGTTTACAAATGTGCAAAAGATTTGACAGACATGTCATAAAAGATACACATGTGGACAATAAGCACATGGAAAAATGTTCCTCATCAATAAACAATGATATACATAATTAAATACTTTTCATAAGAATTAGAATTAAGAACACTCATAATACCAAGTGCTGGGGGTGATCTCACCTCAAACTGTTGGTGGGAATGTCAAATTGTACAAATGCTTTGGAAAACAGTTTAGCAGATTTGTTAAAATTTAAACAAACACTATCTATAAGCCAGGGAATCCATTATCTATAACCTGATTCTATATGAAAACATGTTCACAGATGTTCATAGCAGCTTCATTTGTAATATTTTATGCCGGGGTCCAGCCCCAGCAGGATCCAGGAGAACCCTCAGGATGAATGGCGTCGGCGAGAGAAGACAGACAGACACACACACACACAGACGTTGCGTAGAAGAGGTAGCTTTTTTTTTTTATTTTTAGGATAGCTCAGTTTTTATAAAATGAATGTTACCTCCCCCTTAAGTCACCACATATTACATCAGATATTGGTTTATGCTTCCGTCAATATTTTTTCCCCCATGTTTTCCCCCTAAGCATTCATCTAGAATGCTTCTGATTACAGGGTTTATACTTAAATATCCCGTACAGAATCTTCTTGCCTCAATGGCCTAACATTCTCACGCTAACAAAAACAATGTTTCATAAATCTCAGGTATAGTGTAAATTCTTTGGACAATAAAACAATACATGGGAAGGGTTACAGTAACATGTTTGACATTTCTGAAAATAGTACCATGAGAAAAACCTGATATTTTTCTTTACCTGAAACCACAAAATCTCAATTTACAACGATTAACTATTAAACAGCAAAAACACCTCTAAAGCGGCAAAACACCTCTATTAATAGTAAAATAATGGCAGTAAAGCTGGTTAATATAAATCTTCTATTAAAATCTTATATACCCCATTTTCTAACTTTACAAAAATACCCATAATATCCCATATTGTTTAAAGAAAGGGAAACAATGAACAAGTAGCAGCAAGGAAATAGCAATAGTGAAAACCCTTTCAACCAAGGAGAAAGTAAACTAAACCAGTACATCTACTTCTAAATCTAAACACCCCTACTCTTTTCTATTCTAGAACATTATAATCTTTTAAGCAAGCAGCCAAACTATACCTGTGGCCTTTTCTTTTTTGACTTGATGTTCATGGTCGTGTCCTGAGCCAGAGCAATCATCAGCATTTCCAAAAAGGTTTGGACTTTTCCAGCGAGGCCTTATTACTATATATTATTATTTCCAAAAATTAATAGAAAGCCCAACAACAGTAAGACAGAAGGAAGAAAGGGACATACCGGGCCCTTGGGACAACCTCGAGGGGGAGAGCTGCCTTGCAGGTTCCTTTCTCGTCCCGTGACCGGGACAACCTCGAGGGGAAGAGCTGCCTTGCAGGTTCCTTTCTCGTCCCGGCGGCTCCCAACAATTTTAAAAGTGGAAATGACCCAAATATCCACCAGGAGCGAATAGATAAAATATGGTATGACCATATAGTGGAATAGTACTTAACAGTCAAAAGGTCAGTCAGTTCAGTTCAGTCGCTCAGTTGTGTTCGACTCCTTACGACCCCATGAATCGCAGCACGCCAGGCCTCCCTGTCCATCACAAACTCCTGGAGTTTACCCAAACTCATGTCCATCGAGTCCGTGATGCCATCCAGCCATCTCATCCTCCATCGTCCCCTTCTCCTCCTGCCCCCAATCCCTCCCAGCATCAGGGTCTTTTCCAATGAGTCAACTCTTCACATGAGGTGGCCAAAGTATTGGAGTTTCAGCTTCAGCATCAGTCCTTCCAATGAACACCCAGGGCTGATCTCCTTTAGGATGGACTGGTTGGATCTCCTTGCAGTCCAAGGGACTCTCAAGAGTCTTCTCCAACACCACAGTTTAAAAGCATCAATTCTTTGGCACGCAGGTTTCTTCACAGTCCAACTCTCACATCCATACATGACCACTGGAAAAACCATAGCCTTGACTAGATGGACCTTTGTTGGCAAAGTAATGTCTCTGCTTTTTTTTTTATTTATTTTATTTTTTTTTATTAGTTGGAGGCTAATTACTTCACAACATTTCAGTGGGTTTTGTCATACATTGATATGAATCAGCCATAGAGTTACACGTATTCCCCATCCCGATCCCCCCTCCCACCTCCCTCTCCACCCGATTCCTCTGGGTCTTCCCAGTGTCTCTGCTTTTTAATATGGTATTTAGGTTGGTCATAACTTTCCTTCCAAGGAGTAAGCATCTTTTAATTTCATGGCTGCAATCACCATCTGCAGTGATTTTGGAGCCCCCAAAAATAAAGTCAGCCACTGTTTCCACTGTCTCCCCATCTATTTCCCATGAGGTGATGGGACCGGATGCCATGATCTTAGTTTTCTGAATGTTAAGCTCTAAGCCAACTTTTTCACTCTCCTCCTTCACTTTTATTTGCATCAACAGGTAATGACTCAAAATTCTTAAACGAAATGAAAAAAATCCAGGCAGTAAAGAGCATATACTGATGCTTACACTTTTATAAAAGTCTATAAAATGAAAATTTATCTATAATAATAGAAATAGGTAAGTGATTTCATAACATAAGAGATACACAGTGAGGCACATGGTGCAAGATCACATAGAAATTTTGGAGGTGTTAGAAATGTTCAGTGTCTTGGGGTTCCCTGCTGGCCCAGTGGTTAATAATCCACCTGCCAAAGTAGCAGGCAGAGTTTCGATCCTGGGTCTAGGAGGATCCCTCAGGCCCTGGAGCAGCTAAGCCTGTGAGCCACCAGCTACTGGAGCCCACATACCCTGGAGCCAGTGCTCTGCAATAAGAGAAGCCACCGCAATAAGAAGTTTGTGCACAGCAGCTGGAGAGTAGCCCCCACTCGCCACAACTAGAGAAAAGCCTGAGCAGTAACAAAGAGCCAGCACAACCATAAATAAATAAATAAATAAGATAAATTTTAAGAAAGTTCAGCATCTTGACTGTGGTAGTTATTGGGTGTAAACATACGTCAAAACTCAAACTGTACACTTGAAATATGTGCAGATTTCCTGCATGTAAATTTTATTTAAATAAGTAAAACTAATTTAATAAAAACTATTTCTTTGAAAAGAAAGAAGATATGGTGACTGCTTTCAAAGATTTTTATAATCTAGGTATGGAGGTGAGATAAAGATAAGATTTTTTAAATTAAGGTCAGTTCAGTTCAGTTCAGTCACTCAGTCGTGTCTGACTCTTTGTGACCCCATGAATCGCAGCACGCCAGGCCTCCTGTCCATCACCAACTCCCGGAGTTGACTCAAACTCATGCGCATCGAGTCCGTGATGCCATCCAGCCATCTCATCCTCTGTCGTCCCCTCCTCCTCCTGCCCCCAATCCCTCCCAGTGTCAGGGTCTTTTCCAATGAGTCAACTCTTCACATGAGGTGGCCAAAGTATTGGAGTTTCAGCTTCAGCATCAATCCTTCCAATGAACACCCAGGACTGATGTCCTTTAGGATGGACTGGTTGGATCTCCTTGCAGTCCAAGGGACTCTCAAGAGTCTTCTCCAACACCACAGTTCAAAAGCATCAATTCTTCGGCACGCAGGTTTCTTCACAGTCCAACTCTCACATCCATACATGACCACTGGAAAAACCACAACCTTGACTAGGTGGACCTTTGTTGGCAAAGTAATGTCTCTGCTTTTTTTTTTTTTTTATGTCTCTGCTTTTTAATATGCTCTCTAGGTTGATCATAACTTTCCTTCCAAGGAGTAAGCATCTTTTAATTTCATGGCTGCAATCACCATCTGCAGTGATTTTGGAACCCAAAAAAATAAAGTCTGACACTGTTTCCACTGTCTCCCCATCTATTTCCCATGAGGTGATGGGACCAGATGCCATGATCTTAGTTTTCTGAATGTTAAGCTTTAAGCCAACTTTTTCACTCTCCTCTTTCACTTCACCAACAGGCTTTTTAGTTCCTCTTCACTCTCTGCCATAAGGGTGGTGTCATCTGCATATCTGAGGTTATTGATTAAGGTAGCTAGGTCCAAAAAATAGAACTAAAAGCAATACTTTTGAATTTTATGCTAGGAAATGTTAAAGTCTAATTTGAGATGAACAAACAGGGCTTTCTTCCCATTTATGACTTTGCTCATGCAAAGGGAACCAATGGATCTGATTATTAGTATTCAAAGCATAAAGCAGGTCTTAGTTGTCTGAGTTTTAATTGAAAAACACATTAGGAATATGTTTTTAGATGGACTTTAAAACTTCCCCAGGGCTTATTCCAGATCTTTGTCTGTGGGCCTTTATTTCTGTCATTAGGACAAGGATGACAGAAAGCACAGTTCCTTATCCTGATGAACTTTTTTCCTAACATGTGAGACTTAAATGTAAGTCTCTCAAACTGCATAGCATCCCATATCTCAGGCTTTCAGTGTAGTCACAGAAAGGGACTTGATTCAGGCTGCCAAGTATTTATTAAATTTTCATAACATGTCTAGTACTGCGTTAGGCACTTTGAGGAAGGAGGGGATCCATGGCATGTGTCACAGTCCCTGCTTTCATCAGTGGATAAATTAACCAAGCATGCATAAAACAATTAAGGAATAATGAATGATATAATAATATATGTCAAAAGCATTTTAGTGATTGAACTATAAATGTAATTAAAAGATGGAAGAAAAAAGAAGCACTAAGATAGAGAAAGGAGTGAAAGATTTGACATCTGGATTTAAGAAAGCTAGTTAGGATTGAGCCAAAGTGGGGAAATCATTTAATATACTCTTCATTCGTTCACTCATTTAATGGCTATTAAAAATCTACAATGTCCTAGGCATTGAGCTAAATGCTAAGAACACAATGGTGAAGAAATATGTACCTTCTCCTTATTCCACATGTAGCTTCTAGACTAATGGAAGGAGTAGTCATCAAATAAATAAATGTGCAAGTAAAGATATCATTGCAAAGGATGACTAGTGCTATGAAAGGATGGAACAGGAAGTGCTCAGAATAAGACAGAGATCACATTTCATTTGGGAAGGTCTAAGGGAGTAACATTTCACTTGGAATTTAAATGAAGAGGAAGCCAGCAGGGAAGTGTTGGGAGTGAGTGAGGTGGGGTAAAGTAATTCACAGCGTGGGAAGAACCTGTAGGAAAACTCCGAGGTTGGAAAGAACTTGGCACCTTCGAAAAGCTTCAAGGACAATGCGACAATGCTCAGTGCATGGGTGCAAAAAAGGCAAGAGCTAAGAAAAGGTAGGACATGAACAGAACATGCAGGACCCCATCAGGCATTTTCAGGAGTCCAGAGCTTATATGCAAATTTGTGAGCAACTTGTACATCCTCTGAGGTCAAATAAATTACGGTAGAAAGATGGTGCATGAGGTTTCATGGTCCTGAAATGCAAGCTTCTTCCAGTCATCCCTTCCAACACTACCAGCCTCTGTCAGTCTCTGCCTCTCTTTGAGTTCATTTCTTGTCTAGCTCCCAACTACCCCGTTCCCTTAGATTACTGCCTGATTCACTCTTTCTTTCCCCTTCAAAGTCCTGAGAAACACTTTCTGATTATCCCAGTTTATCACTTTCATCCTTGTTTGAGCAGAGCTTTTTGTACAAAGTCAGGTGATATACTGCTGGTCAGCGTACACACTGGTTGCCCTTGGGTCACATGACCATCCCTAATCATCAGCTGGGACCAGGAATCACATAGTATGGAAATGGACACCTAAGACTGCCACCTAAGTAGGAAGAACAGTTCCCCTTAGAAAGGACCCTGACGACGGCAAGAACCATGACTGGTCTGCTCCACACAGTGAGAAAGAAAGACTGCTTAAGCAAAGTAGAAGTAAAAACGGGACGCATTGAGAAATCAGAGAGACTGAGACTTTTTATGGAGATGACTGGAATCATATGAAGGAGACAAACACAGACGGACATGATGAAGGTGGAGTTTCAGGGAGACAAGTAGGTTTATCTTAATTCTCTACTTCTTTTGCAATTAGACCATGAGTTGAGATTTAAAGGACATAATATTGCCTTTCTTTTAACCTGGCAGAACAAATACGATGAGAAATAGGTACAGAAAATTCAAAGGGATGAAGGTAAAATATCAGCCTTTTCCTAGAATATCAGCTAGGTTATAGAATATGGTTTTCTGTTGCCTTTCTCTTGAATTGCCAATCAGTCCCAGGCAGGGTAGGGACAGCGCCTGAGGGAGAGTAGGTGAGGATACTGCACTGTGGAGGCTAGCCTAAGGAAGGGAAAGAAGGTGGAAGGAGGGGAGATGGCTTGATTGATTCTAGATCCAGTCTCATCACTCATTCACCTCTCTGACCTTGAGAAAAAGTGAAAGTAGAAGCTGTTTGTCATGACTGGTCCTTTCTGAAAACTTGGCCACTGACAAGTCAGTACTTTCTCCCAACATTATTGCTCTCCTGAACATTTTCGATTCCTCACCCCTGATTTGTCTGTTTTGTCCTTTGCCAAAACACGAGGTGCCTCCCCGCTCCTCTGCCACACCATTATCTGCTACTCCTCTCTCAAAAATCTGCTCAAAATTCAATCTGTACATGATGTTCTCCTAAGAGAAATGCATTGGCTTACCATACCTTAATAATTTTACCTCTCAGAATGTGTTAACATTTTAAAATACAGGTATTTTCACTTTACATCATTACCCTCAGTTCAGTTCAGTTGCTCAGTCGTGTCTGACTGTGACCCCATGAACCGCAGCATGCGAGGCCTCCTTGTCCATCACCAACTCCTGGAATCCACCCAAACCCATGTTCACCGAGACAATGATGCCATCCATCCATCTCATCCTCCATCGTCCCCTTCTCCTCCTGCCCCCAATCCCTCCCAGCATCAGGGTCTTTTCTTTTTTTTTTTTTTTTTATTTTTTTTATTATTATTATTTTTTTTTCCAGTGGGTTTTTGTCATACATTGATATGAATCAGCCATGGATTTACATGTATTCCCAATCCCGATCCCCCCCCACCTCCCTCTCCACCCGATTCCTCTGGGTCTTCCCAGTGCACCAGGCCCGAGCACTTGTCTCATGCATCCACCTGGGCTGGTGATCTGTTTCACCATAGATACATGCTGTTCTTCGAAACATCCCACCCTCACCTTCTCCCACAGAGTTCAAAAGTCTGTTCTGTATTTCTGTGTCTCTTTTTCTGTTTTGCATATAGGGTTATCGTTATCACCTTTCTAAATTCCATATATATGTGTTAGTATGCTGTAATGTTCTTTATCTTTCTGGCTTACTTCACTCTGTATAATGGGCTCCAGTTTCATCCATCTCATTAGAACTGATTCAAATGAATTCTTTTTAATGGCTGAGTAATATTCCATGGTGTATATGTACCACAGCTTCCTTATCCATTCATCTGCTGATGGGCATCTAGGTTGCTTCCATGTCCTGGCTATTATAAACAGTGCTGCGATGAACATTGGGGTGCACGTGTCTCTTTCAGATCTGGTTTCCTCAGTGTGTATGCCCAGAAGTGGGATTGCTGGGTCATATGGCAGTTCTATTTCCAGTTTTTTAAGAAATCTCCACACTGTTTTCCATAGCGGGCTGTACTAGTTTGCATTCCCACCAACAGTGTAAGAGGGTTCCCTTTTCTCCACACCCTCTCCAGCATTTATTGCTTGTAGACTTTTGGATAGCAGCCATCCTGACTGGCGTGTAATGGTACCTCATTGTGGTTTTGATTTGCATTTCTCTGATAATGAGTGATGTTGAGCATCTTTTCATGTGTTTGTTAGCCATCTGTATGTCTTCTTTGGAGAAATGTCTGTTTAGTTCTTTGGCCCATTTTTTGATTGGGTCATTTATTTTTCTGGAATTGAGCTTCAGGAGTTGCTTGTATATTTTTGAGATTAATCCTTTGTCTGTTTCTTCATTTGCTATTATTTTCTCCCAATCTGAGGGCTGTCTTTTCACCTTGCTTATAGTTTCCTTTGTTGTGCAAAAGCTTTTAAGTTTCATTAGGTCCCATTTGTTTAGTTTTGCTTTTATTTCCAATATTCTGGGAGGTGGGTCATAGAGGATCTTGCTGTGATTTATGTCGGAGAGTGTTTTGCCTATGTTCTCCTCTAGGAGTTTTATAGTTTCTGGTCTTACATTTAGATCTTTAATCCATTTTGAGTTTATTTTTGTGTATGGTGTTAGAAAGTGTTCTAGTTTCATTCTTTTACAAGTGGTTGACCAGTTTTCCCAGCACCACTTGTTAAAGAGGTTGTCTTTTTTCCATTGTATATCCTTGCCTCCTTTGTCAAAGATAAGGTGTCCATAGGTTCGTGGATTTATCTCTGGGCTTTCTATTCTGTTCCATTGATCTATATTTCTGTCTTTGTGCCAGTACCATACTGTCTTGATGACTGTGGCTTTGTAGTAGAGTCTGAAGTCAGGCAGGTTGATTCCTCCAGTTCCATTCTTCTTTCTCAAGATTACTTTGGCTATTCGAGGTTTTTTGTATTTCCATACAAATTGTGAAATTCTTTGGTCTAGTTCTGTGAAAATACCGTTGGTAGCTTGATAGGGATTGCATTGAATCTATAGATTGCTTTGGGTAGAATAGCCATTTTGACAATATTGATTCTTCCAATCCATGAACACGGTATGTTTCTCCATCTGTTTGTGTCCTCTTTGATTTCTTTCATCAGTGTTTTATAGTTTTCTATGTATAGGTCTTTTGTTTCTTTAGGTAGATATACTCCTAAGTATTTTATTCTTTTTGTTGCAATGGTGAATGGTATTGTTTCCTTAATTTCTCTTCTGTTTTTTTCATTGTTAGTATATAGGAATGCAAGGGATTTCTGTGTGTTATTTTTATATCCTGCAACTTTACTATATTCATTGATTACTCTAGTAATTTCTCTGGTAGAGTCTTTAGGGTTTTCTATGTAGAGGATCATGTCATCTGCAAACAGTGAGAGTTTTACTTCTTCTTTCCTATCTGGATTCCTTTTACTTCTTTTTCTCTGATGCTGTGGGGAACTTCCAACACTATGGGTCTTTTCAAATGAGCCAGCTCTTCACATCAAGTGGCCAAAGTCTGGATTCAGCTTCAGTTTCAGGACACAGTCCTTCCAGTGAACACAGGACTGATCCTTTAGGATGGACTGGTTGATCTCCTTGCAGTCCAAGGGAGTCTCAAAAGTCTTCTCCAACACCACAGTTCAAAAGCATCAATTCTTCGGCACTCAGCCTTCTTTATAGTCCAACTCTCACATCCATACATGACCACTGAAAAAACCATAGCCTTGACCAGACGTACCTTTGTTGGCAAAGTAATGTCTCTGCTTTTTAATATGCTGTCTAGGTTGGTCATAACTTTCCTTCCAAGGAGTAAGCATCTTTTAATTTCATGGCTGCAATCACCATCTGCAGTGATTTTGGAGCCCAGAAAAATAAAGTCAGCCACTGTTTCCCCATTTATCTGCTATGAAGTGATGGGACCAGATGCCATGATCTTAGTTTTCTGAATGTTGAGCTTTAAGCCAAGTTTTTCACTCTCCTCTTTCACTTTCATCAAGAGGCTCTTTTAGTTCTTCTTCACTTTCTGCCATAAGGGTGGTGTTATCTGCATATGTGAGGTCATTGATATTTCTCCCGGCAATCTTGATTCCAGCTTGTGCTTCTTCCAGCCCCAGCATTTCTCATGATGTACTCTGCATGTAAGTTAAATAAGCAGGGTGACAATATACAGCCTTGACGGACTCCTTTTCCTATTTGGAACCAGTCTGTTGTTGATCCAGCATGATGATCCAGCAGATGTTGGCAATTTGCTCTCTGGATCCTCTGCATTTTCTAAATCCAGCTTGAACATCTGGAAGTTCACGGTTCACATATTGCTGAAGCCTGGCTTGGAGAATTTTAAGCATTACCCATCATTACCCTAACTAAACAAAATTGGTTGTAAGATGAGTCTCTCTAAAGCAATCGATGAAGGACCCTGTTTTTCAGATCAGAAGTTTTCAATAAGGTAAGGTGGGAGGTGGGGAAATAAATTATATCAAAATACATATGGAATTGAGGGGCTAAGGTAAGAAAGAGAGACAAAAAAACCTGTAATTTGAGAGTTTCCCAGGCATCCCCTTAGATACTGAAGCAGTAGATTGGGGCAGGGTGAATGCAGCCAATACTGATATTTTTAAACAAGTATCCAATCATTCTAATATCCTAAGGAATCTGAAGATCACGCTTTAGACCATTAACAGTAATGTAGAAGGCTTTCCATCCAGAACTCCATGAAAAAGTTTGAAACAAACAAACTTCAAAAGAAGTCATAGCAGACAAGGGTACTAAAAATTCTGACAGGTGAATTATTCACTTTATTCTGTCTCACTTACAACTCACCTTGAAGTATCAATAATCACAAAGCCCTTATAATAAGTTTTTGCTGGTTTGTTTGATGGCCATACAACTCAAAAAGCAGTAGAATATTGACTTCAAGCACAACAAAAGAATAACCATCAACCATTATCAGCTTATGTAATTGTGAGACAACCCACCACAAACAATAGGCAAACTCATATACAGCTTGAGTTTTTCCATCCCAAACTATGCTTGCTTATTTAAAGCTTCATGCTCTCATTAATGGTGTTTACAAACATCTCCTGATCCCTGCTAAATGTTTCTGAATAGCAGATTTTGGATGGCGATATATGTGACACCTACAGAAAAAAGAGACATTAAGTGCTTAAACACCTAAAACAGTTTACCAGCTCACACAAGGTCTCTAAACTTGGGGGAGGAACCATTCTTCAGTGTGAAGTAGTGACTTAATTCATGCATTTCTTAAGTATGGAATTCTAACTGAGCATTTATGAAGCAAAGAAAACCTTTACTAATGAACCTTCAGGGACAAGTTAGCATAGTCTGTTAAATTGGGATACTAATTAGGTGTAGGCAATAGCCTAAATCAACCTAAATGCTTGTTAGTTGGACCAATTATAGGTGCCCAATAAGTGTTTGTTTAAATTCAATAATTCTGTATCCAGAGGGAATATTCTTGACATGAGTGGCTGAAGTGAAAAATATAGTCTATTAGTCATGAATAAATTGTGCACAAATGGGCATTTCAACATCACTATTGGCAGGCCAAGGTCATGTCAATGATGGTTTACACCCAATCCTTTGATTTGCTAGGTCCTAGTGTTAAAATTTCCAAATGTCCCTAGGTTAGTTTGAAGCTTTTCTATGGCACGTGTGAGTTCATGAAAAGTGTAAGAGTTTAGGAGTGAAACGGGTTATAGACCAGCTTAAGCCCACTAAACTATGTAAAGACAATGCAAATCTGGTTTCCATTGTGCTGACTTGAGAGGGGTTTTCCCTCCATTATATCTTTCCATAATCTATATTTCTCTCTTCCCTACCCCAAGTGTCCACTGCTTTCCAGTCAGTGTACTCTCAAATATTGGCTTTTAGGTTCAGACTAACAACAGTGACCTGTAACCTTTGATCCAACTAGCACAGTGTCCTAACTCCACAAAACATCCCAGAATTGTTCATCTCCTAGGTGCTCGGTTTCCCAGGTGGCTCAGTGGTAAAGAATTCACCTGCCAACGGAGGAGATGGAGATGGGAGTTCAATCCCTTGGTCAAGAAGATCCCCTGGTGGAGGAAATGGCAACCCATTCCAGGATTCTTGCCTGGAAAACTCCACGGACAGAAGAGCCTGGCAAACTACAGTCCATGGGGTCTCAAAGAGTTGGACATGACTGAACAACTGAGCATGCCCAGGTACTAGAAAGTGCAGAGGTGAGCACTTTCTGTGGGAACAGAAGCAAAGCTAACTCCACTCCTGAAATTACACAAGAGCTTGTGGCACCGCTGGGGATGGTGCACCAGGTCAAAAGGGGCTCTGGTCTGTTTTTTGGATCATTTAAAGGAGAGGCGGTAAATCATTGTATCGGGAGAACCTATGCTGGAATCAGGAAGAGCTAAATGGAGCTCAGGGCAAATTCCAAAGTTGCCACTTCAGCAGCTAGAATTAGATTCAGTCACATGTGACAAAAAATGTCCCCAAATAAGAGCTCATTTGAGCTGCAGCCACAATGTCTGAATTCCAGTTGGAAGGAGAAATTGTAGGCTCTCTTCTTTTTGTCCACCTCTCAAGCTTTATTGAAAAATAACTGGTATACAAAGAACTGCACACAATTAATGTACACAATTTGGTGAGTTTGGACATATGTATATACTCATTTTACCATCATCACAATCAGGGTAATAAATGTATTCATCACCTCCAGCAATTTCCTTGTGTCCCTTTGGGGTTGTGTGTGCGTGTGTTAAGGATACAATATGAGATTAACCCTCTTAACACATTTTAAAGTATACAATATCTTATTAACTATACCTACTATATTGTACAACACATCTCTGGAACTTTCTCATCTTACATAACTGTAACCTTTATCCATTAGAATTCCCCATAAACCTCTGTCTCCATTCCCGGTAACCAACATTCTATTGTCTACTTCTATACATTTGACTATTTTAGGCCCCTCATATAAGATGAATCATGGCTGCATTTGATCTTCTGTGACTGACTTAATTAACTTAGCATAACGTCTTGTAGGTCTATCCTTGTTATCACAAGGGATGGAATTTGCTTCTTTTTAAAGGTTGAAATACATGCACGCATCACATTTTCTTTGTCCATTCATCTGTCGATGACTGTTTGGGTCATTTCTACATCTCTGCTATTGTGAATAATGCTGCAATGAACATGGGAATGTAGATATCTCTTTGAAATCCTCATTTCAATTCTTCTGGATATATACTCAGAAACGTGATTGCTACATAATATGGTAGTTTTATTTTTAAGTTTTTGAGGAACCTCCATACTCTTTCCACAGTGGCTGTTCCAATTCACATTCCTACCACCAGTGCACAAAGGTTCCCTTCTCCACACTGTAGCCAACTCCTACCTCTTATGTTTGATAATAGCCATTTTAATAGCTGCGAGGTGATATCTCCTTGTGATTTTGATTTGCATTTCCCTGGTGGTTAGTGATGTGGCACATTTTCCCATGGACTCTTTGGCCATTTTTACATCTTCTTTAGAAAAATATCTATTGAGAGCCTCTACCAAATTTTTAGATGAATTATTTATCCTTTTGCTATTTAGTGGTATAAGTTCCTATACATTTTGGATATTAGCCCCTTATGTGAATATTATGGCTTGCAAAATATTTTCTCCCATTCCACAGGTGCCTGTTTGTTTCATTGGTTATCATGCTGTACAGACAGCTCCCTTCTTTTAGACATAACTACCAATAGCCTCACATGTCACCCATGCTTCTAACCCACTGGCTATGACCCAGTAAAACAGCCTTGCCAACATGTAATGAAGACTGAGACATATTTTCACCCTGATGTCTATTAAAATCAAATATTCTGTTGCAAAGGAAAAGGGCAGCATAGTTCCTGGACTGAACACATAGTTGCTGTCTCACTTCACCATTTTTTGAACAGGATGTCAGGCAAGAATTTACCACTGAATATTCCTATTCTTTAAATTAAGATACCTCCTTTTACAGCAGTATCTGACACTTTTCACCAAGAGCTCCTTTCTGAAATAACCTGTGCTTCCTGTGACTTCCATGGTATGATATTATCTTGGTTTTCCTTCAATCTCACAGGCTATTGTCAACTTTGTTATTATGGCCTTCTTTTCCTGGTTTCTGTCCCTTAGTATTCCTATTGCCTCTGTCCTAGGACAACTTTATTCCTTACTTCTAACTTTACCTATTTCTTCTCACTGTTATACATGTGAGCATATTTATTGAATACTTATGCTTTGAACTATAAGTATTTTATATTCAGAATCTCACTTAATACTATCAACAATTCCAAAGGTTTCCCATCATGCGAAATGCTGGGATGGATGAAGCACAAGCTAGATTCAAGATTGCCAGGAGAAATACCAATAATCTCAGATATGCAGATGACACCATCCTTATGGCAAAGAAGAAGGCAAAGAAGAACTAAAAAACTTTCTTGAAAGTGAAAAAGGAGAGTGAAAAAGTTGGCTTGAAACTCAACATCAAAAAAATGAAGATCATGGCATCTGGTCCCATCACTTCATGCAAACAGATGGGGAAACTATGGAAACAGTGAGAGACTTTATTTTCTTGGGCTCCAAAATCACTACAGATGGTGACTGCAGCCATGAAATTAAAAGATGCTTGCTCCTTGGAAGAAAAGCTATGAACAACCTAGACAGCATATTAAAAAGCAGAGACATTACTCTGCCAACAAAGGTCCATCTAGTCAAAGCTATGCTTTTCCAGTAGTTATGTATGGATGTGAGAGCTGGACTATAAAGAAAGCTGAGCACCAAAGAATTGATGCTTTTGAACTGTGGTGTTGGAGAAGACTCTTAAGAGTCTCTTGGACTGCAAGGAGATCCAACCAGTCACTCCTAAAGGAAATCAGCCCTGAATATTCATTGGAAGGACTGATGCCAAAGCTGAAGCTCCAATACTTTGGCCACTTCATGCGAAGAACTGACTCACTGGAAAAGACCCTGACACTGGGAAAGGTTGAAGCTGATGTGATTTGTCCACAGTTGGGCAGTGCTAACTTTGAATTTTAGTCCAGGATAACTGGTGTGTGTGAATAAAGCAAGAAGTCAGAAAGAAAAACAGACTGAAAATTATATATAACATAGTGCCAAAGTCAGAAAAGGGAAGGAAGTAGAGGAATTGTATGCCACGAGAGACAAAAGTGTTAATTTTATACTTTCCGTGATCAGGAAAGCTTGTCTGCCTTCCAGCTGTGAAAGGAAAGTAATACTACAAACGTCGTGGGCTTGTGACAAGGCAATAATCAGCAAGGAAATGAACACGAAGTCAGAGTTCTACTAAGAATTTTAACCACTGGCTGAGACTGGGAAACGAACTGTGGGAAAGCCCACCTGCCTTCCACCCTGCGCACCACCCCCTCTGTCTGGAGTGCACCCGGTGATTGGCTGCTCAACACTTCCGACCCGACCCGCCCACGCGTCCAGTCCAATCCCGGCCGTCCTTGAACCACAGGTTCCCAGGGACCAGCCGAGTGGGCGGGCCCTGTGACGTCTGACGACGCGCTACGTCAACGTGGCGGAAGTCGCGGCCGCTGTTTTGAAATCAGACCGCCCAGGTCTTACTAGCTCCTGTTTACGCAAAGGCCTGAGGCCGCGCTGCGTCGGGGAACATCCCCGACACCTGTCCTCCAGCCCTGCTGACCTGACGCCGCTGCCACGCCATGTCCACCCCTCCGTTGGCGGCATCGGGCATGGCGCCCGGGCCTTTCGCCGGGCCCCAGGCCCAGCAGGCGGCCCGAGAGGTCAACACTGCATCGCTCTGCCGAATCGGGCAGGAGACGGTCCAAGACATCGTGTACCGCACCATGGAGATCTTCCAGCTCCTGAGGAATATGCAGGTGGGAAGGAGGGCGGGCCCCACCCCGGGCCGTGCGTGGAGAGAGCGAGGCGCTTCTGCGAGGGAAGGGGCAGCTGGTTTAATTGTTATGTGAGGTCCCTCGGCGTCGACGCGGCTGCCCTAGACAATCCTCGAGTATGGGGTCTCCCTCATTTACATTCAGATGCGTTCCCCGATAAAGTATCTGTCCCCAAGATGTGAAGGTGATGTTTTCCAGACCGGATTTCTGAAAGAATGAAGCCGCGTTTTCTAGATTCGACTGGGTTCTCTAGGCTCTAGGCGAACTCTTGTACCTTTCAAGGTGGAGGTGGGCCTCACTCCGCAACTCCCTTTGGGTTATTTTAATCTCATATTTTCCCACAGAATATTTTGTGATGGTTCAAGGAGTTGAATTCAGATTCTGCTTACCATTTTTGCTTAACAGCTTTATTTTGGTATAACTGACTCCCAGTACAATGCATTTATTCAGAGTTTTGACACATGTGTACTTGTGAAACCAACGTCCATCACCCCACAGTTCCCTCTGTGGCGATGTGAGCACATTCCCGTGCCCCTTTTAAATCTTTACTTCTGGCTTTCCATCCACAGGCAATCTCCCTTTTGCTTTCTGGCATCATAAGCTAGTTGGCATTTTCTAGAGTTTCATATACATGAAATCATACACTATGATTGGGGACGGGCGGGGGGGCGGGGATCTGGCTTCTTTCACTCAACAAATATCAATAGGTCATTCCTTTTCATTGCTGAATAGTATTCTGTTGTATGACTATATCACAATTAGTGTATCTGTTGATGGCCATTTGGTTTGCATCCACTTTGGAGCTATTATAAATACTTCTGAGTATTCAGCTACAAATGTTTGTGTGAACATGTATTTCATTTCTCTTGAGTAGGTAGATGCCTAGGCCTGGAATTGCTGGATTATGAGGGAAATGATTGATTACCATTTTAAGAAACTTTTCCAAAAGTTTCCTCATCCTTGCCAGTACCTGTTACTGTCTTTTTCCTTTTTTTTTTTTTTTGGAATTGTATGTCTTTTTGTTTCGTCAATACTTTCTCCCAGTCTGTGGTATGTCTTTTCATTCTCTTCACATTGCCTTTTGAAGAACAGATGTTTTAAATTTTGATGGAATCCAATTTATTGATTTGTCCTTTTACAGATTTTGGGTTTGGGTGCCATACCTTAGAAATCTTTGTCTAACCCAAAGATTACTTATATTTTCTTCTGGAAGTTTTATAGTTTTAGGTTTTACATTTAGGTCTATGATCCACATGGAGTTATTTTTTAAAAATAATGATAGATATGGATCTGTCTTTTTTTTTTCTTTTTTTTGCGTTTGGATATCATGTCATTCCAGCACCATTTTACTATTTTACTAACCCATTTTTAAGGCGTATCTTTTTACTGTGTGATGTGGATATCATTCTTGTTTTATGGATGAGGTTTCTATGGCTCTGAGAGGTGAAGTGACAGAGGTGATAGTCAGTGTACGGTAAATTTGAAAAGGTCCTCAGACTCTCTTTCAAACTCTTATTTTAGCTGGTGCACTAAAGATTGTTTTATTGCCTTTTTACATAAAATGATTGGGGTGTATTTCCTCTTGATTCTAGAAGTAATACAACTGTATGGAAATATAAGACCCTGTCAATAAGCCACTGTGAGATAAAAAGGGAATCCAAGAGGAGATGTGAAATCTTTGGCAATCGTTTTAAAAATTTATAGATTAAAATGTAAGATGATTAAAGTACAGATTAAATTATCTCTCAGAATTTAGCAAATATTTATTTTTAAGCTGCTGTATGGGACTAGTAGAGCTAATAGCTAACAATTATCAAATACTTTCCTTAGTCGGGTACATTGTTATAAGAACAGTTCTAAGAAGTATTTTTATCTCTATTTTACAGTTAAGGAAACAGAGACTTAAAGAGAGAAGAATTTACTCAACATCATATATGACTGGTAGCTTCTAACCTCTTTATTATACTATTTTGCTATCAACAGTTTGTATTATTAACAGAGATATAATACACATCCATGACTGGCAGTGAAAGAACTGAACTCTTTCAAAAGATACTATCAATAACTAGATTACATGTGGACATATATTCAAACCCAACTTGTAAGGACTACAGTAATTATTTCTTTGTGCTTCTTGTGAATTCTGTGTTTTAACTCACTAAGCCCCTTTGGGCCATATCATAATTGGCTGTAAATTAAGCAACAGTGTGCTCCTTAATTTATAGAAAGCTGGGAGGAGAAGTGGTACAAACAAGACTACATATAAACTATTTGTTAATACATTTTTAAGTTCAAGTTTTTAAAATTATCTTCTATACTATTAATCCAGAAGGATGATGTGCCATAAATACCAACTTCTGAGGTTATTTCTGAGCATTGGTTTTAGAGAAGTCCTTCTTTATTAGGTGTCCTTTAGCCTCTTGAGAATCTGATGAAAACTACAGACTCTCTTCTGAGAAGACTGCACATATAAGGAAACATTCTGAATAAAATTTCATGGGGCTAACAGATGTCTCCCCCCAAATCACTAGATCCTAGGTTGATTCCCTGCATGAAAAAGTATTGCTTTGGTTCTATTTGTTATGCTTTAAATCTTACCTTTCTTTTTAATATAAAATATATTCTGAATTCAGAAATAAGGGACATTACAGTGAACATTCCTCCTCATCTGCTACCTGTCTAACCTCCCTCCACAGTTCAGTTGAGTTCAGTCACTCAGTCATGTCTGATTCTTTGCGACCCCATGGACTGCAGCACGCCAGGCTTCCCTGTCCATCACCAACTCCCGGAGCTTGCTCAAACTCATGTCCATTGAGTCGGTGATGCCATCCAACCATCTCATCCTCTGTCGTCCCCTTCTCCTCCCACCTTCAATCTTTCCCAGCATCAGGGTCTTTTCTAGTGAGTCAGTTCTTGGCATCAGGTGACCAAAGTATCGGAGATTTCAGCTTCAGCATCAATCTTTCCAGTGAGTATTCAGGACTGATTTCCTTTAGGATGGACTGGTTGGATCTCCTTGCAGATGATCCTTGGATCATGTTTATTAGATACATACAAAACATACTCTTACACATGTGCACTATGCTAAATAGAGATATAAATGTGAATATCTTCTAGTCTTTATTAAACACAAAATATAGGCAAAGTATGTAGTATCTACAATGTAGGTACAAAAAATGTAGTACCATAATAAAGGTATAGCCTGCTTCTGTATGTAAAGTGTAATTATTATATTTCTTATTGTCACCCAAATAAGAAAGCAGTGATCCTTTGAAATTTTTTTCTTATTTTTTAATGTTTTTGAAAGTTCATGAATTGAAAGATCGTGAGAAATGCTACATAGTATTGTGGGGGGTGAACCTTCAATGCTTTTGTCCTTTAAACTGTTTTCACTAATTCAGTCTTTATTACTATATCACTCTTCTTTGCGATATCATCCTCAGAATGTTTTAATGCTTGAAAGTTTCCAAAAATCCTAATATTACAAAAACTAATTTCAAAGAATTTTAAAAGATCTATCTCCTTAACTTATAAATCATAACATTACAGGAAATTTAGAAATGAGGTAAAAGAAGAAAATCAATTATTAAGCCTATCTTCCTATTACATCTTTTATCAACTATTACACCTTTTAATAACTATATATGTATAACTATGTATATGCCTTTAGTCTTTTTTTTTTCCCTCCATGTTTATGGTTTTACCTACTTGGAACAATAGTGGCTCTTATTTCTTCTTCTCTGAACACTGTATCAGGCTTTATTTGATTCCTACCTCAGTTGTTTAGAAAAGAAAAAATGAATGAAGTGAGGTTTAGAAAAGACTGGATTGATCTTCTAGCTATTAGACATTAGTTGGAGTTTTGATTTTAAGTCACTTTATAATCCTCAAGATAAGTGTATGAATTAGTGATTATAATGAAATTACCTTGTATACTAGAAACCATAGTACAAATTTTGTTAATTCTAGTTTTAGGATAATTTCACAGATCAAATTGTGGGAATAAAATATTGTAAAGATGTACAGAGAGAAGAAGATTTTATAAGTTTCAGCACTACACAAAATGTGCATTTAGTTGTAAGTAGTAATCAGTTTCTCCATTTATCTGTGATTTTTGTCATTTCAGTATGTATTTTGACTTCTTTTGGTAAAATTCCTGAATAAAAATATATAAGCATCCAAGACAGAGTTATGATCATAGCAGTTACTTGCAGTAATTTATGAAAGATGTTCAAGTACAGATTGACTTGCTACTATAGATCCCCTGCTATTGATTTCTTTTTAAAGTAAAACTTTTTGTGACAGCTTTATGTTTTAATGCATGCCTAGAGCATCTTAATTATCATAGTTAACGTATCTTGAGATTATTTTTGCAACAACGGTAGCATACTCTTCTTTTTCTTCTACTGAAAAGTCCTGATCTTCATTTTTTTCCTTTTCTTCTTTTTCTTTAAATTATATTTTGAATTTTTTGAATTCACTTCCTGGTTGAGTTCAGCACCTTGCTGCTTTTACATTATCATAAGTGATATTAAAATTGTGTATTCTTTTTAGTTATAATACAAAACTGTGGTATACATATAATCAAAAGTTAGAGGCAGAAAGCATTTCAACTTATCAGAAAGGCTTATCACAAAGTCTTTTCTAGAACTGCTTGACAGTATGCCAAGGAGCTAATTAATAAATGAGCATGTATTACTGTTAAAGTTGCACTTGATTCATTGTGAAGAACAGCTTGCTTTTATGCATTGCTCAAAGATTGTTTCTGTTCCTTAGCTTTGCTTAAAGAAAATCTTGATTTTCATTACTTTACGTTTTTGGTTTTTTCTCCGAGAAGCTGCCAAATGGTGTCACTTACCATACTGGAACATACCAAGACCGGTTAGCAAAACTACAGGATCATCTTCGCCAACTTTCTATTCTCTTCAGGAAGCTGAGATTGGTCTATGATAAATGCAATGAAAACTGCGGAGGGATGGATCCCATTCCAGTAGAGGCAAGTTTTAGTGGTCGAGGGAGGGTGAATGTAAGAGTCTTAGGATGTTTGTAATTTTTTCCCTTTTTCTCTTCTATTTTCACAGTATTTCCAGATTTTGATCATACTGGTTTTACTTTTGACTAGAAAAGATGAAATTGTGAGATACATATGTGTGTGAGTGTATATATATATAGTACTGTGTAGTGCTGTCTTTTCATGTGATAATTTCTTGCAGACTTTAGCATCTAGGCTGATAGCGAATTTTTGTTGTTGGGGGAGATTATCTGTGGCAACTTTTATTATTGCTGTCAGTGTCATTTTAATTAAATCAGTGCATGATGTTTTAGTAGACATTTTAATAATATTGTAAAATACTTTTACAGTGGTTTTCATGTAAGTTCTTTATGGATAAAAGGTTATAACCATTTTCACCATTATTAAATTATCTTAGTAGAATCACTCTCGTTTTTAAACATATTTAAGTTTAATCTTGGATCATAGGTATATTTTAGTTAATCAGGTGTATGGTTATTTTTATAGGTGGTCCTTTCCTATTGACAAGTGATAATCTCTGCCCCCAGAGGTAGCTGGTGGCAGGGAGTGGGGTTAGATGTTCTCTCACTGCATATGAAGAACAGTTTCATGTCATCAGTGCTTTCTTATTTGAGTGATCAGCATGTATGAGGTGAACAGAGAAAGGGTAAACTTCAATACAGCCTGAAAAAAAGTGGTCAGAGATGTGGAGGGTCAGAAATATGGTGGACTCTGACAGAGGCTGCAGAAAAGTCAAGGAAAATAAGGAATGAAAACTGTCCAGCAGATTTTGCTAGAGGAAAATTGTTGGTATATTTGGTCGGAGCTTTGGTGGAAAGGTAGCAACAGAAGTCAGATCACAGTGAGCTGAAGATTAAACAGGAAGTAAGGAACTGAAGCCAACAAGTGGATATCCATCTTTCAAGAAGCCTAGACTAAAAAGAAGAAAGCAGTAGGTGGTAGGAGGGATAGAGTTGAGGGTTTGGTGGTTTTGGTTTTTTTTTTTTCCCTTCCAAATGGGAGCTCTTGTTTAGATGAAAAAGGAAGAAAACAGTCAGGCAAGGTTGGGGGAAACAAATAATGAAGACAGGAGGGCAGAGGAATCAGTATACAGGAATGAAGACTAAATGTATTTGAGATGAAGGACCACTGTCTGCATTTGGAGAGAGGAAAGGAAGAAAGTAGTTGTGGATGTAGGCAAATTTGTATTTGTCCCAAGAATTCACAGAAGTTTGGCCAGATTGATTACTGGTTATACCAATTACTTACCTCTGTCCCGTTCCTGAACTGGTAATATAAGATGGAAGAGACAGTCTCTGTTGACCCTACAAGGGGTTTCATCAAACAAATGTCATCACAAACCCATACATATTTAATTACAATTCTTCTGGAAGTTTCATTGCTATGTAAACTTTTTCTCTTACAAAAAAAACTTTCTCCCAACTAAAAGACATCTAGAGATCTATGTAGACACTTTGATAGCAAGTAAGTCACAATTATATAATATATGTCCATGAAGTTCCTTTCTTTCTAGTATAGATGAAGGAAAGCCTATTCTAGCTGAATGGACATAAAGTTCTCAAGGGTAGGACTTGTATCTTATTTGTCATTATTTTTGCAGTGTCTCCTCACCCAGTGTCTGCCAATTAAATATTTGCTGATTGAGTAGGATATTTCTTAATTACATGTGATAACTAATTTTGGTAAAAGGACTATTTTGCAAAAGAAACCCAAAAAAGCAAACGTACAGAATGCATTGAAATGATATATACTTCTAATGCTTTTATTTTAGGCCATCACTTGAATTAAAATGTATTTTTGTAATAAAAGTATAAAAATTGATCTTAACTGGATGCATTATCAATGCCAGTATAATTGGAAATTGTGTGTCATATGTTTGACTTTTAACTTGTGTCTCTCACTCTCAGCAACTTATTCCATATGTGGAAGAAGATGGCTCAAAGAATGATGATCGGGCTGGCCCACCTCGTTTTGCTAGTGAAGAGAGGCGAGAAATTGCTGAAGTCAATAAAGTGAGTTGCTAGTCTGTATGTCTTACATTTCTGAATTATTGATAAAAATTACAAGGGAGTCTGTGTAACTCAAAAACATAATTTGAATTATAGAATTACCTGCAGTTGTTTCTGTGGCAAATTTAACCTACTTAGAGAACAACCCAAAACGCAAAGGTAAACAGAAATGCCATTTGGTTAGTCAGAAGATCACCGAATTCAGGCAATAAAGCTCTTAGAAAGGCCTCGTAGGCACTCTGTCACAATCCATTTACATTTTCTTTTCTAGGCAAAATTGTAGCTCTCTAGGTTACAGCATATTTGGAGCAGCAAATGATAATACTTTATAAGTAGGAGATGTGAAATGTCTCAACAGCTGAATAAGAAATTGAGAGTTATCAAAGCACTACCCCATCCTACCCTTCAGCCCACAAAAGTTCCTAACTTGAATTTATTGCTGAGTACTTTCAGAAGTTCAGAAGATAATGTTCAGATAGTTCTCTTGAAACATAGGGAAACAAGGGATGTTGTCAGTCCATTCTGGGATAGAAGCATGGCTAACAAACGGCACACAAAATAAAACTACAGTCTTGGTGCTTTACTCACAAATAAGTGCCCCCACCTCCTGCCTCACTCCTGAAATTCTTAATGCTAGTTAATAGAATTCATCAGGACATTAATTAATCTACCACAGCCAAAGAAGGTTTTCTGAGGTGGAGGAGGATAACTTAGTTTACTTATATAAGGTCTGTAGGCTAAACTGAAAAAAATTTTTTCCTCATATCTAAAAGACATTTGATAGACTTCAAATGTTGCTGACTCAAAGAATGCTTAACATTATTAATGTGATAGTCTTTAAAAAAAACTTTTTATTTCAGATATGTAGCCAACATTTTTCATAGAAATGAAACACAGAACTAGTCATATTGCTGCTGCTGCTGCTAAGTCGCTTCAGTCGTGTCTGACTCTGTGCGACCCCATAGACGGCCGCCCACCAGGTTCCTCCCTCCCTGGGATTCTCCAGGCAAGAACACTGGAGTGGGTTGCCATTTCCTTCTCCAGTCATATTAAAAACATGAATAAAATAAGATGCCTTATACTACTGTGTTTGAGGCTATTTTAGAAATTGTAGCCAGTGAAACAAACTTTATAAAACAGAAGTTATTGTATACAAATTTAAGTTTGTTAAGGTAGTACATAACATTATAGCTTAAGCTTATGAAGCTCAAAGCAGCTCACTGATTTAACAAGTAGAGGCAATAAGTATTTGATAAAAGAGCTTAAAGATTTATACCATTTTCCTATAATGTCATAAACCAGTCAGATTATAAGATCCTTTTCACAACTGCAACAACAAATATTAAGTAGTTAGGATTTCCATAATAGATGAGACTGAACTTAATATATATAAAAGGATTTTTTTTGGTAAAACTTTTTATATTATATTGGACTACAGCTGATGAACAATGTTATGATAGTTTGAGGTGAACAGCAAAGGGACTCAGCCAGACTTACACTGTATCCATTCTCCCCCAAACTGCCCTCCCATTCCGGCTGCCGCATATCATTGAGCAGAATTCCATGTGTTGTACAGTAGGTCTTTTTTGTTATCCATTTTAAATACAGAAGTCTATACATGTCCAACCCAAACTCCCTATCTACCCCTTCCCAAGAAAAATCCCAAATAAAGAACCTAACCTTACAACTAAAACAACTAAAGAAAGATCAGATAAAACCTAAAGTTAGTAAAAGGAAAGAAATCATAAAGATCAAAGCAAAAATAAATGAAAAAGAGACAAAGAAAACAGTTGCACAGATGAATGAAAAGCTGGTTCTTTGAAAAGATAAACAGAATTCATAAACCCTTAGCCAGACTCATAAAGAAATTGTGAACAGTTGAAAAAACACATGACATTCTGACATGGGCAATAACTACTCTAAAAATGCCAGTCTTGATTATTTCAGTTTTTTATTTATTTTTTAATTGAAGGATAATTGCTTTACAGAATAGTGTTAGTAACACTCCAAGCATAAATGTGAATTCTCTTGAAATTGCACAAAATAGTAAGATTTTAGTGCAATACCAATCAAAAAACAAATAAAAAATTGGAACTTTTTTCCTTGAGAGCATACTCAAATACATATAATTTAAAAATCCAGTAAGTAATAAAACGAACAGACTCTTTGCTTCAAAAATTAAAATGTTAGATGAAGCATATTATAAAAACAATAATTAAGTGTGAAATACTGGCATAAGAACAGACAGATTCAGTTCAGTTCAGTTGCTCAGTCGTGTCTGACTCTTTGTGACCTGTGGACTTTAACATGCCAGGCATGCCATGTCCATTGAGTCAGTGATGCCATTCAACCGTCTTATCCTCTATCGTCCCCTTCTCCTTCCACCTTCAATCTTTCCCAGCATCAGGGTCTTTTCAAATGAGTCAGCTCTTTGCATCAGGTGGCCAAAGTATTGGAGTTTCAGCTTCAACATCAGTCCTTCCAATGAATATTCAGGACTGATTTCCTTTAGAATGGACTGGTTGGGTCTCCTTGCAATCCAAGGGACTCTCAAGAGTCTTCTCCAACACCACAATTCAAAAGCACCAATTCTTCGGCCTCAGCTTTCTTTATAGTCCAACTCTTACATCCATACATGACCACTGGGAAAACCATAGCCTTGACTAGACGGACCTTTGTTGACAAAGTAATGTCTCTGCTTTTTAATATGCCATGTAGTTTGGTCATATCTTTTCTTCCAAGGAGTAAGTGTCTTTTAATTTCATGGTTGCAGTCACCATCTGCAGTGATTTTGGAGCCCAGAAAAATAAAGTCAGCCACTGTTTCCACTGTTTCCCCATCTATTTGCCATGATCTTAGTTTTCTGAATGTTGAATTTTAAGCCAATTTTTTTACTCTCCTCTTTCACTTTCATCAAGAGGCTCTTTAGTTCTTCTTCACTTACTGCCATAAGGGTGGTGTTATCCACATATCTGAGGTTATTGATATTTCTCCTGGCAGTCTGGATTCCAGCTTGTGCTTCCTCCAGCCCAGCGTTTCTCATGATGTACTCTGCATATAAGTTAAATAAGCAGGGTGACAATATACAGCCTTGATGTACTTCTTTCCCTATTTGGAACCAGTCTGTTGTTCCATGTCTAGTTCCAACTGTTGCTTCCTGACCTGCATACAGGTTTCTCAAGAGGCAGGTCAGGTGTTCTGGTATTGCCATCTCTTTAAGAATTTTCCACAGTTTGTGGTAATCCTCACAGTCAAAGTCTTTGGCATAGTCAATAAAGCAAAAATAGATGTTTTTCTGGAACTCTCTTGCTGTTCCGATAATCCAGCAGATGTTGGCAATATGATCTCTGGTTCCTCTGCCTTTTCTAAATCCAGCTTGAACATCTGGAAGTTCACTGTTCATGTATTGCTGAAGCCTGGCTTGGAGAATTTTGAGCATTACTTTACTAGTGTGTGAGATGAGTGCAATTGTGCGGTTGTTTGAGCATTCTTTGGCATTGCCTTTTTTTGGGACTGGAATGAAAACTGACCTTTTCCAGTCCTGTGGCCACTGCTGAGTTTTCCAAATTTGCTGGCATATTGAGTGCAGCACTTTCACAGCATCATCTTTTAGGATTTGAAATAGCTCAGCTGGAATTCCATCACCTCCACTAGCTTTGTTCACAGTGATGCTTCCTAAGGCCCACTTGACTTCACATTCCAGGATGTCTGGCTCTAGGTGGGTGATCACACCATCATGGTTATCTGGGTCGTGAAGATCTCTTTTGCATGGTTCTTCTGTGTATCCTTAGATCCCCTGGAGAAGGAAATGGCAACCCACTCCAGTATTCTTGCCTGGAGAATCCCATGGACGGAGGAGCCTGGTAGGCTACAGTCCATGGGGTGGCAAAGAGTCGGACACGACTGAACGACTTCACTTTCACTTTTGTGTTACAGAATAGCAGCTGAAGCTCCAGCCATTTTGTCCAGCTTTGTCCAGCTTCTGTGTATTCTTGCCACCTCTTCTTAATATCTTCTGCTTCTGTTAGGTCCATACCATTTATATCCTTTATTGAGCACATCTCTACATGAAATGTTCCCTTGGTATCTCTAAATTTCTCGAAGGGATCACTAGTCTTTCCTATTCTATTGTTTTTCTCTGTTTCTTTGCATTGATCTCTGAGGAAGGCTTTCTTATCTCTCCTTGCTATTCTTTGGAACTCTGCATTCAAATGGATATATCTTTCCTTTTCTCCTTTGCTTTTCACGTCTCTTCTTTTCACAGCTATTTGTAAGGCCTCCTCAGACAGCCATCTTGCTTTTTTGCATTTCTTTTTCTTGGGGACGGTCTTGATCCCTGTCTACTGTACAGTGTCACGAATCTCCGTCCACAGTTCAGAAAGGATGAAGACACAGAGCCAAAGCAAAAACACTATCCAGTTGTAGATGTGAATGGTGATAGAAGCAAAGTCTGGTGCTGTAAAGAGCAGTATTGCATAGGGAACCTGGAATGTTAGGTCCATGAATCAAGGCAAATCGGAAGTGGTCAAACAGGAGATGGCAAGAGGGAATGTCAACATTTTAGGAATCAGCAAACTAAAATGGACTGGAATGGGTGAATTTAACTCAGATGACCATTATATCTACTACTGTGGGCAAGAATCCCTTAGAAGAAATGGAGTAGCCATCATAGTCAACAAGAGTACAAAATGCAATACTTGGATGCAATCTCAAAAACGACAGAATGATCTCTGTTCATTTCCAAGGCAAACCATTCACTATCACAGTAATCCAAGTCTATGCCCTGACCAGTAACGCTGAAGAAGCTGAAGTTGAACGGTTCTATGAAGACCTACAAGACCTTCTAAAACTAACACCCAAAAAAGATGTCCTTTTCATTATAGGGGACTGGAATGCAAAAGTGGGAAGTCAAGAAATACTTGGAGTAACAGGCAAATTTGGCCTTGGAGTACAGAATGAAGCAGGGCAAAGGCTAATAGAGTTGTGCCAAGAGAATGCACTGGTCATAACACACACCCTCTTCCAACAACATAAAGAGAAGACTCTACACATGGACATCACCAGATGGTCAATACTGAAATCAGATTGATTATATTCTTTGCAGCCAAAGATGGAGAAGTTCTATACAGTCAGCAAAAACAAGACTGGGAGCCGACTGTGGCTCAGATCATGAACTCCTTACTGCCAAATTCAGACTTAAATTGAAGAAAGTAGGGAAAACCACTAGACCATTCAGTTATGACCTAAATCAAATCCCTTGTGATTATACAGACAGATTAGTGAAATAATATTCAGAAAAACTGTCTTACTATTATAGTAATATATGAGAATTTAATATGATATAAGAGGGATTATGTGGAAAATTAGTCTTTAAAAATAGACATTTTGGGGAAATTTTAGCTAGTTTTTACATTACACCATGTGTCAAAATGAATTTCAGAGTTGAAAATAAGACTTGTAAAACAAAATATTAGAAAACTAAAAGAAAAATATACATCAAAACTCAGAAAAAAAAAGATAGATTTTTCTAAAATAACATTTAAGAAGAGTTCATGAGGTGAACTAACTATACATTAAGAATATTTTCAGCAAAATGACAGTAATAAGCATAAAGAATTTACAGTAGGGATTAGGAGGGGAAACAAGTTAGATCTTGAAGAGTAAGTGGTGTTTGGTAGTCCAGAGAGATGAGACATCCGTATATTAAGAAGTGTTATATATGTTTCGGTGGGTAATCTTATATATTAATTCACAGTGGATGTGTTCTATTATTTTTCTCTGTAGTAAGGATGTTAGTTATAAAATGAAATGTACATGTAAATAAAACACCATTGTGATGATAACTTTGATTTCAGAATGCTACATGTGACTTAAATGTAGTTTGTTCTCTAACCTAGAAGATACGATATTTTGGTGGGGCGGGGGAGAGAAAAGCTTCAGAATGAGATCATTTCTCTAAAGATAAGTTTCATTTCACTTCCTATTTCTCTAAGTTTCTCCCTTTTTCTAATATGGTTTTGAAATGGCCTATTCTTGATTTTTTTTTTAAATGACCTTTCAAATAATCAGAATATAGTAGTTCCTTGACAGTGTGTAATCAAAAAACTCTTACTAGCTAGAATTTTGTGAATTTTAAGAAAAGGATATAATTGATACAAAGCTTTTGATATGTAAAAGTATTTCTCCACATGAGGATGTAGGTCTGTTTATGGTCTCTGTCTAGGACCCACCTACCTCTTTCCTTCCCCCCAATTCTTTCATTGTGGTTATGTCATAATTGGGATTCAGTAAATATTCTGTGTTTATATTATTATGGCACATAGATACTGTTTATTGCTAAACCACATAGGAAACCAGAGTTATATTTCCTTGAACAATTTTTTGTTTTCCTAGAGTTAATAGTTCTGTAATTTTGAAAAATTTTTATTAGTTCTTTTGCATCTGTGGGAGCAGCTCAGTACTGTTTTCCAACTTTACAGCATCAAATTATCAGATGACTTACAGGTTTGTTCTCCCCATTCCACCGCGCCCCCGCCCCCCCCGCCCCCCCGCCGCCGCCCCCAGAGTCCTCCGTCTTTGCTAGGTCTCAATTGAATGCTCACTAAACCTGGTATTCACCTACTGTCCTGGGCCTTTCCTTTACCTCTTCAGTTAATTTTACTATCTCCTTAGTCTCCCATCTTCCTCTTTCTTGGCTTATTTCCTCCCTTGTTTGTAAGGTTCATACATCAGTGGCTCCTTCAGGAGAAATGCAGGGACTTAAGTTTTTAGTCTTTGTGTATCTGTCCAGTTGATTGTTTGGCTGGATATAAAATTATATGTTGTAAATTAATTTCCCTCAGAAATTAGAAGGTGTTCTTCCATAATCTTCTCATATGGCATTTGGTAGATTTTAAAGAGTGTAGTTATAAATATTTTTAGGCTTTGTGAGACATGGTGGTCCTTGTTCTGATGTAAAAACCATCCTTAGTTCACAGGCCTTACAAAAACAGGTCATGTGCCATAGCTTATCAACCCCTGTTATGTTTTGTTGTCTTTGTAGATGGAGGATCAGAGATCTGTGGAGCATCTGATGCTTAAACATGAGCCATTTCTATTTGGGAGTGAGGCACTAAGACCCTAATCATAGGCTTTGTGAGTTGGCTTTCATCATAGCAAGATTGGAAACAAGCTGGCTTTTTTCTTTGGGGGACCAAGGATCATTTGCTGAGATTTTTTTTCTTTAGGGCTGTTCAGAATCTTCCAGTGTCCTACACGGAGGGAGAGTCTCTTGTCTTCTTGCCTTCTGCTCTGCTGGTGGCACTCAATCTCCAAATCCCAGCTATTCAGTTCATAAGAAACAAACCTGGTTCCCTGAAAGGGGGAGTGGGTATGGAACCCTGGAGAGGGGACTCAGTCCCATGTTGGTGAGAAGTAGGAATGAGCACCTAGGCTCTCACTTGCTTCTGTAGCTCTTCCCCTCCAGCTTTGGTCCCCAGGCCTCACAGCAGACTTTGCCGTGGCACTTGCCTCCAGTTCTCCGTGGAGGATCAGCCATTCTCAGTGGCATCCTTCTGGGTGGTACAGTGGTTTCCTCCCATGCCATTTAACATTCCTCTCATTTACTATTCCCCTTCTATGCCCCACCTTAAAATGTGCCACCTGGCATCTGCTATTGTCTCCTTTCTGATCATTTTTCTCCACGTTAATTTATAGCCTTTGCAGTCCCCTCCTGCCATTTTATTTGGGTTTGAGAAAAAAAAGAAACACGTATTTAGTCCACAGTGTTTATCTGTGGTAAGTTTATTTCAGTACACAAAACAGTATTTCTGAAGGAAAAACCCATATTTTAAATTCTGTTCCCATTTCTACTTCAGGCATTTGAGAATGCTCTTTGATTTTGATTAAACCATTTGAATCTGTTGAATTTGCTGTTGTATGTGCCTCTGGCTTTGGGGTAAAACTTGTTTCAGTTAACATGGTATTGAATTGAAGATTATTACAAAAAGGAAAGAATCCTTTAAATGTTTTAAATTAAACAGATGTAAAGCTTAGCCCTATATTTCCATTGGAAAAAATTTTGAAGAGAATTTAGAGAGAAGGTATCTTCTCTTGAGTGGCAGGAGAAGTATTCATTTGATTGGCCTTGTGGCTCTCTCTTACTTCCTGGAAATTGTTAGTCTAATTTGAGGAAAGACTGAAGAACTAAGTGATAAACAGAGACAAAAAAAAAAAAAAGGAGAGGCTTACTTCACTCTGAATGACACTCTCTAGGTCCATCCTAAAAAGTGTAAAGTTTGGAAAAAAAAGAAAAAAAATATATATATATATATTTTATTTTTAAAGGGGAGAGGCCTAAGATTTGGTTAACTCAAATTGAAATTCCCCTTAAAAAGGCAAAAGAGAATAAAGTTAACAACTAAAAACCAAAGTAGATTTTTTGACCCAAAGAGGTTTTTAACTCATTCCTTAAATAAAGCATCATAAATGTGAATTAAACATAATACATATCCTGTTAACCATGTTATCTTATGTATAATTACTGCTACTAATTCTTTTTCCCTTTCCTCTACTTCTTCAGATTTTGTACCTCCCTTCTGGAATATAAGATTAAAATATAATTGAAAAATTATAAAACACTGAGTAAACTCATGAACAACTGATATATTTTTCTGTCTTAATGGCACACATACCTGAGTGTTTCTGTGAAAAATGTTTATTTTAAATAACCACCTTCAGATGGTAAAATGTTGGTCTACGGGCTTTCCTGGTGGCTTAGTGGTAAAGAATCTTCCAACCAATGTAGGAGATGCGGGTTCAGTCCCTGGGTTGAGAAGATCCCCTGGAGAAGGAAATAGCAACCCACTCTAGTATTCTTGCCTGGGGAATCCCGTGGACAGAGGAGGGTCACAAAAGAGTCAGACATGACTGAGCGACTACGCAACAATTTAATTACATAATTACACAGATGCTATTAAAAGTCGAAATTAATTGGTTTGATTTTTCAACCACAGTTGCCCCTTGAACAACACAGATTTGGATAGTGTGGGTCCACTTACATGCAGATTTTTTTCAATAAAATACTACAGTACTACACAATCTGCCCCTGACTGAATCTGCTAACACAGAACCATGGATATGGAGGACAGACTACTTTGATCAACTGTCACAGCCTTTGGATGAATATTAAATTACATAGTATTACTTAGCATAAACATTTTTTTAAGTACTCTACTTACACATTCACCTGTTAATGTAACTAATTAGGCACAGCTGATGGATTTTGATAATAGCAGCTGTCAACCTCTGTTAAAGTCAATCAGTGGCAAGATTGTATATATTAAATCCTGTATCATGTCATGAAAATTTATTTACAGTTTAACCACTAATAAGCATAGCTGTCAGCTTTGGTGTTGATATTTTCATGATGTTTTGGCCCCAGGTATTTTTTAGTTGTATGCTAATTTTTTTTAATTTAAAACTTAGTGGTCTCTTTGAGACAAACTATCCTAATGCCTTATAATATGGCATTCTTTAAATAACAAATTTTTACTGTTCCCTAGAGTTGAATATTACCTTGAAAATATCCTCCCTTTTTTTAGTTCTCTTTATTTTTTGAGTTAGTGAAGCTAAATTTTTTAATACCAGAATTTATATTTCCCAGTGAGCATTCTTGAAAGTAGCATTTATTCCATTGATGAAACCATTGTGGGAACCATCTGTAACCTGTTTTGATACTGATTTGAAAGTCTCTTTTTAACCACTCATTAATATAATTTTATTACTTCCAGTTACTTCTTAATGAATACTGAAAATGTGATCACTAAGCTTCTTTCACCAAACTTGGCCTTTTAAGAAGTTAAATACCAATAGGAATTTCTTCCTCCTTCCTTTTGGCTTCTTTCCTCCTGTTACCTCTCTAACTCTAGACAGAATATGAGCAATTTATTTTATCTCAGTTTGCTCTTTAATAAATCAAAATTAAGATTTCTAGGTCTCTTTATAATGAACATGTACACCTTGATCTGGAGGTATTTTAATGTAGTGTCTTTAAAATTATCTAACTAAATGTATTACTTCCAAACGTAATGTTTCCAAGAGGTCACTTAACAGTAATGATTACTATAACAACTAGTGAACACTTTGAAATTCTCTGTTCTGATCTTGTTTTATCTACACAGACATTTACTACATATGATTTGAAGAAAAGATGCTTAATAAGTTTATAAACTGTGGTCGGGTAGAGAGCCAGATCTGGAGATAACAGACACATGCCATGTGCACTCAGGGCATCTAGCAAATCTCAGTTATGAATAAGATTCTATCAGGGCTGTGGCATCCTGTTTTCAGAATTAGAAGTAGATTGCACTTCATGCTGAGAGAAATTAGTGACTTCTGCCACATGTTTGAAAGATCAATTGCATTTTTATCATACTTTATATTCTCTGTTGACAGTTTATGTTCTGTGCCTACCAGTAACATTTGTTGAATGCTTACGTCTACCCACCCCAGTATTCTTGTGTGGAGAATCACATGGACAGAGGAGCCTGGCAGGCTGTTGTCTATGGGGTCTCAAAGAGTCCGACACAACTGAGCAACTAATACTTTGACTTTTCACTCACTTTAACTTACTTGTATGCCAGGCGCACTGCTAACACTTGACGTGAATCAGATCTTTTACTCTTCATAACAACCCTTATGAGATAGGTTCAGTTATCCCCATTTTTGTGTTGTGGAAGCTGACGCACAGAGAAATTAAGTAATATTTACTTAGTGAAGGAGCTGAGCGTAAACCCAGAGAATCCAGGCTTTAGGGCTTGTGTTCTTAACCATTAAGCCACACTGCCTTGTGGAAACCTATATGCTTAGGTTTTATAATTGAATATTTAGCTTATTTTCTTTGGTGGTTCGAGTGGAGGAGGAAAAGGAGGTAGGGGCTGGAGCCATAGGCTCTGTAGGCTGAATTAGAATTTATTATGCCTTTCAGTGGATGTTTGCAGCCAGAAAAGTATTGAGACCTTCTGCCTTAAGGAAGTCCACGCTTAGTCCCTCAGTTGTGTCTGACTCTTTGGGACCCCACAGACTATAGCCCACCAGGCTCCTCTGTTCATGGAATTTTCCAGGCAAGAATACTGCAGTGGGTTGCCATTTCCTACTCCTACTATGCCTTAAGGATTAATTTCTGTCTGGTTCATTAGAGTTCTGACTTATGACATTTTAATCTTATATCTTCATGGTCTGTATTTCATGAAACATTTTTTGATAAATTCTTTTGTTTCTGCAGAAACTCAAACAGAAGAATCAACAGCTGAAGCAAATTATGGATCAATTACGAAATCTCATCTGGGATATAAATGCCATGTTAGCAATGAGGAACTAAACTGATATTTAAATTTCCGGCTTTACACATGTTACACCGTTTTTTTTCCCCTCAAGTTATTTTTTCCCTTTGAAGAAGATTATTTATCTGCTTTCAGTCTAGTCACTAGAATTAAAGTTCCTATTTTTTACACTGTGGTTTTACATTAAAGTATTCACTGGTGGTTTTTAAAAAAGCTATTGATTCTGTGAAAGACTATTGTAATACATTTTGATGAGATTTGTTTTTGGTTATTCATGAATTGAATAATTGTTTTTTAAAAGCAAAAATAATTAACTTTTGTAAATAAATTTCTAAATTTGATCACTGATTGTTTTGTTCATTTCATTACCCTTTTAGGAGAAAAAGGTTTAAACATTCTTGCAGATGAAAATACCAAGTTCAGTCCATCTGTGGTACAAATTAAACATAAAAGTTACCATTTGAGCTCAATTTTAAAATTTTAGTTTGAGTCCCAATAAAGTCTCTTGGACTGCAAGGAGATCCAACCAGTCAATCCTAAAGGAAATTGGTCCTGAATATTCATTGGAAAGACTGATGCTGAAGCTGAAACTCCAATACTTTGGCCACCTGATGCGAAGAGCTGACTCATTTGAAAAGACCCTGATGCTGGGAAAGATTGAAGGTGGGAGGAGAAGGAGATGACAAAGGATGAGATGGTTGGATGGCATCACCAACTTGATGGATATTAGTCTGAGTAAACTCTGGGAGTTGGTGATGGACAGGGAGGCCTGGTGTGCTGCAGTCCATGAGGTCACAAAGACTCAGACAAGACTAAGTGACTGAACTGAACTGAACTAGAACTGAAGTTAGAATGAGAAGACATTTAGCTTATCTCTTGCTGTAAATAGATGAAAATTAAGATTTCTTTTATTGTGGTTTTTACTTGGCATGCTCTGTCTCCAAAAGGAGAGAAAATTTTGTTGAAATGCCAACTGTGTGTTTATTTGCTACCTGCTTTAGGCCAGGAAGCAATCCCCTATCTGAGTTTTCAAGTATACCCTAAAGTAACGTTAAGTAAATTTTGGAAACAGTGAAGTCTTAAAGAGTTTAAATGAGATAACACTATGACAAATGCTTTTGTAGCTTGGTAGTTGGTCTACAGTAACAAGTCCTTTATAGGTCTGCCTACAGGAGCTGGACACTCAGATTATAAATAGTGCCTTTTCAAATAAGAGAGTCAGATTTTCCTCAGGAAGGACTTTTTCCAGCCTGATCCAGTAGCCCCTACCCCCTGGCGTTGGTTCTGACTCAATAAACACTGCTATTTGACTTGATAATATATGGAATCTCTGGAGGGTACCAGATTCCTCGGGATGGACCTGGGTGGTTGAGGATGAGTAAAGAAGATGCTTACTTTTTAGTGTATACCCTTAGGTACCTGTGAGGTTTTTAAGCATTTGCAAATACTGCCTATTCATGTTAAGTTATGCAGATGCCCACCTTTAACAAGTGGTGGAAGCACAAGCCAAGCCAAAGCACAGAGACGTCTTTAGACCTAACTACATCCATCAGAGCAAGTTCTGAGCAAGCAGTGTTAGTGCAATGGACAGCCGACTCTGCCCACAGTGGAAAGCACAGCAGTTATAAAGCACAGGTAAAAGTATAGGTATGCTGTGTGCGCCGAGTCGCTCAGTCGTGTCTGACTCTGCAGCCCCACAGACAGTAGCCCACCAGGCTCCTCTGTCCATGAAATTTTCCAGGCAAGAATACTGGAGGGGGTTGCCATTTTCTCCTCTGGGGGATCTTTCTGACCCAGGGATCGAACCTGTGTCTCCTACATTGGCAGGTGGATTCTTTACCACCAGTGCCACCTGGGAAGCCCAAAGGTATATGAGGTTATGACAAGACGACAGTTATTCAATCTGCCCCAGTAGTCTGCAGTATCTAAGGGTTTTACAGTTTATTTAGCCTATCATCAGGTGGACACATAAGGGTTTTTCTTACAGGTTTTCACTGTATGTTCTTTGCATAGTAGATTGCAGATTACTACTGGGAATTTAGTGTTTTGATACTGATAACTTGTAAAACAGTTATAAAAAATGTTTTAACCAAGTGGGGTTTTCTGTTGTTGTTGTTTTTAATCATACTCAACTCCTTAGATCATTCAAGGTGTCACAAAATTAGCTCTTGAAGGGAATGTGGAAATTGCATCTTTGGGGGCTTGATTCTATAGCTAGCCTCTCTGCGGAGCAAGAATCAATGCAGCTACTCAGCTACAGAGCAGGAGCCCCAAATTCTGGGAACCTTGAATTCTCTGTTCTCAAAGTCCTCAAAACTAGTCACTCACTAGTCTACTTGAGACTGGCTATGTGTTGTGCTAAGTTGTTTCAGTCGTGTCCAATTCTGTGACCCCATGGACTGCAGCCCACCAGGCTCCTCTGTCCATGGGATTCTCCAGGCAAGCACGCTGCAGTGGGTTGCCATGAGCTTCTCCAGGGGATCTTCCTGAGCCAGGAATAAAACCTATGTCTCTTATGTCTCCTACATTGGCAGGCAGGTTCTTTACCACTAGTGCCACCTGGGAAGCCCTGCTTATGTGTCGAGGGTTATTAAAAACAGACTCCCCTAACAAAGCTTCAGCTTTTCCTTGAGGGAGAGCATGCCAGGAGACTGAAGAGCCAGGAAGGCAATTCAGTCATGATGTGTGGCCTTGCGCAAATGAATCTCAGTTTTCTTGTCTGTACAATAAGTGGGATTAATTGATCTTATATTCTGTGTTAGAATTTTAGTTGCAAATGTTCAAAACCCAATTCAAAATGGCTTAAGCCAAAAAGGGAACTTACTAGTTTGTGTAGCAAGAAATGATGCTAGAGCAGTGCTCATAGCAGCATAGAAAAGCTGCAGAAACCAAGGCTTCAAGAAATGGAACCAAGATTCAATGCCCTAGGATTCTCTTTGCTTATCCCTAATTTCTGCTCTCTTTCTGCTTCATCCTCTCCTATTGTAGACAGGCTTTCTCCATATGTTGGGAAAGACAGCCTCCCACTGGCTTATTACATCTTTTCCATGCCCTGACCCCAGAGTCTGGGCCCCTTCTCCCACTCTTATGTTAAGAACTAGAGTGGACACTGATGAGCACAACTTGGGTCATGTAACCCACCTTTGGACCAACTGTTCTGTACCTGGGTACTATGGTTAGATCACCCAGGTTATAAGCCCATCTCTCTGGCTAGGAATTGGGTGTGAAAATCATGGAAAAGTTACTGAGCACGGAACACATACCAGGAGGAAAAGAACCAATCAGAAAAATTTGTAAGAAAAACCTAACAACAACGGCAACCACAGTCCACTGCTGTTCTTCCTTGGTTCTAATACTATCTCAGATAATGTAAGCTATTCAACTCTCAAAAACCTAACAAAAGTTTAGAGAAAACTAAATGCATCACTGACTATCATGAGAAAATTGTTAATTTTTTTTCTTGATTTGTAGTCTTCTGTGTTGACATTTTTGCAGTCTTTTGTTTTGCAAGTTTTTCAATAAATTGCAGTGTGATCTTGGTTAGCTTTGCATGGGTTAAAACAGAAATAGAAAAGAGCTAAGAAAAAAATAAAATGAAAGCTCTAGCATCCTGGTAATGAAATTATCTTTAAAATGATTTGGAAACCTAAGGCCCTCATCATTCAAGCATTAGATCCTTTGGCACCATTACAAGCCAAAATGTGTTAACTTGACATTTTGATGTAGTTCCAGTTTCAGTAATTCATTTTCTTTTCCTTAAACTCCCAAGGAAGTTTAAGCTAGATAGAGGAGTCTTTCAGCCTTAAACTAAAATGTGTACTTTGTCCTAAAGCTCAAAGACTTTGTTAGCCTGAGTATTCTTAAATTTGTGCAACATAACTAGATGCCTTAAAATTTTTCCTATTCCTTTACAACATTTGTGGTCCAAGGACTGTTTTTCTTAAGACTAAATTGAAAGGTATTCCAGATGTGTATGTATTTTTAACATGGAAGCAGTCTTGAATTCTTTCATATCTTTTTTAAAAACTTGAAGTAGAGTTAATATATTTAATATCTTTATCTTTTTACATAGGGTTGAATTGTATACTAATGCATTTATATCACTAAATGTATGAATGTACTGATGATTCATTCATGCATGCATTTTTTGGGGAAAATTCTTACTGTTGTCAATATGTAATTTGCATTCCCCAAACAGTTCAAAACTTAAAGGGAAAAAGAAAACCTATGTTTTCTCTGTACTTTGAAGTCTTACTCTTCTATGACACAGGATCACAAGATTACCAAGTGGCATGAGCCTAAGGTTGTCCAGAACTACCTTAACTTGTTTTAATTTATTCAGATGACTTTTTGAAGCAGTGCGTAGTCAAGCTCAGCAAACACAGGAATCAAGTGGGGTGCACTTACAAATGCTGATTTTGGACTTAGCGCAACTTTACTGAATCAGAATCTCTATGGTAGGGTCTAAATATATGGATATTTAATGACAAGTTATCCAAGTGCACTGGAAAAACATTTTTTCTATGCAGGTCAGTGATAGTCATGAGTATTTTAACATAAAAAATTCTTTAAAATAGCAGTATTGATATAAAATGTTTCATGCCATATTTAGAGTTCTAGCCTTTTAAGTATTTAAAAACAATGCTCTACATGAGTAGTTCTCAACCTTGGCTTGATCATTAGAATCAACTGGAAAAATATTAAAACTCCTGTGCTGAAGCCATGTCCCAAGCCAATTCAATCAGGGTGGCTAGAGTGGGATCCAGGCAGCAATGTATTTTAAAGCTCCCGAGTGATTCCAACCTTCAGCCAAGGTAAGAGGCATTGCTGTATGTAGATTTATGAGCATGGAAATAATCTGGAAGGATTGATTTTTCCAGTAACAGTTAACTATTTGGAGCAAAGAACTTCAAGAGGACAAAACCCTAAAACTCACCTATACACCAAGGTATTTTTTTAATTTATTTTTTATTGAAGCATAATTGCATTACAGAATTTTGTTGTTTTCTGTCAAACCTCAACATGAATCAGCCATAGGAATACATATATCCCCTCCCTTTTGAACTCTCCCATCTCCCTCCCCATCCCACCCCTATAGGTTGATACAGAGCCCCTGTTTGAGTTTCCTTAGCCATACAGCAAATTCCCGTTGGCTATCTATTTTACACATGGTAATGTAAGTTTCCATGTTACTCTTCCCATACATCTCACCCTCTCCTCCCCTCTCCCCAAGTCCACAAGTCTATTTGCTATGTCTGTTTCTCCACTGCTGCCCTGTAAGTAAATTCTTCAGTACCATTTTTCTAGATTATGTATGCATTAGAATATGATATTTATCTTTCTCTTTCTGACTTACTTCACTCCATATAATAGGTTCTAGGTTGGAAACCAATGTATTTTTAACTGTACACTCTCATGTGTCAGGGGCAAAGAGCCCTCACTCTTCTCAGTCACAATCAAACTGACTAGGGAAAAACTGAAGAGAGAATGCCATCTAGTCAACAACTTTTAGAGGCAAAGGAAAATCAGACTGATGCGTGATCTTCTGTCCTTACAGGTCATAACCATTTCAAGACATTAGAGAGGCTGAGTGAAAACAAAAGAGAAAACAAGACACTTCTTGTTCCTCGTTCCATGCTGAACATGGCCATGTCTTGTTTTAAGACTGATAAAATAACTAACCTGGATTTATAATTTATTCATTTAACAGCCATTTGTAGATCACCTACAGGCTCTGGGCACCAGGTAAGGAGGTGGATATACCAAGAGAGAAAGGACCCTTTGCTCAAAGGTTACAGAATTCAAGCTAGAAGAGAGCTGTCCGTATACACAAACTCCAGGCTTCTCAGATGACTTCTTTACAAGTTAGAGGCTCAGCAACCAACCCAAAGAATTAATGGCCTGGTTTTATAGTACAGGGAGTTAGATTTTCTTGGTGCCTATAGAGCAGATAACAGAAGTCAAGTTAGAGGTCTCCTTCCCAGGTGTTCCACAGGTAAAGAGTACCTCTATGGTTAAAAAATTACTGCTATCTATGCCCAGACTTGTAACAACCTAAAAATACAAGGCAATGCCTTAAAAATGTTCCACTCCGGAAACAAGAATATAGCTCAGCTTTAATTGCAATAAGGTGAGGGAAATAGTTTTCCAAACAGCTTTGGGAGGGGGAAGAAAAGCCATTTGTGAAAGCTCAGTACTTAAAATCTACAGATGGCGTCGCTAACAAATAAATCAATTAAAGAATGCAAGGTATGAACGGAAACGTAAATGTAAATTAACACCATACAAACCTGAAGTTATGTATGAAATAAGTATCTGAACCACTGGCACTAACATTTTAAATTGAATTCTCTGATGAAATAGAAAACTGGTATAATTGCCTGTGCAAAGGGTGGTTTGAGAATTACAGTTGGTGGGGGAAAAAATTTAATGTGCTTCTATGTTTTGAATAGACAGTAAAAGCAAGATGGATGAACGACAAGGACCTGCCAAAGTGCTAACAGTAGTCCAGGTAAGAAATAACTAAAGCATAAAACAGAATTGTAGTGCATTTATTACCTTGCTCTTTTTGATGGATTCCTACATGTTGCTTGCTCTTGTCAATCCACATAAGGTTGGAGAAATACAGTCTGTTGGCCGTGTGAAGTCAAAGAGTTTGGGGCATTCCCTGGGCCTGTTAGCTTCTGTTTTGAGCGTGTATTTTTTTCCCTAAACCTCTGAAGGATTTTTGCACAAGCACCGGGTTATTTACTTGTTTACAAGATACTATATTTGTGGGGAAGAGGAGAGGAGAAGATAGTGAAGCGTCTCATGCTTCTAGATCGTGAGAGTAACATCTCAGCTCTTAGAGAATTCTCACCCTAGGAGACTGACTCCTGAATAGTTGGCAAGGGTGTGAGTCTTAAAGACAAACTCCCTATATTCCAGCTTTGCTGCTTACCTGCTGTTCCTTTGGGCTTCCCCAATGGCTCAGCATGTGAAGAATCTGCATGCAACGCAGGAGACTCAGGAGACAGGGATTCAATACCTGGGTTGGGAAGATCCCCTGGAGGAGGGAAAATGGCAACCCACTCCAGTATTCTTGCCTGAAAAGTTCCATGGACAAAGGAGCCTGGTGGGATATAGTCCAAAGGGTCGCAAGAGAGTCAGATGCAACTGGGTGACTGATGCATGCACAGCTGTTCCTTTGGGCAAATTTTTCAGCTTGCTTATGACTTGGTTTTCCTCTCTGTACAAGGGACAAGTAGTATGTTATATGGATCTTATTTTTTAACAGACGTGAAAACTGAAAAGTTTATATTTCAGTTCAGTTCAGTCATTCAGTCATGTCCAACTCTGTGACCCCGTGGACTGCAGCACGCCAGGCTTCCCTGTCCATCACCAACTCCCAAAGCCTGCTCAAACTCATATCCATCAAGTCAGTAATGCCATCCAACCATCTCATTCTCTGTCGCCCCCTTCTCCTCTTGCATTTAATCTTTCCTATCATCAGGGTCTTTTCCAATAAGTCAGTTCTTTACATCAGGTGGCCAAAGTATTGGAGCTTCAGCTTCAGCATCAGTCCTTCCAATGAATATTCAAGACTGACTTCCTTTAGGATGGACTGGTTTGATCTCTTTGCAGTCCAAGTGACTCTCAAGAGTCTTCTCCAATACCACAGTTCAAAAGCATCAACTCTTCAGTGCTCAGCTTTCTTTATGATCCAACTCTCACATCCATAAGTGACTACTGGAAAAACCATAGCTTTGACTAGTTGGACCTCTGTCGGCAAAGTAATATCTCTGCTTTTTAATATGCTGTCTAGGTTGGTCATAGCTTTTCACCCAAGGAGCACGCATTCATGCTTGCTTTTAATTTCATGGCTGTAGTCACCATCTGCAGTGATTTTTGGAGTCACTGTTTCCACTGTTTCCCCATCTATTTCCCATGAAGTGATGGGACCAGATACCATGATCTTTGTTTTTTGAAAACTGTTAAGTTTATATTTACAAAAGCTAAACACTTTAAATCTACCATTGCTTCACTTAACAATCCACTTGGCCATTTACAAGGATAGAATGAAATAAGGGTGTAGTCTTGTGCCTCCACAGAGAAGGGAAAGGAATACCTAGATGTTAGATATCCTTACCTCTATGTGGAGTTCAGTTCAAAATAAAGGTTGTAATTCATCATCATTTATTTCCCCCTCTCTGCAGCCAGTTCTTCCTCCAACTGCCTCCAACAAAGCAGCACTCAAGTTTCCTCGCACTGAGGAAATTTCAAAGCTCAAGTAGATGCATTGCCATTGTCATTTTCTCTGTCAGCAAATCCCTAACCCTTCCTCTGGTGCATGCTAAGTCACTTCAGTTGTGTCTGACTCTGTGCAACGCTATGGACTGTAGCCCACCAGGCTCCTCTGTCCGTGGAATTCTCCAGGCAAGAATACTGGAGTGGATTGCCATTCCATCCTCCAGGGGATCTTCCTGACCCAGGGATCGAACCCTTCCCTCTCAGGTCTCCTACACTGGCAGGCAGGTTCTTTACCACTAGCACCACCTGGGAAGCCCAACTCTCCCCCTACCCTGAGCTTTTTCGATTCCATCTGTTTCCGTCTATCACTTCAGTCCCATCAGTCTCCAATCCCTGGCTGTTTTATTCTAAACGCTAACCTTCCTGGGACAGACCCAGATAGCTGACAGCTCCCTTTCAGAAGGCTCTACTTCCAGCCTTTCTATGTCACATGCTGGTGAATCCAGCACTGGCTTATCCTCTTCCTCAACCTGGATGCCCTGCGCACTCTTCTTCTGTTTGGTTAAATCCTTAATAATTCTTCAAGGCTCTTCTGAACCCACTGCCGGCCCTAACAGCATTCACACTGATTTCCACCATCTCTGAACTCAGTGGCCTTGCAGGTCAATCATGCCCTACCTTCTGCTCTTACGTTGTGGCCTCACGTGTGTTCTTTGTCTGCCTGGGGAGATGGAAAGTTCTCTGAGGTTTGGATTAATTTTCCCTCTTTCTCTAATCAACAGAGTACTATGACCATCACAGATATTCAATTAGTAGTCGTCAAGTTTGGGGGTTTGATTCCTGGATTGGGAAGATCCTCTGGAGAAGAGAATGGCAACCCACTCCAGTATTCTTGCCTGGAAAATCTCATGGACAAAAGAGCCTGGTAGGCTACAGTCCATGGGGTCGGACACAACTGAGCAATTAACACTTTCACTTTTGTTTGAATCAAAGTTCATTTTGGTTCATAACTTTTTACTGATTAGGAAATGATCTTTCAACTTTGCATATTGCCTTAAAAAGTTATTTCTCTTTTTTCATTATACTTGATGCAAGAAACAATACTTTTGAGGTCAAAGTAATTCACATATTAATAAGTAAATTTATACTTAATAAATGCATTATTATTGATTGGCACCCACAAAATTAAAGATAAAACAAAAATCTTAGAATAAGTTTCCATATCACAACATCAAGAGAAGTTCAAACTCATTTATGGAAGGCACTCTGAACAGATAGGTGTAATACTTTACATACATAATATAGAGGGTAATACTTTAATATATTGTTGCTGCTGCTACTGCTAAGTCGCTTCAGTCATGTCCAACTCTGTGCGACCCCATGGACGGTAGCCCACCAGGCTCCGCTGTCCCTGATATTGTCCAGGCAAGAACACTGGATTGGGTTGCCATTTCCTTCTCCAATGCATGAAAGTGAAAAGTAAAAGTGAAGTCTCTCAGTCATGTCTGACTCTTTGCGACCCCATGGATTGCAGCATGCCAGGCTTCCCTGTCCGTCACCAACTCCTGGCGTTTACTCAAACTCATGTCCATCAAGTCAGTGATGCCATCCAACCATCTCATGCTCTGTCATCCCCTTCTCCTCCTGCCTTCAATCCGCCATCAGGGTCTTTTCCAGTGAGTCAGTTCTTCGCATCAGGTGGCCAAAGTATTGGAGTTTCAGCTTCAGCATCAGTTCTTCCAGTGAATATTCAGGACTGATTTCCTTTAGGAATGACAGGGTGGATCTCCTTGCAGTCCAAGGGACTCTCAAGAGTCTTCTCCAACACCACAGTTCAAAACCATGAATTCTTCGGCCTCAGCTTTCTTTATAGTCCAACTCTCATATCCATACATGACTACTGGAAAAACTATAGCCTTGACTAGATGGTCCTTTGTTGGCAAAGTAATATCTTTGCTTTTTAATATACTGTCTAGGTTGATCATAGCTTTTCTTTCAAGGAGCAAGCATCTTTTAATTTCATGGCTGCAGTCACCATCTGCAGTGATTTTGGAGCCCAAAACACAAAATCTGTCACTGTTTCCCCATCTATTTGCCATGAAGTTATAGGACCAGATGCCATGATCTTTTCTGAATGTTGAGCTTTAAGCCAGCTTTTTCACTCTCCTCCTTCACTTTCATCAAGAGACTCTTTAGTTCTTCCTTGCTTTCTGCCATAAGGGTGGTGTCATCTGCGTATCTGAGGTTATTGCTATTTCTCCCAGCTATCTTGATTCCAGTTTGTGCTTCAGCCAGCCCAGCATTTCTCATGATGTACTCTGCACATAAGCAGGGTGACAATATACAGCCTTGATGTACTCCTTTCCCTATTTGGAACCAGTCTGTTGTTCCGTATCCAGTTCCAACTGTTGCTTACTGACCTGCATATAGGTTTCTCAAGAGGCAGGTCAGGTGGTCTGGAATTCCCAGCTCTTTAAGAATTTTCCACAGTCTGTTGTGATCCACACAGTCAACGGCTTTGGTGTAGTCAAGATGTTTTTCTGGAACTCTCTTGCTTTTTCAATGATCCAGTGGATGTTGGCAATTTGATCTCTGGTTCCTCTACCTTTTCTAAATCCAGTTTGAACATTTGGAAGTTCATGGTTCATGCACCGTTGAAGCCTGGCTTGGAGAATTTCGAGCATTACTTTGCTAGCATGTCAGATGAGTGCAATTGTGCAGTAGTTTGAACATTCTTTCGCATTGCTTTTCTTTGGGATTGGAATGAAAACTGACCTTTTCTGGTCCTGTGGCCATTGCTGAGTTTTCCACATTTGCTGGCATATTGAGTGCAGCACTTTCACAGCATCATCTTTTAGGATTTGAAATAGCTCAACTGGAATTCCATCACCTCTGCTAGCTTTGTTCATAGTAATGCTTCCTAAGGCCCACTTGACTTTGCATTCCAGAATGTCTGGCTCTAGGTGAGTAATCATACCATCATGGTTATCTGGGTCATGAAGATCTTTCCTGTATAGTTCTTCTGTGTATTCTTGCCACCTCATCTTAATATTTTCTGCTTCTGTTAGGTCCATACCGTTTCTGTCCTTTATTGTGCCCATCTTTGCATGAAATGTTCCCTTGGAATCTAATTTTCTTGAAGAGATCTTTAGTCTTTCCCATTCTATTGTTTTCCTCTATTTCTTTGCATTGATTACTGAGGAAGGCTTTCTTATCTCTCCTTGCTATTCTTTGGAACTCTCCATTCAAATGGATGCAGAGTCATTAAAACAATCATATTCCCAGGTGGCTCAGTGGTAAAGAATCTGTCTGCCAATACAGAAGACGGAGAAGATATGGGTTCCACCCCTGGGTCAGGAAGATTCCCTGAAGGAGGAAATGGCAACCTATTCCAGTATTCTTGCCTCGAGAATCCCAAGGACAGAGAAGCCTAGAGGACTGCAGTCCATGGGGCCGCAGTCAGACACAACTGAGCGATTGAGCACACATGCACATGAGACATATCGTAGTCCCTTTTTATAGATCAAGAACCTTAAGCACATACTAGAAAGGAGGTAAATACTGAAAGCAATGACTATATTTTCCTTGGAGGATGAATCATACAGAGTCAATGAAAATGATAGATTTTGTGTGCCAGGCCCATGTAGTAACTCATTTAATCTGCACAACTTCATGAAATAAGAACTATTAATTCTCCTACTTTATAAACCAAGAAATGGAACCCCAGGGAAGTTAAACCACTTGCCCTAGGCTATGCAGCTAGAAAGTACCTGAACTGGATTCAAATCTCAGTCTGGCTCTGAGCTCCTCATTCTTAACCAGTATATGAGATAAAAGATGTAAAAACATGGGTAAAATATAGACCAATGTATGTGGTATTATAATCTGAATGCCTCTGGAAGACCTCGACCTTAGCAATCAGTTGAACCCTTACAGACAGACAGACAGACACATAGACACTTGGTATGATGTATATCTGTATAGCACTTAGCACAGGCCTGGTTCACACAAGTGCTTAGTGAATGTCAAGGATTCCTGCTGTGGCCCACTGTCTTCCCTTAGCTGCAGTGGAAGAACCAGCATTATTTAAGAACTATGACTTGCTAGAACATGAGAGTGGAATCTGGCTTGCTTTCACAGAAGGAGATGTATTACCCTATATATTATTTTCTCATTCTGCAGTGAGAAGGACTATTTGAACAGGCAAGCCATGGAAAGGTAAAAGAAGGCCTTATCAAAAAATAGAACTAACAACATTTCCCTTTTTATGTCCTGCCCCCAGGCATCCTTTGCACTTTCTTCCTCCTGTTTTCCTGTCTTTTCCTGTCTCTAGTTACATCCTTGCTCAGAAGCCAACAGGCATACTCAAGGCTTTTCACTGTAAGGAGAATCCAAATGCATCTAGCAAATGAGTGCAATTCTTTGGCAGAGCACAGTACTTCACTCTGCAAGGTCTGTTAGCTAGAAATCAGTAAGACCTATGATCCAAGGGCTCTTGGCAATGTTTGATATGCTCTTCTAAGCCATGACTGGCCACAGAATAAAAAAAAAAACAACTGAGTGAGAAGGGGTTTTACCTCCTCCTTACCTCCTAGTAGAGGGTGGACTGCCTTTAGCAGCACTTTTGTACCTAAAGTGACAAACAGAACGGTGGTGTGGGTATAAAGGTGGATCAGTTCTTTACCCTTGTGACCATGTGGTTGACTAGGAGCTGGGGCTTGCTGTAGAGGCCCTGCATCACAGGGAGTATCACACTGCATACCCCTGGACTGGGGAAGAGATCAGAAGTTAAAGTACAGTTTCTACTGAATGTGTATCATGTTCCATCATGAAGTTGAGAAGTCCTAAGACTTAAACCGTCTATACTGAGCATCTGCCTCCAGGAGTTTACACTAGTTAAGAAAGATGCTTTTTGAGCCATGTTCTGGTTCTGGATTTGGTGAGAACAACCATATGGGGCTTCCCTGGTGGCTCAGATGGTAAAGAATCTGCCTGCAATGTGGGAGACCTGGGTTTGATCCCTGGGTGGGGAAGATCCCTTGGAGAAGGGTATGATAACCCACTCCAGTAGTCTTGCCTGGAGAATTCCATGGACAGCAGGCTATAGTCCAAGGGGTCGCAACAAGTAGGATACGACTGAGCAACTAATACACACACACAACCATATGACCTCATGCCCAGGGCTGCCTCCCTTGGAAGCTGGTCCTGTTCATCACCAGCCTATGCCTGACCAGCCCACAGTCACTGTTACCAAACATGTGGGTCTCTGCATCTTGAGGTGTAGTGTGCTGCAAAAAAAAGTGGATACGAGGAACATACAAGAAGTGGTCTACTCCACTGCTCTTGAAAATTTCCAATGAGAAAGGGCCATTTTGTGTACTTCCTTGAGAAGGAAGAAAGACACAGGAGTACTTTCATCAGGTACTTCAGGACCTGAGCCTCGGCTGCCTTCTGGCCCTTTGGAATTGGAAGAGACCGATGCCTTTTGAATTCCACTTGAAGACACAGAAGAGGCTGCAAGAGCCATTGTTGGCCCAACAATGAAAGATGATTTTCGTAGACAAGTTGATTGCTTTCTAAGAAGCAGAAAAATAAAGCCAATTTCAGCAACCACCCAGGAGTCTGTGAGAGGAGCTACTTCTGAAAGAACAAAGAGATGGGTAACAAAAGAGAGGAAGCTTCACCAGGGAATGTATTTCCTCCATCTAGGAGGAAGACTGGGTTTCAGTGTTTGCATAGTAGATCAATGAGCATCCTGTCCAAGGTTCTGGTAAAGTCTGGTCTGCTGAAGCTTATACAAACTTGGAAAATGTTGCCAGGGAAACCTGATATGATGAGGCTTAAACCAACCTAGACAGCCATAGAAAGGGTTCTTAAATGGGTAGCTATTGTATATATCCAGACTGTTTTCTGAGCCTTTAAAGTCAACTGTGATAATCTCCCTTCCTTCCCAGAAAAAGGAGAAATAGTCTGCTCCCCAACTAAGCAGTGAAAATGACAGTTGAAGAAAAAAACGTAAATGTGGATATGCATATTTACCCATACATGATATTTACAAAGTAATAACATCTCTCTCTCTCTAATTGCTAAGTCGTGTCCGACTCCTGTGACCCCATGGACCATAGCCTGCCAGGCTCCTCTGTCCATGGGGTTCTCTAGGCAAGAATATTGGAATGGGCTGTCATTTTCTTCTCCAGAGTAATAACATAAACCAAAAGAAAAACCAAAAGCAAAAGAAAAAAATCATTGTATGTTCACTCTATACATGAGAAGGTTTATCAAATAGCTGTGGCAATATTCACATCTGGCCAAATATAGTGCATCAGACTCCCAGTTTTTCTTTGAGTTTAGCTAAAATGTGCTGAGTATTTATTCTGAGGTGGCATTTTGTCAGGTGACTTATGTACCAAATTATTTAGTTACCCCCAATTCTCCTAGGTGGTGCTGACCTCACTTTTTAGATGAGAAATTTTAGGTTCAGAGAGATTATATAACTTGTGTATCACTTAGGATGGTTTGAATAACAAGCAAGAGAACATCTAACAATGGCTTAAACAAAAACACTTCTAGTTACCCTCCAGAACAAGGAGTCTGGGTCCCAAGGTTGGGTCAGCAGATGAACAATGACATCAAGGACCCTGGCTGTATTCATCCTTCCTCCCTTCCACCCCTGACATGTTGGCTCACAATCTTTAGGCTTCTTGCCTCATGGTGGTGGTGTGATGGCTGCTATAGTTCCAGACACTACATGTTTACACCACCAGACCACAAGCAAGACAGAGGGGATTTAGGACTTCTTTGGTCACAGCACAATTTTTCATCAGGGAAGAAAATTATACCCTGAATTCCCTAATACATGTGTGTGTGTGTACTCAGTCGCTCAGCCATGTACAACTCTTTGCTACCCCATGGACCGTAGCCTGCCAGCCTTCTCTGTTCATGGGATTTTTCAGGCAAGAATACTAGAGCCAGATGCCATTTCCTTCTCCAGGGAATCTTCCTGACCCAAGGATCAAACCCCCAACTCCTGCACTGGCAAGCAGGTTCTTTATCACTGAACCCCCAGGGAAGCCCCACTTCCTAACATACTCTCTTTAAATCTATTTGGCAGGAATGAATGGCATGACCCTGGCACCATAGAGATACTGGGCAAGTGGGTATCTAACATTTTAACCATTGTCATCGGAGGCTGGCTCTGCCAGGAAGGAAGCAGAAAATAGTAACTGGGCCAACATCCACAGTGTCTGCACACTTACAAAGGTTAGAGTTTGACAGAGCTGGCTCTCATTTCAAGAAGCACTTATCAGTGTTCCCTGCACTTCCATTTCCCTCTAGGGCTGCTCTGTGAGTAGCTGTCTGTGGTCAGCTGGCACAGGCTCATGAAAGCAAGCTCTTCATGTTCCCTCCCAACTTCTCATTCAGTGACGACATGTTGATGGCAAGACACTGGCCATGGTGGGAGTATCTATACAACAGAACTAGGGAGACAATGCAAATCAGAGCATCATTCCCCCTAGAGAACCGGCTTACTGCGCAACACACGTACCTGGTCTAAGTCAGGGTGCTCTCTAGATGACATGATAACTATCACCCAAGCATCTCAATCCTATTGTCCTTTCCAACACACCCTCATTCTTTTTGCAGTAGATAAGTGCTATGCTCAGTAGAAACAAAAGAACAATCAGATACCACCTAGCATTATCTCACTGAAATGATATTGCTCTAAAATTTTAATATACATACAAATGATCTGAAGTATCTGTGAAATTTTTTTCCATGGCTTCATTCCCTGGATTTTTTTTTCCTTCAATAGTTTATTATGAGATCAAATCAGACCTAGAATAAATTTACAGATAATAGAGTAAAAGCATAATTGATAGTTACTCATACCCTGGTCAATACAACTTTAATGGTGGTGTGTGTCAGTCACTCAGTCGTGTCCAACTCCCTGTGACCCCATGGACTGCAGCTCACCAGGCTCCTCTATCAGTGGGACTCTCCAGGCAAGAATACTGGAGTGGGTTGCCATCTCCCTCTCCATTAATCGTGGTAGTTAGAGAGAATTGGGAAGATCCCTGGAGAAGAAAATGGCAACCCACTCCAGCATCCCTGCCTGGAGAATTCCATGGACAGAGGAGCCTAGTAGGCTACAGTCCATGGGGCCACAAAGAGTCAGACACGATTGAGTGACTTCACTTCACTTCAGAGAGCATTCCCTGGATTTTTATTTAGCAGATTTGTAGTCACAGGAGTCTGCATCTATCTACTCCTGTAGACCTAGGAGTCTGCGTTTCAAAAATGCACTCCAAGTTACTTTAATACAGGGGATCTTTAGACAACATCTTGAAAATGATTCCCTTCGGAGGCACATCCCCAGGGAAGCTGCTCACTACATTCATCTGGTGGTTCTGAGCTCTCCTACCTTCTCCCACTGCTCCCCCCATGCCTGGTATCTCTCCGAGTTAGTTCAGTTAGTTCAGTCGCTCAGTCGTGTCCGACTCTTTGCAACCCCATAAATCGCAGCACGCCAGGCCTCCCTGTCCATCACAAACCCCCGGAGTCTACTCAAACTCATGCCCATTGAGTCAGTGATGCCATCCAGCCATCTCATCCTCTGTTGTCCCCTTCTCCTCCTGCCCCAATCCCTCCCAGCATCAGGGTCTTTTCCAATGAGTCAACTCTTTGCATGAGGTGGCCAAAGTATTGGAGTTTCAGCTTCAGCATCAGTCCTTCCAATGAACACCCAGGACTTATCTTCTTCAGGATGGACTGGTTGGATCTCCTTGCAGTCCAAGGGACTCTCAAGAGGCTTTTCTCCAGCTCCACAGTTCAAAAGCATCAATTCTTCGGTGCTCAGCTTTCTTCACAGTCCAACTCTCACATCCACACATGACCACTGGAAAAACCATAGCCTTGACCAGATGGACCTTTGTTGGCAAAGTAATGTCTCTGCTTTTTAATATGCTATCTAGGTTGGTCATAACTTTCCTTCCAAGGAGTAAGCGTCTTTTAATTTCATGGCTGCAATCACCATCTGCAGTGATTTTGGAGCTCAAAAAAATAAAGTCAGCCACTGTTTCCACTGTCTCCCCATCTATTTCCCATGAGGTGATGGGACCAGATGCCATGATCTTAGTTTTCTTTTTTTTTTTTTTCATTTATTTTTATTATTTGGAGGCTAACTACTTTACAATATTGTAATGGTTTTTGTCATACACTGACATGAATCAGCCATGGATTTACATGTATTCCCTATCCCGATCCCCCCTCCCACCCGACTGATCTTAGTTTTCTGAATGTTGAGCTTTAAGTCAACTTTTTCACTCTCCTCTTTCACTTTCATCAAGAAGCTTTTTAGTTCCTCTTCACTTTCTGCCATAAGGGTGGTGTCATCTGCATATCTGAGGTTATTGATATTTCTCCCAGCAATCTTGATTCCAGCTTGTGCTTCTTCCAGACCAGCGTTTCTCATGATGTACTCTGCATATAAGTTAAATAAGCAGGGTGACAATATACAGCCTTGACGTACTCCTTTTCCTATTTGGAACCAGTCTGTTGTTCCGTATCCAGTTCTTTTTTTTTTTTCCATGTCCAGTTCTAACTGTTGCTTCCTGACCTGCATACAGGTTTCTCAAGAGGCAGGTCAGGTGGTCTGGTATTTCCATCTCCTTCAGAATTTTCCACAGTTTATTGTGATCCACACAGTCGAAGGCTTTGGCGTAGTCAATAAAGCAGAAATAGATGTTTTTCTGGAACTCTCTTGCTTTTTCAATGATCCAGCGGATATTGGCAATTTGATCTCTGGTTCTTCTGCCTTTTCTAAAACCAGCTTGAACATCTGGAAGTTCTTGGTTTACGTATTGCTGAAGCCTGGCTTGGAGAATTTTGAGCATTACTTTACTAGCGTGTGAGATGAGTGCAATTGTACGGTAGTTTGAGCATTCTTTGGGATTGCCTTTCTTAGGGACTGGAATGAAAACGGACCTTTTCTAGTCTTGTGGCCACTGCTGAGTTTTCCAAATTTGCTGGCATACTGAGTGCAGCACTTTCACACACATTTCAAATCACAGGATTTGAAATAGCTCAACTGGAATTCCATCATATCCACTAGCTTTCTTCATAGTGATGCTTTCTAAGGCCCACTTGACTTCACATTCCAGGATGTCTGGCTCTAGGTGAGTGACCACACCATTGTGATTATCTGGGTTGTGAAGATCTTTTTTGTACAATTCTTCTGTGTATTCTTGCCACCTCTTCTTAATATCTTCTGCTTCTGTTAGGTCCATACCATTTCTGCCCTTTATTGAGCCCATTTTTGCATGAAATGTTCCCTTGGTATCTCTAATTTTCTTGATGAGATCTCTCATCTTTCCCATTCTGTTGTTTTCCTCTATTTCTTTGCATTGATCGCTGAGGAAGGCTTTCTTATCTCTCCTGGCTATTCTTTGGAACTCTGCATTCAAATGTGAATATCTTTCCTCTTCTCCTTTGCTTTTCGCTTCTCTTTGTTTCACAGCTATTTGTAAGGCCTCCTCAGATAACCATTTTGCCTATCTCTCTAGAGAAATAAAACTCTATCAAACACCTCAACTCTGAACTCAGTATATACCCTCAAACTTCAAAGCTTAGTAACCTGTTCACATAGCAATGGATGGTTAAGGAGTGTGAAACCTTTGGATTCACCATCAGAAAATTGAGAGCTCGTTAGAAAACTGCTTTCTAACAGTAACAGACTTTCCAAGGGGTATCACCTCGAACTGAAACCAGGGATATATTCTCAGAGCCTTTGGCTCAGGTCTCCCAAGCACATGGTTATTATCCTAATGCATTTGGAAGATTACATGTTCTCTAATAATAACCAATGAAGGAATGCACACATAGAAACACAGAGAGAAGAAATGACTTGCCACAGCCCTTTTAAAGAGTTAGTGACTGAGTACACTCAGTTGTTACTAGCTGATAGAATTATATTTAGTCTACTGGACCCCACTGAATAAAAATCAGGGAATTCTCCATTAAAATGTATATTCCAGGCTCTTGAAAAAGTCAGAAGGTCTGACAACACTGAGCCCACACTTCAGGACAGCAACCATCCAGATCTGAGCAGTGGCAGCTGTATTTTAAAGAGGCATGCATTCTCCAGTTCTCAGTGGCCCCCCATGACCCCTACTTTCCATTTCCCTTACTGACCTTGTTTATGGAAGCCTGTGAGTTCACAACCTCAACTAAGCTTTATTTCTATCCCTGCTTCTCTTCCCCTCTTCTTTTCTAGCTCCTTGCAGAAAGATCCCAGCATAAAATCCTTGGGAATTCTCCTTGCTTTCTGTTGCAAACCGGCCTAAGCCAATCTCATGCTTCACAATTAATGGACTGTTTTGGTATCAACAACTAAAACTCCAAAGTAGGTGAAGTCTGTAACAGAACATGCATGAATGCCTGGGATCCCATTAAAATACTGATTTTGATTCAGTAGGTCTGGGGTAGGTCTGATTCTGTAGTTCTAACAAACTCTCAGGGAAAAACTATGCTGCTGATTGCATCCATCACAGTTTGAGTAGTAAAGTGTAAATCGATTACAGAAACATGTACGTTTCTACTCCTAAAACTTTGCTCCCAGGTTTTATTCCATAGAAACAGGCCTTAAACCAAAGCCGGCAAAGGGACAAAAGAGGCATACAACCTGCTCTATAACCTGGATGAACTCCCAGAACCTTGCCCTTTTATTCTGACCATGCCATTGCATAAACCAAAGCTGCAGTGTTCTGGAAGCAGAGATTCTGTTAATTTTAGAGGATAATTCAGGCAATCGCAGAAACAATTGCCAGATGAAGGGCAGTTTCAGAAGCAAGCTGCGGGCACCTCTGTGAAGAGTTCAGACTGCTGTATTCCCTGGATTGCTATGCTCTATGCAAATACAAGAGGGGTTTCCACGATATTAATGAGATTTCTAGAATCCATGTATTTTGAATGCCAGTAATTTCATCAATGTAAACCCATTATATCAACAAAAATATGCTACTATCTGAACCTCTGCCATCAACTGGAGAGAAAGAAAGCTCAGTAGGACTTCTCTAGTGGCACAGTGTGTAAGAATCTGCCTGCCAATGCACAGGAAATGGGTTCCATCCCTGGTCCAGGAAGATTCCACATGCCTTGGAGCAACTAAGCCTGGAAGCCACTGGGCACCACAACTAACTGAGCCTGTGCTCTGCAACATGAGAAGCCCCCACACTGAGAAGTCCGTGCACCCAAATGAAGAGTAGCCCCCATTCGTCGCAAGAAGAGAAAGCCCATGTGAAGCACTGAAGACCTAGTGCAAACAAACATAAAAAAATATATAAAATTATTTTTTTAAAAAAGAGAGAGAGAGCTGAACATTTACAGCAACCAGCCCTGCAGTGACTCAATCCTGTAACTTCTATCCCAAATAGGGCGATTAACGGCACCTATTTTTATCATTGTCCTTGTACAGACTACATAGTACACTCTTAGTAAGAAACAGGTGCTCCAAACTGGATCCTGCCCATAATTGGAAGCAGGAGGGATTAATTCTTCACCTGAGAGACACCACTGGGAAGGAGGTGGGGAGGGGGGAGAACAACCCCCTCGAACAAGATGCAGACCTTTCTTTGCCTCCTCCCAAGCACGCGCTGCAGGTTCCCTCAGCCAAAGCCCCTGTACCCCCCACTTACTCATTTTTCCAATTTACTTCTATCTGGCCCCTCTTCCCACCATGTCTTCAGCAGGGCATACTCTCACGTCACCTCGTGAGAAATAGAAAGTAAGAGGCAGAAGCAATGCTAGAGATGGCCAACGCTGGTGCGTTTTCAATCTTAGCCTTGAAAAGCCATTTGCAGACTAAATGTTGCCCTGCAGTGCAAACACATAGTTCACGGAAGAAAAAGCTGCTCTCAATGATGGTGGGGCTGGTGGCGGTGGGCGGGATGTAAGGAAAACTGAAACACAACCTATTCCCACTCTGGCCATCCCTTCAGGCCATTGTCCTTGAAGGGTTTCCAGAGGGTATTATTTCTTAACACTAACCTGGGCTTCTCTGGTGGCTCAGTGGCAGAGAGCCTGCCAGTCAATGCAGGAGACCCAGGTTGAGTCCTTCATGGGAGAGGCTCCCACAGCCCTAAAGCAACTAAGTTCGTGCGCCACAACTATTGAACCTGTGTTCTAGAGCCCAGGAGCCACAACTCCTGAAGCCAGCGAGCCCTCCCGTGCTCCGCAATGAGAGAAGCCACCACAATGAGAAGCCACGCACCCCAATAGAGTAGCCCGCACTCACCGCAACTAGAGAAAAAGTCTGCGCAGCAACGAAGACCCAGCATAGTCAACAATAAATAATTTAATAACACCAACCTGATATGAAGGGATTCTTCCATCACTCGTTTTGCAGATGAGGAAGCTGAGTCGTTACAAGGGTAAGCAGTTTTCTGAAGTTCCAGGGTGAGATGGGGCAGAACCCAAACTCTCCTTCTGCCAAGGGTCAGGTCACAGGGCCAGGCTATAAGCGAGCGAGGAGAAAGTGCCCACTGTTGTCCAGAGGCTGATGAAGCATGCTGGAGCTTAGTGGGAAAACATGAGTCCGAGTCCCAACCTGGTTGTCCATCTCCCGACCCCTCTCCCAGCCAGGGAGCTCATTCCACTATTTTCAAATAATGGGTCAGTTTTTCTGGGTTTCAGACCCATCTCCCCACTTCCAGATGAAAACGTTTCGCTCTGCAGTCCGTGGTGTCACCTAAAAACCAAAATAAGGCTTTTTCAGTCTCATCGATGCCATCCAGACAGCAAGACACACCGTAGCTTGTCATGACCAAGATGACGCAGCTGTTCCCCAGCCCAAAGGTGAAATGGTGTCTGACTTTCCTCCCGTGAGTCAGTGCTCTTTTCATCTATCAGATTCACCCCATTAACTGATACTGTATCAACCTGCTCATCTCATTCCCCTAAAGCTTCCATTGTTCTCTTGGTCTCCACCTCACTCACTTATACAAAAGGAGGTTTTCCTAATGCGCATATTTATACTTTGGTGTTAACTACGGTAGTGCTTATAATCAAGGGTAAATTCTCCCCATGATAAGATGGTAAAGCACTTTGGGAAATAACTCATGCTTATGTTCTGGACATTGTGGGTATGTCTCCCTCAGGGTTTTCTGTGGCTCTTCTTCACCCTGTTCTCCTCCCATCTTCTCCCTCCTTCCTCCTCTTTCACGCCTCTCCTCTCTTGCCCCTGCCTCCACCCACCTTCCTTCTAGGCCAGGGGTTGTTAAGAAGGTATATTCATTAGCTTTTGTACCATCTAAGTACTAACACTGACCCTGTCTACATTCCACTCACCACCATACATAGCACCATTTTATTTGCCAAAATCAAGTGGGTCTATAGCCTGTTCTTTGGATACAATAACAATAGTGACAGAATGAAGATTAATGATGGCAATAAGGAAAAAGAAACTACAACAAGGGAGAAATCTTAATAAAAGAAGGAAGAAAAAGAAGGAAAAAAAGGAAGAAAGGAATTAAAGAAAAGTAACTAAACTATAAGCATATATCCCTAATAATATGAGTAATTAGCATTAAGGAACTCTTTTCATTAATGCACTGTTGTGTGTGTGTGTGTGTGTGTGTGTGTATTTACAGCAAGATCTTACAAGTATCCTATTATTTTCCCTTATTTCATGCATGAGGAAATCTAGGTATATTCAAGTCCAATCAGTAAATATAGAGCCAGGATTCAGTGCCAAGGTCTAAATATGGGCAGTCTGATTCCAAAGTCTGGCCTCTGAAGACCCAGCGCCTGTGTTTCAGGATTGAGAATGATTATAGTAGAAAAGTCCAAGAATCAGGACTGCACACACTGGTGGCTCAGAGATTCAGAAGGGTCCAAAGGCATTATAATACCAGGGATTTCTCCACATCAACGCCACACTACAGGGAGGATTCTGAGCCATTAAAAGCAAAGCTATTCCTGATCAGCAATCCAGAGACCACAGTTTTGCAACAAGTAGAGCAGCGAGAAGGAAAAAGCCAGAGCAAGGCTTGTGTTAACCTCCCGAGATCATTAAATCAATAGTTTGCTTTATATGAATTTACGAATGAATTAGACTAGCTAGCTGTGCTGTGCTCAGTTATGTCCGATTCTTTGTAACTTCATGGACTGTAGCCCACCAGGCTCCTCTGTCCATGGGATTTTCCAGACAAGAAAACTGGAGTGGGTAGCCATTTCCTTCTCCTATGGATCTTCAGGATTCAGGAATTGAACCTGAGTCTCCTTTATTGGCAGGTGAATTCTTTACCATTGAGCCACCTCTAGTTTGAAATGTCTGCCTATTTTAGGAGGCTGAAGCCAATTTGTTTTCTTTTTTAAAAATTGCTTCATAAACTCTGGAGGTTGTCTCATTGCAACTGCTGTCTTACTGCTGTATTTCAGTCACTGGTTACTCACAAGTGGATTATCCACTTTGTGGACTGCTTCTGGCAAGTTTTTAATACCAGTGTGAATTTTTCAGGCCAACCATTGCTCCTGTCTCCTTTATCTACTGCCCTGCCATGGAAAACAGTTAATTTTCTATGAGTTTTTTCAGATATCAGTCAAACAAACCCCTGCTTATTTTGAATTACCTATGTACAATTCCTCCTCCTTTTCCAACCCCCAAGCAGAGATGGGTTGATGGACAGCTAGGCTATCATCCTTGAAAGTATACCTCTATCACATAGGAATCAAGTTCACTTAGAATTTGAAGGAATGCAAACACACCTCTCCTGGAAGGTACCATACTCTTTATTGACTCTTTTCACCACTAATGAACGGTTCCTTTCAGAATGTTTAAGAACTAAACATCTGGCCTTCATCTTGGATGAAGGGATACTATAAAAACATTAACAAGAGGATTTCCCTGGCTGTCCAGAGGTTAAGACTTTGCCTGCCAATACATGGGGTGCAGGTTTGATCCCTGGTGGGGAAGTTAAGATCCCACATGCCTTGTGGCCAAAGGAAATTAATCCTTTGTCTGTTGTTTCATTTGCTATTATTTTCTCCCATTCTGAGGGTTGTCTTTTCACCTTGCTTATAGTTTCCTTTGCTGTGCAAAAGTTTTTAAGTTTAATCAGGTCCCACTTGTTTACTTTTGTTTTTATTTCCATTACTCTAAGAGGTGAGTCATGGAGAATCTTGCTTTGTGTCATCAAGTGTTCTGCCTATGTTCTCCTCTAAGACTTTTACAGATTCTGGCCTTACATTTAGGTCTTTAGTCCATTTTGAGTTTATCTTTGTGTATGGTGTTAAGAAGTGTCTAATTTCATTCTTTTACATGTAGCTCTGGAAAATTCTTAAAGAGATGGGAATACCAGACTGCCTAACCTGCCTCCTGAGAAATCTGTATGCAGGTCAGGAAGCAACAGTTAGAACTGGACATGGAACAACAGACTGGTTCCAAATAGGGAAAGGAGTACATAAAGGCTGTATATTGTCACCCTGCTTATTTAATTTATATGCAGAGTACATCATGAGAGACGCTGGGTGGATGAAGCACAAGCTGGAATCAAGATTGTCGGGAAAAATATCAATAAACTCAGATGTGCAGATGACACCACCCTTATGGCAGAAAGCAAAGAAGAACTAGAGAGCCTCTTGATGAAAGTGAAAGAGGAGAGTGAAAAAGTTGGCTTAAAACTCAACATTCAGAAACTTATATAATGACATCTGGTCCTATCACTTCATGGCAAATAGATGGCGAAACAGTGGAAACACTGACAGACTTTATTTTCTTGGGCTCCAAAATCACTATAGATAGCAACTGCAGCCATGAAATTAAAAGACACTTGCTCCTTGGAAGAAAAATTATGACCAACCTAAACAGCATATTAAAAAGCAGAGACATTACTTTACCAACAAAGGTCTATCTAGTCAAAGCTATGGTTTTTCCAGTAGTCATGTATGGATGTGAGAGTTGGACTATAAAGAAAGCTGAGTGCCGAAGAATTGATGCTTTTGAAATGTGGTGTTGGAGAAGACTCTTGAGAGTCCCTTTGACTGCAAGGAGATCCAACCAGTCCATCCTAAAGGAGATCAGTCCTGAATATTCATTGGAAGGACTGATGCTGAACCTGAATCTCCAATCCTTTTTCCACCTGATGTGAAGAACTGACTCATTTGAAAAGACCCCGATGCTGGGAGGGATTGGGGGCAGGAGGAGAAGGGGACAACAGAGGATGAGATGGTTGGATGGCATCACTGACTCAATGGGCATGAGTTTGAGTAGACTCCGGGAGTTGGTGATGGACAGGGAGGCCTGGTATGCTGCAGTCCATGGGGTTGCAAAGAGTCAGACATGACTGAGTGACTGAACTGAACTGAACTGAACATGGAACTGTCCAGTTTCCCCAGCACCATTTATTGAAAAGGCTGTCTTTGCCCCATTGTATATTCTTGCCTTCTTTGTCAAAAATAAGGTACCCATTGGTGCATAGGTTTATTTCTGGGCTTTCTATCTTGTTCCTTTGGTCTGTATTTCTGTTTTTGTGTCAGTACCATACTGTCTTCATGACTGTAGCTTTGTAGTACAATCTGAAGTCAGGAAAGTTGATACCTCCAGCTCCATTCTTCTTTCTCAAGACTTCTTTGGCTATTTGGGGTCTTTTGTGTTTCTACATCAATTGTGAAATTTTTGTTCTAATTCTGTGAAAAATGCCATTGGTAATTTGATAGGGATCACACTGAATCTGTAGATTGCATTTGGTAGTACAGTCATTTTCACAATATTGATTCTTCCTACCCAGGAACATGGAATATCTCTCCATCTGTTTATGTCATCTTTGATTCCTTTCATCAGCATCTTAAAATTTTCTGTGTACAGTTCTTTTGTCTCCTTAGGTAAGTTTATTCCTAGGTATTTTATTCTTTTTGTTGCAATGGTGAATGGGATTGGTTCCTTAATTTCTCTTTCTGATTTTTCATTGTTAGTATATAGAAATTCAAGTGTTTTCTAGGCATTGATTTTGCATCCTGTGACTTTGCTAAATTCACTGATTAGCTCGAGTAATTTTCTGACAGTATCTTTAGGGCTTTTTATGTACAGTATCATGTCATCTACAAACAGTGAGAGCTTTACTACTTCTTTTCTGATGTGGATTCCTTTTATTTCTTTTTCTTCTCTGATTGCTGTAGCTAAGACTTCCAGAGCTATGCTGAACAACAGTGGTGAAAGTGGATACCCTTGTCTTGTTCCTGATCTTAGGGGGAATGCTTTCAGTTTTATACCATTAAAAATAATGTTTGCTGTAGGCTTATCATATATGGCCTTTAATATGTTGAGGTAGGTTCCTTCTATGCCCATTTTTTGAAGAGTTTTAGTCATAAACAGGTGCTGAATTTTGTCAAAGACTTTTTCTGCATCTATTGAGATTATCATATGGTTTTTATCTTAGCCTTCTTTTCATAGGAAAACACGACATGTAATAAAGGACAAAGGCTTTCTGAGGGCCTCCTACTTTCTTGGGAGGCATGTCCTTAGGAAAAGTTGATCTAACCTTGCCCCTCAACATTCTCAACTATTCAAGAAGGCTTTCACCCAAAGTCTCCAAAATATTCATAAATGAATAACTTAATAACATTTATTCTCTGACACCCAATGAAATCTGATGAAATCAGATCTGATGAAATTCTCTGATACCCAATGAATTCAATACCCAACTTCTGATGGGTCCAGTTTCTATAACCTTGCTAGGCTTCATTGGTAGGTCTCTGTTGAACCATTTTCTCCAATGCAGAAATCTTCATTCAGATCTGTGATACTTAACTTCAATTGAACAATCAATATTATGAAAATGACTATACTACCCAAAGTAATCTATAGATGTGAGAGTTGGACTGTGAACAAAGCTGAGTGCCGAAAAATTGATGCTTTTGAATTATGGTTTTGGAGAAGACTCTTGAGAGTCCCTTGGACTGCAAGGAGATCCAACCAGTCCATCCTAAAGGAGATCAGTCCTGGGTGTTCATTGGAAGGACTGATGCTGAAGCTGAAACTCCAATATTTTGGCCACCTCATGCAATGAGTTGACTCATTGGAAAAGACCCTGATGCTGGGAGGGATTGGGGGCAGGAGGAGAAGGGGACGACTGAGGATGAGATGGCTGGATGGCATCACCAAATCGACGGGCATGAGTTTGAGTAGGCTCCGGGAGTTGGTGATGACAAGGAGGCCTGGCACGTGGTGATTCATGGGGTCGCAAAGAGTCGGACATGACTGAGCGACTGAACTGAATTGAACTGAACTGAATCTATAGATTCAGTGCAATCCCTATCAAATTACCAATGGCATTTTTCACAGAACTAGGACAAAAAAATTTAGGGCTTCCCTGGTGGCTCAGTGGTAGAGAATCCACCTGCCAATGCAGGAGACACAGGTTCAATCCCTGGTCCAGGAAGATCCCACATGCCAAGGAGCAACTAATCCTGTACACCATAACTACCAAGCCTGAGCTCTAGAGCCTGGGAGCTGCAACCACTGAGCCCACATGCTCTAAAGCCCATTCTCCGCAACAAGAGAAGCCACCACAATGAGAAGCCAGAGCACTGCAATGAAGAGCAGCCCTGCTCTCCAAAACAAGAGGAAAGCCCATGAAGCAATGAAGACTCAGCACAGACAAAAATAAAATAAAGGAACAATTTTTTTCAACTTTACAATTTGTATGAAAACACAAAAGATCCCGATTAGCCAAACCACTCTTCAGAAAGAAAAATAGAGCTGGAGGAATCAAGCTCTTTGGCATAAGATTATATTACAAAGTTACAGTAATAAAGACATTCATGGTACCAGCATAAAAACAGAAATATAGATCAATGGAACAGGATAGAAATCTCTTAGATAAACTCACACACCTATGGATATCTTATATTTGCCAAAAGAGGTGAAAATATACAATGGAGAAAAAACAGCCTCTTCAATAAGAGTGCTGGGAAGACTGGACAGCTACAAGTAAAAGAGTGAAATTAGAACACTTTCTAACACCATACACAAAAATAATTTCAAAATGGATGAAGGACCTTATTACATATGGCCAGACACTATAAAACTTTTAGAGGAAAACTAGGGCAAAACAGTCTGACATAAATTGCAGCGAGATCCTTTTTGACCCACCTCCTAGAGTAATGAAAATAAAAACAAAAATATACTTCAGTCAGATAATAATCAGTCATCCAGTCACCCAACTGCCTCCTTAGACAAAGTACAATTTCCTCTCTCACGTTCTCATTAATCTTTCAAATACTACCAGGACTACTATTATTAAAGATGGCTAACACTCATTGGGTCACACATTCTTCTAATTATCTTCCATTTAATTAATAACTCCTTTAATCCTCACAATAACCCCATGAAGCGGTGACTGTTATTAACACCCAGCAGTCAAAGAAGGAATCATCATCCTGAATCATTCAAGCTCTTCTTTTGCTGAAGTTTCTCGGCAACCTTTGGCTGCTGGCTTTGGCATCTGTGAGGGCCTTTGAAATTAGCAAGGGAGGTGGGGGAAGGGGGGCTGCCCAGGTTCACAGGGAAAAAATGCTAGGCCTTCTTCTAAGTTCCCCTGTAAGAAGAGGCTGCCCAGCTGCTGCTCGGGGCTCCCATGTCCTTTCAGCACTGACAGAGGCAGCAGCTGTTCCTCACTGGCCTTGCATAAATCTAAATCTGCTGCAGAACACTGCCGGCCTCCCTCCTGCTACACTGGAATCTTCTCTCCCTGGTGAGATGCCTTAAAGACTGAAATGTCCTTCTGTTCTGGAATGTCAACAAAAGAGGCTGCCTGCTTCGATTTTCTTGTTCTTCTTCCCACTCTGAGGAAACTGGATGCATCAGCCTCACCTGCAGGTGGGGGGTGGGGGTGGGGTGGTGAAGGAGAATGCCTCAAATAGACATCTGGATGCACTGGAAGTACCGATGGTCCAGGAGATGATGTCTTTCTACAAAGAAGATAAAAATGCACTGCGAGGGAGCTGTTCTCAACTTTGCTCTTTAGCTGGCTCTGAGCTCTTATTACTTGGGGATGAATTTTCAGGCTCAAGTGAGAGAAAAGGGGCCAGTTGTTGTCACACATTCATACAGAGCCCTGAGGACCGTCTTAGCAAGCCTGGCCTAATGAGGCTGCAAGGTGGCCTACCCCTTATGTTTACTCCCTTAAGACAGCACAAGTTGCTACTCTCCTGCCAGTTAAGGCAACTCTCTCAAAGTTACATTACTTTTGCAACAAGAAGGGTCAGAAAATTTTCAAAAGTGACATAAATTTCACCTTTAGCACTGTTCAAGGGGACTGATTTTTCTTTCTTTAAAAAAAAAAATGTTTTCAGTGGTTTGGAAGTTTCTTAATCTCAGCAGTTTCCAAGTCAAGCTGAGAAGAGTTCACCTGTTTGGTCACTACACTCAACAGCTGTAAATACGCACCCTGCTTAATAAAACAGTGGGTCTCTCCTCACAGCAGCACAGATGTCAGACTTTGGTGAAGGAAGTCTCTTCCTGTGAACTCACACTGCAGTGCCAGCGCTGATTTATCTTATCTTCTTAGAAATCAAGGACCAGTAGCAACTCCGAGCTCTTTAAATTTAAGTATCTCTTCTTTTGATCTTCCCTAGATTCTTCGCTAGAGGTTGATATCTACTAACACTTCGGTGTACCAGAGGAGGCTGCTATTTAAAGGACTCCTCACAAACACTTCAGAAAATGAAGGAATTCTTGCTGATGCCAAAAAATCTCTTCATAATTTGTTTGCTTTGTTAGTTTGGATTTAGTTCAATAAATCTTTGACATTACTGAGATATAATCAGAGATCTTCAAGAATTTCCAAATGTAAGAGTCATTATAACATATTCTCTGCTTCTGGCCCCAATAAAATTTACCAAAATATGACTAAATAGTTTAAGTGACACTTTTTTTAATATAGCATATTCTAGTTTTTAATTTATTCCAGACTTCTATGTTGTAGATAAGAACCAGTTATCAATTGCGTAGGCCTATTCAATGCTGGTGTGTATGCTCAGTCACTTCAGTCATGTCCGACTCTTTGCAACCCCATGGACTGTAGTCCACCAGGCTCCTCAGTCCATGGGATTTCCCAGGCAAGAATACTGGAGTGGGTTGGTTTCCTCTTTCAGGGGATCTTCCCTGACCCAGGGATGGAACCTGTGACCCTTACAGCTCCTGCTTTGCAGGCAGATTCTTTACTACTGAGCCACCAGGGAAGCCCAGATCTATTCAATACCTTTTAAAAAATTTTATCCATGCTCTTAATTTTTTAAAGAATTTTGATTTTTATCACAGCAATATATAAACATTGTTGAAAAGCCAATTGTAGAAAAGGGCTTATAAAAGAAAATAGCTGTTCTGCTTCTCAGTAGCAACTACTTTTGTTTCACTTAGCTGTTTTTTTAGACTACACCTCCTTAATTTCTATATGTACTGATTTTATCTTTTCATTCATCAATTTGAGACACTGACTACTCACATTCCAGTAGATAAAGGTCAGCTGCGGTCCTCGCAGACACTGACACACAGAGTTTCACTTATATGTCGGTCCTTCAAAAATATTTCTGTCCACATTTTGTGGTTAAGTCAGACTGTGTGTTTATATGTTATGACTACAAGAATATTGTTCTCTGTTAAGCAAAGTTTCCTTTCTTATATAACTTTTTATTTTTCCTGGAGTTTATCTTGTCTTTTTTAAAAGTTAATTTTCTTATGTATCAATCAGTAACTCTTCCCTACACCCCTCCCTGAACAGACACACACACACACACACACACACACACAATTCTCCACAAAGTTAAATGTATTTGACTGCACACTTGGTTTGCATGAGGGTTTATCAGGGGCTTCCCAGGTGATGCTAGTGGTAAAGAACCCATCTGCCAATCCAGGAGACATAAGACACACGGGTTCAATCCCTGGGCCGGGAAGATCCCCTCAGGAGATCATGGCAACCCACTCCAGTATTCTTGCCTGGAGAATCCCCATGGACAGAGGAGCCTGGAAGGCTACAGTTCATAGGGTCGTAAACAGTTGGACATGACCAAAGTGACTTAGCACGCATGCAGGTTTGGTCAGCTCCAACCCTTTCCCAGACCCCTCATCTTCCTGCCCAAGTCTGAGCAGTTGTCTTCTAGGCCAGCTTTCTTGACATTATGGAATATCTCTTCATCTCATCTTTATACTCAATGGTCTGTTTCTTGATTTCACATTTTGAGCTTTCCTCATTTACTACCTTGTTTATTTAGTAAGAGCATATCTTCCAGTACCTCTCTACATAACAGAGCCTGAGAGGTAAGATTTCTGAGTCCTTGCATATCTGAAAATATTTTTAATGCTACTCTCTCATTTGATCAAGACCTAGAAGGACTTGGAATGTTAAGGTGAAGACATGCTTCCTCAAGAATGTTTGTGATATCCTTTTTTTGTCTTTTGGTCCAACTTCATTCTGACTTTAGGATCTTCTCTGTATATCTGGTATCTGAAATTTTATCATACTGTATTTGGTGTAGCTTTTCTTTTATTCACTGTGTTAGGCATTGAATGAGCCAATTTAATCTGGTAATTGATGTTTGTTCAGTGCTGGGCAAATTTTTGGTATTACTGCTTAATTTCTCCCTTTTCTTCTGGAATTTCTACATGTTAAAAATTTTTAATATTATATTGGATTTCTAATTTTTTAATATTTTTCTTAAATTTTCTCTGTATTGCCTTTTTATTGTCTTTTAGAATATTTCCTCAATTTTATTTTCAAAACTTTGATTTAAATTTTTAATTTTAGCACCCATATTCTTTTTTTCATTGATTGTTTCTGCCCCAAAGCAGGGGAGCAATATATCGTTACATCTCCCTGAGGTCAATGTATGTGTGTTTTCTTCCAGCATTTCTTTTTCCACTCATGTCACTCTCATCCCAGTCCCTCTCTTCTGTTTGTTATTTTGGCCTCAGTCTTTCACACTGAAGATTTTCCTCAAATATCAGGCAATATTTGAAGGAGGTACTCAAATTTCAATTTTGTGTGAGCAAGTGGGGCTTACTGACTGGCAGTCCTTACCATAGGGTGACTGAGCAGTGAACTGAACATAAACATTTCTGGATCTTTAAGTACCAATATCCGCAAGTCTCTTCTCTATAGCTATTTAGGTTCTTTGCTGGCAAATCCTTGCATCTCTTACTTGGCTGTACGCCAGGCTGTGGAGATGCGAGGACTGGGACCCTCAGTTCTGCAGGCTTTCGCTTAGTTCCCCCACCCCCATTTGCAGCCTCACCCTCACCCACTGTTTCTGCTATGCACGGTTCCATTTTGTGGTTCAGTTCCATCACAGGTTCTGATCCTGAGATTAAGTTTTTCCAAGAAATAAACTTTTGTGTGAATGTGTGTGTGTGTGTGTGTGTGTGTTGGGGCAGGTGTGGGGAGAAAACACCTGACTTTGGGGACTAGAAGAAAACCTGGGAATCCGGATGCAGAATACAACTCCTCCTGCGGCCAGTCCTCGCCCGCACTCAGTCCTTGCCTCTCTCCTGCTTCCGGAGATGCTGGCCGTCTAACTCATGCATCTGCAGGGGCCCAGCACATAACTCCCTCTACTTTGCTCAGTCACTGCTCCTTCATCCACTCCCATTTCCCAAGGAACTGTTACCATCTTTTGCCTCCCATTGCCTCTTGTTTTGTTCTCTTGGTTCTCATTAGTTTCCACTTTATAAACTGCCTTCCTCCATCTCAGTGACTCTTCAAGCAGGAGAGAAGATACACACTTACATGTCATCATCCACATTTAACCTGAAGTCCTCTTGACTCGCTCTACTTTGCCGTTTCCAATTCAGCAAACAATATACATTTCAGGACTTCTTGTTTCCAACAAAGGAATCTAGTCTTGATTCTATCTTGAGTTGCTGTTCTTCTACAACAAAACTCCACTATCATGTGCTTGCTGGGCTGGCAGTTAAGTTCACTCAGCAGATAAGTAACTCACACATTGCAGGAAAAAATTCAAATGTGTGTCTCAGCAAAGGGCAGAGCATCGTATCAGGAATTTTTAGGGGTTTTCTGAGTGGTGAACACTTCTGAGGCGAATCCCCAAATACCATTCTGTAGGCCCAGTTCAGAGATGGAGGCAGGAGGAGGAGGAACTCAATTACTATTTGTTTCCTCTACATCAAGAGAGATGGCATTTGATGATAAGTGTGAAATACACTGAGCTTTCGAAATACCAATGTGCATGGAGGTGAGACAAGCTTGTTAAGGGCTTATAACACATTCACATTCACACACACACAAATGCACATATTTGTCCTAGGTCCTGGTAAGTAAAGGGTACACAGGAAGCTGGTTTTTGTTCCCAGTACTTCTGGGGGGCGGGGGGGTGGCTCCCAGGTGGTGCTAGTGGTAAAGAACCCACTCACCAATGCAAGAGACGCAAGAGACACAGGTTCAATGCCTGGTTTGGGAAGATCCCCTGGAGGAGGGCATGGCAACCCACTCCAGTATTCTTGCCTGGAAGATCCCATGAACAGAAGAGCCTGGCAGGCTATAGTCCATGGGGTCACAAAGAGTTGGACATGACTGAAGTGACTGAGCAGGCATGCACGCACTTCTGAGAGGGAGGTTCCCTTTAAAAGACAAGGCACTTACTATCTACCCGGGGGCCTGTCAGTTCTGTCTCTGCAGCTCTTAACCATGCCTCTAGACATCTTTCCTGACTGTTGTTCACCTGGAACGTGTCCTTGCCAAATGGGACTACATTTGCTTTCTACACCTTCTTCCTCTGCCAAACAAGGACGCAGCTGCAATCAATAACAGACGGCTTCCAACTTCTGATGCGATGCAGGCTTCCAGATGACGAGGGGCTTCAAAACCAAACGCCATGAAGAATATTTAGAGTCGTTTAGTGGAGGAGAAAGCCCGTGTGCGGCTCAACCATCAGAGACCTTCTATCTCTTCCAACACTTTTTCTGGCTGCATTCCAGGATCACGGCTACACCTGGAGCCAAGGGCAGCTGGGAGAAGAGGCAGAGAACTGCAAACAAGAGCCTATGCCATCAGTGGGATGTTTAGAAAAATCACCTTGACTGCTGCTTCAGAGGATCCTATCCCTTTTGTGATAAATCTTGTCTATTTAGTCTAAGGGATAGTCTTCCAGAAAGAAATTGGAATTGTTCTTTTCTAAAAAATTTTAAATTAATTTTTATTATTTGTGGCTGCACTGAGTCTTCGCTGTTGCACGTGGGCCTTTCTCTAGTGGCAGCGATGGAGGCTACTCTGCAGTTGTATGTGGGCTTCTCACTGCGGCGGCTTCTCTTATTGCGGAGCACGGGTTCTAGAACTTGGGCTCAGTAGTTGTGGCCCATAGGCTTAGGTGCTCCGCAGCATGTGGGACCTTTCCGGACCAGGGATTGAACCTGTGTCACATACATTGCAAGGCAGACTCTTAACCACTGGAAAGCCTGGGAAGCCTGGATTATTCTTTTTTGGGGGGTGGGGAGAGGAAATTGTTCTTTTTATTTGCAGTTATCAAAGTGGGAGGCAATGAATGTAGTCCAGTGCTGACATTAAGAAGAACTTTCAACTAAACACCAACAGTTGAGATGGAAGCTCTTGGAAGCCAGGAGCTGGGGGAGAAAGGGAGAGACCTTGTCATTCACTCAGATGGCCAATATCAGGTCTGTTTTATAGAACATCCATCATAAAAAGCTTCACAGAAAAGTTTTTTTTTTTCTCTGTCTCCAATCTTGGTGAAAGATGTCTTTTTTTAACAATAGTTTCAGTTGCCAGGCATTCAAATGGGATGATACATTATGGCACTACTGCATTACTGATTCAGACGGAGTCAACAGCAGCTTGTTGAAGCACCTGATTCTGCATACAGAACGCAGCACCCTGAACTCCCTGTACTTTGAACAAGCAGGGAATCTGTTCCTTTGTTATCAACATTCGGTCACTCTGAGGTGCAGTACCAAGGGCTCCATTGTAAACCATGCTTAGTAGCTCCTGAGACAGCCTGGAAATTAACTGGTCAATTAGACAAACAGCCTGGATGTACATCTAATTGACAATGAATACATTTTGATACTATATCTGCTTAGCAGATTATCTGCAAATTGCTTTATGCATTGGATGGCTCCAAATTGTTACATGGACATCTGTTTTTGTTGGCCACAAACATGTCATTTACAATGACAATTTTATCATTAACTGAAATCATGGCTTTGCTCACCTTATTAGTCTGTAAACTTCTAACTTTCTTATAAATATCTGGCGCATTGTGTGTGGGTGTGACAGAGGTTTCTGGGGTGAAAGATTTCTTATGAAATGTGTCCTTCTATTGGTTCACCCAGATGAATGTAGTTGTCCTTGCTGTACACATATATGTGGTGGTGATGGTTTATTCACTAAATCGTGTCCAATTCTTTGCAACCCTATGGACTGTAGTCTGCCAGGCTCCTCTGTCTACGGAATTTCCCAGGAAAGAATACTGAAGTGGTTTGCCATTTCCTTTTCCAGGGGATCTTCCCAACCCAGGGATTGAACCCACATCTCCTGCTCGGCAGGCAGATACTTTACCACTGAGCCACCTGGTAAATATACATACTTTGCCTAAATGATTCATTTAAACTTGACCCTGAAGTAGCGGAAAATTCCTGTCCTCATCTGTATGCCTAGGCTCTGACAATTTAAAGATAATTCAAGTTTTCCCAGTGAAGCTATCATGTGTTCATGCAGCAGTCTTGAGATCCCAGAGAAGATCATCAGATAAATCCATATTAACAGACATTCTACAAAATATCTGCTCACAACTCCTCAAAAACTGTCAAGGTCATCAAAAACAAGGGAAGTCTGAGAAACTGTCAAAGTCTACAAGAGCCTTAGGAGACATGATAACTAAAGGAAATGTGGTATTTGGGGTGGGATGCTGAGACAGAAAAAAGATATTAGGCAAAAACTCAAGAAATACAAATAAGTTATGAAAGGTTAGTGAATAATAATGTGCCCATTCTGGTTCATTAGCTATGATAAATATATCATACTATGTAAATGTATGAAGCTAATGTAGGATGTTAACAGCAGGGGAAACTGGGTTCAAGATACAAACGAACTCTCTGTCCTATCCTTACAACTTTGCTTAACTCTGAAAGTATTGTAAATCAAGTTTTAAAAAGAGCTCTCATAAAGAGGGAGTCCTTTTGAAAGGAACACTCATCTCCAGGTGAAAACTATGAGTCTCTGATTTTTGTGTTGCTGTTTAGAGTACACACCTGGTCTTAAATCACTTCGGACAAGTTACTTAATTCCTCGGAAGCTCCGTCTCCTTATCTATCGAATGGGAGAAACCATGTTGACCAAACAGACACCTCTAGAGAATCTATGAGACATGGTTCAAAAATGCTACCACAGTGCCTGCAAGTAGAACGTGTCCACGGAAACGTCACAGGACCTTACGGGGCCTTCCTGGGACAGACCCCTCCCCAACATTCTCTGCTGTAGGTCCTCTCTGAAGGACCTAGACAACAGTATGTGATGCACATATCCTGAGTTGTTATATTGATGCTAAAACCACCACCAACAGAAGAAATTAACTACTTGATGATCATGAGCATGTAGCCCCCAGACCTGCTGATGCCTAAGGATAGATGATGTTAACTCCTGTGACACAGTCCTGTTATCTCACCATCAACCAATCAGAGAACTGCGCACCAGCTGCTCACACACCCCAAGACCCTGCTCCCTCACTTTGTTTTTAAAAATGCTTTGCTGAAACCCATCAGAGAATTCAGCCTCTTTGAGGACTCTCTGTCCTGAACTCCTTGCTTGGTGCAGTGCAATAAACATTGCAATCTCCTTCACCACAGCCCAGTGTCAGTAGACTGGCTTTACTGCTCAGGTGAGGAGACCCAAGTTTGGTTCCATAAAAGAAACAGCAGCTGTTGTTACAAGGAATATTAAAAGAAGCTTGGATTTTTCCATTGAGCTGCCACAGGCTTCCAGTTGAAGAGCTTAAAAAATAGAGTTCCATTTTCTTGCCAACAGAGCTTCAGGGTTGCAAGAAGCTGTTGGAAGGATGAGCCCGTATGTAAATGAGGATGGCAGGAGGGAGTCTCTGAAGGGAGGGCATTTGTGGAAAGCAGAAGCCTCTGCTAAAATGAAGTGAAGGAAATGGCTTAGAAGCTGCCTATAGATTAGTCACAGATTATTACTTGACTTAAATTCAGTGACACATTTCTATGGCAGGTCAGGGTGGTGGGAGCAGAAGGCAGAGATAAGAAGTGGGTAAACAAAGCCACCCTTGTCTGTTCTTCTTCAAGCATGTCTGTGATGGTCTACTCACCACGCCATGGCCATTGACATGCTTGTAACTGTGATGGGTCATTGATTTTCGCATTCAGTTTGATGCTTGCCTGGTGATTTGTAATTTGAGAATCTATTCTACTCAGAAGGAAGCTACAAATGACTGTCAAACATAACAAATCTTGAACTCTAACTACCCAGAAAACAACAGCCTCTGAAATTGATGACCTGATGGTCAAAGGCATTTTGTCTTCTGTTTCCTAAGTGCCAAGAAACATCAACTCCTTTAAAGGGAGAGTGGATAGATCTTTCATTTTCCTAATCAATTGACAAACATAAGTTCTTCTCAAAAACCTTTGTCTGCCTTTTCTAAAGGTCTTAGGAAGGACAGGGGCTTCTCTGGTGGCTCAGGTGGTAAAGAATCTGCCTGCAATGCAGGGGACCTGGGTTTGATCCCTGGGTCGGGAAGATCCCCTGGAGGGGGAAATGACAACCTACTCCAGTATTCTTGCCTGGAGAATTCCATGGACAGAGGAGCCTGGTAGGCTACAGTCCATGAGGTCACAAAGAGTCGGACATGACTGAGTGATTAACACTTTCACTTTCACTTAGGAAAGACAAACTTATTTTAATGTATCTGGTATAAGATGATGACTCATGTGGGTTACACCTCACATTTGCAGACTGACTTACTGCACATTTGAATGCTCTGCTGTGTCAATAACATACAAAAATCAGTTGTCGGAATCAATATTTCAAAGAGTAAGTCAAAACCAGTGGGCATCTAACAACTACTTCCCCTCATTTTTCTTTTTTTAATTTACTTATTTTAATTGGAGGCTAATTACTTTACAATATTGTAGTGATTTTGCCATACATTGATATGAATCAGCTATGGGTGTACATGTGTTCCCCATCCTGAACCCCCCTCCCCATCCCATCCCTCTGGGTCATCCCAGTGCACCAGGCCTGAGCACCCTGTCTCATGCATCAAACCTGGACTGGCGATCTGTTTCACATATGATAATACACACGTTTCAATGCTATTCTCTCATATCATCCCACTCTCTCCTTCTCCCACAGAGTCCAAAAGACTGTTCTATACATTTGTGTCTCTTTTGCTGTCTCGCATATACAGTTATCATTACCATCTTTCTAAATTCCATATATATGCATTAGTATACTGTACTGGTGTTTTTCTTTCTGGCTTACTTCACTCTGTATAATAGGCTCAAGTTTCATCCCCCTCATTAGAACTGATTCAAATGTATTCTTTTTAATGGCTGAGTAATATTCCATTGTATATATGTACCACAGCTTTCTTATCCATTCATCTGCTGATGGACATCTAGGTTGCTTCCATTTTCTATCGTTAACTAGGTGAGAGGCTCAGTAACTGGCCACTTCAAAACAATGCTGTCACCTGGGTTCACCAAACTTAGTCAGGAATAGAATTACAGGGATTAATCTTTAGTTCAAGTTTATTCTAGTAGAAGCATCACAAGAATACAAGTGACCTTTACAGAGAGGCTGGTATGTTTCCGAGCTGTGGAAAAGATACTAAAAATCCGCAAAACTGGTGCAAAGCCAGACTCTTCCCTTTGAGTAAATCAGAAGGTGGCCAATTCTATAAGAACAGAGGCGCAATAGTCATAAAAGATAGAGTCAACTTATCAATTAGGATGAGCTAGATGGCTTATAGGTGAGAACCCATTTTTAACAAGCACCCATTGTAACAAAAACCACCATCTCATAAAAAGACTCCCAAGCTCCAAACAGTGCCCAATTCTTTCAAGCCATCATCCATTCAAGAAAATTCCATTAAAGGCAGAGTCTACGATACATTGGGTGTTTTATCAAAGACTATAAAGTGAAAAGAGGAATTGATTTGTAGAAGGGAGAGTTTCAAACATGTTTCAGAAACATACCTATTATATGAGGTGAAATACACCCCAAGGGGTTGCTGCTTAGAAAGGATGACACTCTTTTTCCCCTGAACTCTCTCTGTGTCACCTTCTCCCCCTGATATAGGAAAGGAATCAGATGGGAGGAAAGGAGTCATAACTGCCAGCTTACCCTCAGTAAGGAACCAGCCTCACTGGGCACCGCAGAAACGTTCCCGGCCTCTCTGTACCTCTGCTTACTCATCCTTACATGGCCATCATAAAGAGCATGTAACCTCTGGGTTGTGCTGAGGATTGTTACCGAGTCCAAGCTCACTCTGCTCGTGAGACAAGGTGTTGAGGCAAAGACGACGACTTTATGCGGAAAGCCAGCTGACTGAGAAGGCAGCAGGCTAGTGCCTCAAAATAACCATCTTGTCAGGGCCTGGAAGCCAGGTTCTTTTATGGATCAGAGATGGGGACAGGTGAGGAAACAAAGTAAAAAGACTATTTAACTCTTGCAAATATCTCCTAGAATGGCAAGCCTCAGGCAGGGGGATGTGTTAGTTTCACTTCCTTACAGCCCTTCACAGTTGGGCAGGGTCAGGCTATCTCCCTGTGAGCCAAACAAAGGCACCCTAACTCAAGGGTCAGGCAGAGAGGGGTGGGCAGGGCCCACCAAGGCAGATCATTATGTATGCCTATAATAACAAGGGGCAACAGAGGATGAGATCGTTGGATGGCATCAAGGACTCAGTGGACAGGAGTCTGAGCACACTCTGGGAGATGGTGAAGGACAGGGAAGCCTGGTGTGCTGCAGTCCACAGGGTCACAAAGAGGTGGACACGACTGAGGGACTGAACAACAACAATAAATAATAACAAAGGTAGCAAAATAAGAATTAAAGTCACAGAAGCAGAAACCAGTATGGATTCAAAATTAACCCTTATAGTTACAGGACTGCATGAGTTAATACATGCAAAACCATTCAATAAACATTTACTATTATTGTCATTACTTCCAAAACTGGAGTTGATAATGAGCCTCATGATGAGGAGTGAAACAGAAAGCATCATTTAGACAGTGAGATTGTGGGGACAAGGGAGAACTCCTCTGAAACATCAGCTTTGCTGGATGGCAACAGGAGTCATCCAGATCTAACCTGGCTAGAGAGGAGACCCCAACCCCCTGAACACAGGAATTGGTTCAGGGACACACACTCCACCTAAGTTCCTCTAGTGAGATTCCAACCAGCAAGGGCAGAGGCTTCACCTGTCTTGCCCACGGCTATGTCTCCTACCACTTGTTTGACAAATGTTAAATGAATCTTGGGACTTAAGAAGAAAGAAATTCTCTCTTTTTGTTGGGGTTGCTAATACTGGAATAGAAGTCTTGAGCTACTGGTAGCCACTTTACTCCTATGAAGGGAGAACCTGCTTGAGAATAAAGCCAAACCAGAAGACAAAGGAGTTGTAAGAAAATGTTGTCAAAGCCATTTTAGCACCTGGATACAGCTGTACCTGAAGGAAACTCCCTCTTGTATTTTTCAGTTACTAGTGATAATACAATCTCTTTCACTCTCTATTGCTATGATTTTTCTTTTGGAATCAATTTGAGTAGTTTCTGAACTTGAAACTGACTTACATTCTCTGTGCTATGGTCCACTCAAACACTATGGATTAGATTGAACTGAGAAACTAAGCATAGTTCATGATCACAGGGGAGATGGGATAAGGGGTAGAAGAGGCAGGTGAGGTCTCTGGTGCCCTGCTTGGAGCTCCACTTTCTCTGGTTTCAACAGGAGCCAGGAGGAGAAGGAAGGTCACTCCCTACAGCTTGCATCACACAGTCTCTGTAGCCAGAACACTTTCCAGACAACCCAATCCTACTCCCAATTTTTACAGAGAAAGAAGGAGCTTGAGTAGCCTTGCCCAGTGTTACCTTGCCATATGGGCAAGGTAAAATTCATGCTGCACAATTTTTATTCGAATCCCTGCAAAGTTGCCATATTTGGAAACACAAAGCTCTGTTTTAAAATAACACCCATTTGAAAACCTCTATTATTTTTTGTTTATTTTTTTAGGCCAAGATGTTCCTTCGAACTGGCCTCCGTTCCTTCCACTTTAGCAGGTGGAAAATCTCTCAGTGGTATCACTAAAGCTAGGGACAATGTCTTGTTTGCATTTTAATTCCTGTTCAGCAGAGTACCAGAAAGCTTGCAGGAGGCTCCTTGAATCAATTCCTGCAATGGCCAAGCCAGACATCTGTCATCTTCTGATTGGGCCCTTGGGGCTGAATTTGCAAATAATGCACCCTAAGCTATTAAGCCAATAAATGAACCTGTTTTCACAAAAGGAACATTTAAGTAGTTAGTTCATTACTTAAAGGGAATTGAGAAGGGTGAAATCACTAGATTGGCAGTTGGAGAAGTGGCAGATCAGAGCTCATCTTCCATTCACATGGAGCTGTCACGGCTCCAGCAACCTCTCAGAACAGTCCCTCTGACCAGTCACATCTGCAGACACAAAGAGAGGTCCATAAGGCATCTGTCTCAATAGGGACGAATTTAAGTAGACACTGAAGGTGCAGATCCTAGAGCTGTCATCACGTGGAATTTCAATGGAAAATGGTAGTTAATTTATGCAAGACAGATGAGAATTAAAAGGTCTGGTTCCACCCTGGTACTCTAAAAGCAGATTACGGTCTTCTGTTCTTCATGATCAAATCTGTCTGACCTTATACTTATTATAATTAAATCCATGTTAATTATGATTCAATTAGCAACTGAACCTGATGTCCTGTCTTCTCTCTTGTACTGTTATGAAAGTCAGGATCTCTTTATGTGGCTTTCTCTTGGCTCACATTTCAACTCTGCCTCCTAAAGATCTTGGGTGCCCAGAGTTTTCATCCATGGATGTCTCCTTCTCCCATACAAGAGACATGTTTACTGTTCACATTTCTCACACAGAAATGATTTATACACACGATTTATATGAGAATTTTATGTTTTATGGAATTTATAATTCTCATAAGTATTCTCCAAAATGTGCTCCATAGAAACAAGTCTTACAGATGCCCTTGGAAAAAAAAGAGGCGTGGGGATTCCCTGGTCAAATAACTTTGGGAACATACATACTATATTCTCCCCTCGGAGATTCACAATGCCTGGCATATCATGTTAATGACTCAGAGAAATTTATCAGGAAAAAAAAAACAGTGGGAAAAAACCTGTTTAACTGAGTTTCACCCCATATTTCAAAAGTCAATTTTGTCAATAGATACTTCCCTTCATGGACCTTTATTAAAAGTCCCCAAAGATGATGGTCTAGAGACCCAGGTTTGGATCTAGCTTCAGAAGCAGATGCTAAAGCTTTTTATTCATGCCCAGGGCTGAGGAAAAACAATTTCAAGGTGTATTAATGGTATGTCAGCATTTGTGCTTCAGGCAAGACTACTTTGGTTTAATTAAGACCTTCAACTTGATTCAGAGGTGTGTCAGGACTGAAAATGACTGGCCATCATGGTTTCCTGATCTAAAGTATAAGGCCTCCGCTAAGACATGTGTAAATGCATATTTTTGATCTACTAGAAAATGTAATTTTCTAAAATAGCACTGGCAATACAAATAGTAATGTGGTTCATAAAAGTCCTTATCACTGATTTCATCGTTCATCTAGGCAGGATCTAGGGTGCCTTCTCAGGAAGCCGAGTGCCTATCCTTCTGCTCAAATCCCCATCAGGCTGTTGTTTGGGCTTCGAGGGAGACGCAAGAAGGCAACAGGCAATGAAAAGCCCCTGAAAAAGTGAGAAAAGGCAGGGGTAGGAAGATGGGATTAAACTGACAGGTAATTTAATTAAATAATTAATCAGTTAATTAACTGATTAATTATGCCACAGGGGAGGAAACTGCATTTGGCTTCTTGTGATATTTCTGACGCTGAAAACTTAAGGTTGCTTCATAAATGTTCTATATATATATGAAAGTGTTAGTTGCTCAGTTGTGTTCGACTGTGTGATTTTATGGCCTGTTGCCCACCAGGCTCCTCAGTCCACGGAATTCTCCAGGCAAGAATACTGGAGTGGGTTGCCATTCCCTTCTTCAGGGGATCTTCCAGACCAGGGTTGGAACTTGGGTCTCTTGCATTACAGGCAAATTCTTTACCACCTGAGCCACCAGGGAAGTCCATATATACATATATGTATAATTTACTTTATTTTAAAATATCTTTTGTTTTTAAAACATGCCTGTCCCATTTGGTCATTGAGACCACAACGCTTACCCAGTCAGTCAGCAGTCCAAAATTACAAACGGAGTCACAAGAAAGGGTAAGCCTCCCAAGTCCTCCTCCTGATCCAATACACCGAACTCTGCTGTTACATGTAAAATGAAGTTACACATATGGCTTTACAGTGCATTCTTATTTGTGAGGATGTAAAATATCATGAGATGTGTATCTGTTTTCAATACATCCTCCCTTTCTCATTTCTCATTCTCCACGCCACACCCTGACTCGATTACGTGTTCCTGAAAGAAATAGCAGGTTCATATTTGTAGAGCACCTTCAGTGTCTAAGGGCATTTTATATAACAGCAAAAAAAAAAAAAAACAAAAAACACCATGTAAAGCAGAGGAAATCCAATCTATATTTGTTGTTTTGTCCACAAATGTCAAACAACTGAACCCCTGGCTGGACTGATTTTCTAGATTGTACTGATTAAGTGGATTGGTGATTTTTATGTAACCAATGAGCCACCTAGTCCTTCCTTTCCTAAACCCAGCTTCGTGTTCAGCATCAAACTCTATTTTCATGAATTAGGATGTCCATGTTTGGAAATATTCCCCACTTAGAATATGTTGGGGTTTCCCTCGTGGATCAGATGGTAAAGAATCTGCCTGCAATGTGGGACACTCAGGTTCAATCCCTGGGTCTGGAAGATCCCTTGGAGAAGGGAATGGCAACTCACTTCAGTATTCCTGCCTGGAGAACTCCACAGAAGAGGTTGGTGGTCTACACTCCACGGGGGTGCAAAGAGTCATGACTTAGCGACTTTCAGTAGAATGTGTTACCCCATTGTGGCATGAGGCAGCTGTGTGTTTGGTAAATAGATTTTGGGGGTTGAGAGTGTCCATACAACATCGTGGAAAAGACAAAAGTCAAACAGATGTGGCCTCTGCTGTAAGAAATGTAGAAAGAAGAAAATCGTGATGTACAACTACGTGAACAAGAGAACAATCATCAGAGGGCTTCAGGGAGATGTGGCATTTGACTTGAGCCTAGATCTATGGAAAGATTTCAATCAGTTGAGAGGAAGAGGGGCTTCCCTGGTAGCTCAGACAGTAAAGTGTCCGCCTGCAACGCGGGAGACCTGGGTTTGATCCCAAGTCGGGAAGATCCCCTGGAGAAAGGAATGGCAACCCACTCCAGTGCTCTTGCCTGGAAAATTCCATGGATGGAGGAGCCTGGTAGGCTACACTCCATGGGATCGCAAAGAGTCAGACACGACTGAGCAACTTCACTGGTTCACTGGAGAGGAAGAGAGCAGTGTGAGCAAAATCAGAGAAAAGGCAACACCACAGTTTGTTTGGCTGAAGGTCAAAACGTGAGACAGAATTTTTTTTTTTTTGGCCATGCCATGCAGCATGTGGGATCTCAGCTCCCCAAACAAGGATCAAACCCATGACCCCTGCACTGGAAGTGCAGTCTTAATCACTGGACCACCAGGGAAGAACTATAGAGTCTTAACTGCTGGACCATCAGGGAAGTCGTGTGAGGCAGAATACAATGCTCTCTTTAGAACGTTAGGTTGGGGCCAGCTTGGAGTTTTGAATATCTGGCTCTGGAGGCTAAACCTCATTAGGTGCACGGGTATGCCAAATTACTTCAGTCATGTTCGACACTTTGCAACCCCATGGACTGTAGCCCCTTAGGCTCCTTGGTCCATGGAATTTTCCAAAGAAGAATACTGGAGTGGGTTGCTATTTCCTTCTTCAGGGGATCTTCCCGACCCAGGGATCGAACCAATGTCTCTTATATCTCCTGCACTGGCAGACAGGTTCTTTACTATTAGTGCCACCTGGTGCACGAGGACGATTTTAATTTCTCACAGCTCTAAGGAGGAGGAGTAGGCTAAGAGTGAACTCCAGTGTTGCTGCTTGCTGTGATGATTACTTAACCTCTCAAAGTCTAAGATGTTTCATCCAAAAAAATGAAGAAAACAACAGAAACTTCCCCCAGGGCTGATATGAGACTTAGGTGAGTTTATTCATTATGCACAAATATTTACTGAGCATCTACTATATTCCAGATGCTCTTCCAACTGCTGGTGATACCACTGTGACAAAGAGAGACAAATCCCCTCTGAGAATTACATTCTAATGGGGGAAAACAAACTTTACACCAGACAAATTAAGCATATAGATCATGTTAAGTGCTATGAAAAAAAAAATCAATCAATCAATCAATCAAGAAATGAAGATTTGAGGGGCTTCCCTAGTGGTCCAGTGGTTAAGAGTCTGCCTGCCAATGCAAGGGACACGGGTTCGATCTGGGAAGATCCCATGTGCCGTGGAGCAACCAAGTCCATGCGCCCCAACTACTGAGCCTGCAGTCTAGAGCCCATGCTCTACAAGAGAAGCACTCCACAATGAGAAGCCCAAGCACCACAATGAAGAGTAACCCCCGCTCACTACAACTAGAGAAAGCCCACACATGGCAACAAGGACCTAACGCAGTTAAAAATAAAGAAAATTTAAAAAAAAACAAACAAACACACATTTGAATAACAGATCAGTAAATTGTCCAAAGAAGACCTCACTGAGAAGGCGACTTTGGAATAAAGAGCAGAAGAAAGTGGGTATGCAGCCAGAGATATCCATTGTCAAAATATTCTAGGCAGAGGGGAGAGAGCACATGCAAAGGTCCTGATGCCAAAACGTGCCTGCAGTATCTGAGGAAAAGTGAGGAGGTTCAGTTGTCTTGAGCTGAGTGAGGGCTGAGCTCACCTACTATAGGTTACAGTAGGGGAGGTGGGAGGCCAGGTGGGAGAACCATGTACAGCCTTGATGTTCTTAAGAAGGACTCTTGGCTTTTACTCAAAGTGATTTGGAAAGCTTTTGAAAAGTTTCATAAGAGGATGACTGATTTAAAGAGATCCTTTAGCTGCCGGTTAATGCATATGGAGGCTTCCCTAGAAGCTCAGCTGGTAAAGAATCTGCCTGCAATGCAGGAGACCCCAGTTTGATTCCTGGGTCAGGAAGATCCCCCTGGAGAAGGAACAGGATATCCACTCCAGTATTCATGGGCTCAGATGGTAAAGAATCCACCTGCAATGCAGGAGACCTGGGTTCGATCCTTGGGTTGGGAAGATCCCCTGGAGAAGGACATGGCAACCCACTCCCTTATTCTTGCCTGGAGAATTCCCATGGACAAAGGAGCTGGTGGGCTACATACTGTCCATGGGATCCCAAAGAGTTGGACGACTGAGCGACTCAGCATAGCACAGCACAATGCATATGGAGTGGTCAGACAGTTTTGGGGGTAGGGTTTGTCTCGAAAAATGTGAGCTTTATTCTTACTATTTTTCTTAGTTTTGGTGTTACAGGGTCTAGGGAATACCAGGACCCATAGGACAAATCCTTTTCTCAGCTCTACTTTATGAGAAGGGCTTGCAAGATTGACGAATGGGCTGCCTACCTTGATAACGGGATCTGACAGACCCGGCTGCATTCCTTGATGATGGTACTCCCTGGATTTGCAGGGTGAGGTGATCAAACATGTAAATATCATGCGACTGTAAAGCTACCATGTGCAGACCCAGTTAATGTGTGTAGATGGGACCCGACAAGGAAAACACTTTTCTGGAAATGCAAGAAGCTTTTGGATGCTACACTGGGTTACTCCTGAGCCAGCTGATGGCAGCCTGCCATCACCAAGCAACCATGACCACGCAGCCATAAACAACTGAAAGCCCCAGAGTTACTTAGTCAGTTGAGAAGACACAGCCTCTAGTACACACTGGGAGCCTATTTGTTCCTTCTTGTTCTCAGGGACCAATGATCACAGAAAGAGTTAATAATAACTTTATAATATGTAAAGGCACATCCTGTCCACCCAGAGCCATCTTCATATAAAACCAATGGAAGTGTAAACTGGTAAAACTTTTCTGAAAGGATTGTGGGTACTAGGTAGCAAAAGTCTTTACAAAATTCATACCCTTTTAACCAGTAACTCCAAGTATCAACAAAAATGTAGTGATATGATCTATGCATATAAATAGTAACTAAAAATATCTACTTTGGTTCTCCATCACTTAAAACAGAAGGCCTGAGCTCAGGATTTAAAAGAAAAGTTAGGGTTAGGAGTTGTGTTTTTCAAGTCAGTTTCAAAAGCTTACTCTTCATGAATATGACTTAGTTGGGTCGAGTGGCCAGTGAGTGGTATGAGCAGGAAAGAGATGCGGTCACCAGAGAAGCCATTGTGGGCAGGGAGGACCTGAGTTGAGCCTTGCAGAGTAAGTGCCCAGCTGCTAAATCACCAGCTGTCCTCTTACTTGCTTGCAAGGCTTCTAGCCTGCCTTTTCCAGACAAATCCCACATTTCTTCTCCTCTCATTCCATAATTAGAGTTGCCAGGTACATTTGGAAAACTAGCTTTAGGGAATGAAAGCCTTTTTCATATATATATGAGCATTTTCCAAAATGCATCCTACACAGTGTTAACAGATGTTAAAAGATACAAGAGATACTACTGGAAAGCATTCCGCAATTACTTGAGGTCATATGGTTGACATTTTACAAGCACCTTGGCTGGGAGCATCTCCGAACTTATATCATGCACCAGACACTCCAAGAGTGAGGCCTCCCAAGTTCCAGACTTACTTGACAATAGAGTTCTTTCCTGGCACCCATTAACATTCTGCAAACCACGTGTCCTGAGCAATGTGTTCAGTTCAGTCACTCAGTCGTATCTGACTCTTTGCAACCCCATGGACTGCAGCACGCCAGGCCTCCCTGTCTATCACCAACTCCCAGAGTTTACTCAAACTCACGTCCATTGAGTCGATGATGCCATCCAACCATCTCATCCTGTGTCATCCCCTTCTCTTCCCGCCTTCAATCTTTCCAATGTGTTAGAAACTTCTAGATTATCCAGAATACTGGACCTTGCCAAAGTAAGATAAAAACCTCTCCGGACCATTCTTTGTTACTATGATTTTAGGAACTTGTGCCCTTTCATCAGCTCTGGTCAGAGAGTATCCAGTGGTCAATGAAGAACCCAAACTTACAAAGAATTGTGATGGTATGAGGAACCAACAGCTATGAAGAACCCTCACGCTCAAGATCTTAAACCCTGTCTATAAACAACACGTGTGCCAGTTGTCAGAAGATTTACATGTTTGGATGACAAGACTTCTGTGCTAGCTGTCAGTCAAGAGAAGCCTGGAGAATTCTCAAGAGAGTTTTTAAAAAATATACCCTGGCAGATGCACATCTGGAACAAAATCCCACATTCTATTCTCATCCTGAACGTTGTCTTGAGGCAAAGGGCCACATGTCTAAGAGGACTGCCAGGTTCACCTTGTATTGTCAACAGTAAATATGCCAATCACCATCAGAGAGTGCCTGACAGACTGTGATTCACATTTGCATCAAATCCAAAATAGCTGCCTACAGCTGCCTTTGGATTAGTGTCAGTCTCAGGACCCATGAATCGAAGTCTCTCCCAAGCACGTAGTCACTTCCTCTTGATTTAACATCTCAGGGAGCGTGCATTTGGCAGCCATGACACTGTAAACCTGAGCCTCGGGTTCTGCTCCCCATGTCACAGCATCATGTGGCAGGGCACGGCACCCAAGGAAAACGACATGACAAAATGAGAATCATGTAAGACAGTCCCTTCCCCAACTGTGAACAAGCAAAGCTGCACAGACAGGTCCTGCCTGCCGGCACACTATCAGGTTTCCACCGAGTTAGTAGCCGTAAGCCTTGCTGACTACCCACGGCTGACTGAGAGGATCTGAATTTGCGGCTAGAGGAACAGCAGTCTTTCAAGCAACATTTAAACTTCCATAAGAAGGCAAGCCCAGCAGACACTGTCAGGCACATAATAAGCTCTCGATGCATTGTTAGCCATTATTACAATTCAGTGGAGGATGTATATTTTTTCCTGTTTGAAAGACTGTAAAGTCAGGATACCAGACATTTTCTCTAAAACTGAGAAATTTTATTTCTGAGCCAAGAGTCAAATGGAGGATTTTTCTTTTCAAATATTGAATATTTTCTTTACTTCCCTGCTTCTCCCTTGTCTTCCAAGTACAATCTTCAAAAATATCTGTGATTCTCTTAGATATATGACTATGTCTAAACTCATCAAATTACATACATTAAAAATGTGAAGTTTTTACATATCAATAGGAATAAAATAAAATCTGATGGAATGGTCATACAAAAATGATTCTCTATGGACAAAATAATTATACTGGCACATTCCTTTTTCTGTCCAAAATGCATTTATAAACCACATGCCACAGATAATAAAGGATTATGTATATGGATGGTTTCATGGTATTGCTATGTCTGGTCTGTCTGGTCCTTTTATTCCTGTCAACCTTTTACAAAGAATCATTTTAAGGACTTTCACAAGCAACTCCCATAAAGTATTTACTTCCATTCAGTAGGGTTTTCTTGGAGGTCCTTATCCAGAAAGCTAGTTCATTCCATCCCAAAGAATAAGTCCATCCCATTAACATAAAGGAATATGGGAAATAGAAGTTACCCAGTTAGAGGAGCTGGTCATCCAGGGCAGGATCTGCCAGTGAAGTCTTGTCCCTAAGGCACAAGTGGACACTGAAAAGACAGCCTCTGTGCCAGAGGACCTTGGAGAAGGTTTGGCAAATAGATGCTGTACCATGGGGATTGAGTCCGGCATCACAAAGAGGACCAGAAGAAAATGCGGAGGCAGGCGGGATCCAGAACAGGAAGACAGAGCTAAGTCATGTAAGGCAGTGTGTGAGCTGTGCAGCGGCTATAGAGGTGGAAGGCTCTGGGAGGCCAGTGCAGAAGGGGGAGGGGGGCGGGCATAGGCGAAAGGAAACTGCACATCTCAGGACAGAGCTCACATTCGGGGTTAGGGCGTCAACATATGAATTTAAGCAACAGACACAATTCATTCCATACAATGGATAAGAATTTGGTTTCCCAACAAATCCTCATTACATTCTTTATGTGCATTTACTTCATTAGCTATTTCCAAGACAATCACACACATTTTCTCATTCAATTAATGATGAATGTTTATGCATGACAGATTTCAAAACACGGGGAACTAAGAGATAAGAGGCTTTTCATGACTGAAACCCATGGACTGCAGGCCGCCAGGTTCCTCTGTCCATGGGATTTTCCAGGCAAGAATACTGAAGTGTGTTGCCATTCCCTTCTCCAAGGAATCTCCCCGACCCAGGGATCGAACCTGTGTCTCCTGCCATCGGCAGGAAGATTGTTTACTGCTGAGCCACCAGCGAAGCTTTGAATTCTGACAAAAACATGAGAAAGAAACTTCTCTTGTCATCCAAATCCTTGGTGGGAGCAAAACTGAATTTTTGAGACGTTGAAAACAGGATGAAATGCATAGAAAAAAATTTTTTGAGGAACACATCTCCAGTGATACAGTGACCCCTGGATAGAATTCAGTGCAAGACTTCTAAGACACAAAGTGAGGCTGGAAAGAAGACAAGTGCCATGGGGAAGAAATTAGTGTGTAAGGCTGCAGAGTTTAGTGAACAATCTTTTCTAAATAAGTGCCAATTTCAAAAATTAAAACTGATTTGCTGTATATGTTATCATTCAAAATAAAAATAACTCATCTGAGACTCATGTTTAAAAAGTATATTCCTACATCAAAGATTATCTGTTTTACTGGGCAGAAAATTATAAGTGAGAATATTGTCAACCTGTTTACTCATTCTTTAAGAAATAGGCCAAGAGCTCTGAAACCACAGAAAATTTGCTTATAATGGCAGTTTGCATTTTTCTTTTCTAAATTCTCCCTTAAATTTTTAGGTTGACTTCATCTCCATGAATAATAGCATGAGGCAACTATTGTTTCATGGGCCATTTTTGCTAGAAAAGATTCTGGGTAGACACATTATTTATTGAGGTAAAATTCATGTAACACAAAATTAACCATTTTCATTGGATGGCATCACCGACACAATGGACATGGATTTGGGTGGACTCCGGGAGTTGGTGATGGACAGGGAGACCTGGTGTGCTGTGGTTCATGGGGTCGCAAAGGGTCGGACACAACTGAGCGACTGAACTGAACTGACTGAACCATTTTCAACTGTATGCTTTAATGGCACTTAGTCTATTCACAATGTTGAATAACCATCTATTTTCAGAACCATTTCAACACCCTCAAGGAAGACTCCATACCCATCAACAGGTAGCCAGGTGGTCCCCAAGCCTCCTTCCCCCAACCTCCACGGCAGATACCAATCAGCTTTTTTTTTAATTAGGACAATTTTTTAGAGCATTTAGGTTCACAACAAAACTGAAAGAAAGGTACAGTGATTTCTAACACACCCCTGCTCCTACTGATGCTTAGCTTCCTTCATTGTCAACATCCCCCACCAGAGCAGAACATTTCTTATAGCTGATAAACCTCCATGGACACATCATAATCACCCGAAGTCCCATAGTTTACAGGTCAGTCTTCGTGTTATACATTCTATGGAAGCAGACAAACATACAATGACATGGATCCACCGTCATGGTATCATACAGGTTATTTTCACTTCCCTAAACCACTCTGTGCTCTGCCTATTCATCCCTCCCCCTTCTCCAGACCCTGACCACCATGGATCTTTTTACTGTCTCCATAGTTTCGCCTTTCCCAGAATATCATATAGTTGGAATCACAGAGTATGTAACCTTTTCAGATTGACTTCTTTCACTTGGTTTTAAGTTTTCTCTATCTTTTCAGGGTTTGTTAGCTCATTTCTTTTTACTGTTGAGTAACAGTCTATTGTCTGAAGGTACCATGTTTATTTATACATTCACTGGGGAAGAATTTTAACTTCTCTATAGGTAGCTGACTCAGTAGCTTAAGAGGATTAAGTGAAATGTTACTTTGAAGGTCAATACCTGCCTGCTCCCACCCTCTTCCTTAGTCCATGATATTAATTCATTGGTTCATTAATGTATCCAGTTTTTTTTTTTTATAAATACTTATTGTCTGTACTAGTTCCACAGAATTACATGGAGTTTATAGCATAAAGGAGGAGGTGGATGACCAACAGCTAGTTATATAATTAATTTTCTTTAAATACTATTATGATACTGGCTGAAAAAGAAATATCAAGTATTCTGAGAATGTAACACAAGATAAGTTCATCTAACCCAGGATGACTCAGAAAAGTCTTTCCTAAAAATGTACTGTTGCTGCAAATGGTATTATTTCATTCTTTTTAATGGCTGAGTAATATTCCATTGTATATATGTACCACATCTTCTTTATCCATTTCTCTTTTGATGGATATTTAGGTTGCTTCCTTGTCTTGGCTACTGTAAGTACTGCTGCAACGAATACTGGGGTACATGTATCCTTTTGGACCATGTTCTTCTCCAGATACATGGATGGACCTAGAGACTGTCATACTGAGTGAAGTAAGTCAGACAGAAAGTGAGAAATATTGTATGATATGCCTTACATGCAGAATCTAAAAAGAAATGATACAAACGAACTTATTTGCAAAACAAAAAGAGACTCACAATCTTAGAGAACTTATGGTTGCCAGGGAGGAAGGATGAGGAAAGGACAGTTAGGGAGTTTGGGATAGACATGTACACTCTGCTATATTTAAAATGGATAACTGAGACGGTCCTACTATAGCGCACAGGAAACTCTGCTCAGTGTTACGTGGCAACCTGGATGGGAGGGGAGTGTGGGAGAGAGTGGATACATGTATACGTAGGGCTAGGTCCCTTTGTTGTCCACCTGAAATTATCACAACATTGTTAATCAGCCATACTCCATTTTTAAAAAGTACTGCTGTAGCTGGGAATGTGAAGTCTGAGAAGCTGGTAGAAAGAGAAGGAAAAGACAGATGGGCATCCTGGAGAAAGGTCTCAGAGGTGGAAAGGGATGGGTGAATGTAGAAGCCAGGAAAGACTGTCCAGTGTATGCAAAATATGGAAAACAACTGGGAGCTTGACACAGGAAAAACCTGGTTCTGGAGGCAAAGACCATAACTTATGACCTTGTGAGCTTTGGCAGGAAATTTCCACTGTGGGACCAGAGGGAAGCCACCAGGAGTTTCAGGTTGGGTGTAAGATGATCATCGGACAATCTTTCTCTGCTTCCTACAGCATCTCCTACTCAGTCAAAGCTTTGTTCTGCACAGCATCATAGTCCTGGTTAGAGGAACACAGAAAGTGTTATCTGGCATTTGATAATGTCATGTGACTGCTGATTTGGGGATTCCGTTGTTGTTCTTCTCTGAACACAGTTAAATATTTAAAGGTAATGCAACAGACAGCTATTGACTCTGATCAGAGACGAGAAATTAGTTGATAGCTGCAAAGTGTTTTGTGAATGGAAAGTGAAATGGAAAATATTATTAAAATGACCCTGTGTGAGCAGTGCCAGGTGATGGAGCCTCAGGGTGAGCTTTTCTTCTGTGGTATTTTCCCCACATCAGATCATTTAGTCCTGCCTGCTGCTTTAGATGGGGCTTCCCTGGTGGCTCAGAGGTTAAAGTGTCTGCCTGCAATGCAGGAGACCCAGGTTTGATTTCTGGGTTGGGAAGATCCCCTGGAGAAGGAAATGGCAACCCACTCCAGTATTCTTGCCTGGAGAATCCATGGACAGAGAAGCCTGGTGGGCTACAGTCCATGAGGTCGCAAAGAGTCGGACACGACTGAGTGACTTCACTTACTTACTGCTTTAGATAAGTACAGATCATTCTGGGGGAAGAGAACAACAGCATAAGTAAAGGTTTGTTTGCTTCACTTTAATTTCAGATAAATATTGTCCCATGGAGACCAGGCAGGATGGGCACTCACACCTAGTCATTAGACACCATGTAACTGACCTGCCTTCCAAAGACAGTCACTTCCTGGACAGTATAGAGCAGTAGAGTCAGGAAAACCTCAGACTGCCACTATGGGAGCCAAGGCGAGCGGCCTAAACACATTTTAGTTAATTGGCTATAGATAATTAATCCAAGCCTTAGATTCCTCAAAAAGGGAGATTCACTCACTCATCCATTCATTCATGAAAGTATGCATTCAATAATTCAATAGCTATTTGCTGAATGCCAGGTTCTACAAAGTTAAGCAAGACAGGGTTCTGGTCTTCAAGAGGAAAGGACACACAAACAGCAGGTTACGTCACACTGAAGAAGTAACGTAGTTCCTATAAGAGCACATAGGTATGGGTTATTTGTAGTGATGTGAATGAACCTAGAGTCTGTCATACAGAGTGAAGTAAGTCAGAAAGAGAAAAACAAATATCATATATTAGTTCATACATATGGAATCTAGAAAAATGTTACTGATGAACCTATTTGCAGGACAGGAGAGATGCAGACGTAGAGAACAGATTTGTGGACACAATGGGGAAAGGAGAGGCTGGAATGAATTGAGAGAGTAGCACTGACATATATACACTCAGTTCAGTTCACTCAGTCTTATCTGACTCTTTGTGACCCCATGGACTGCAGCACGCCAGGCTTCCCTGTCCATCACCAACTCCCAGAGTTTACTCAAACTCATGTCCATTGAGTCAGTGATGCCATCCAGCTGTCTCATCCTCTGTCATTCCCTTCTCCTCCTGCCTTCAATATTTCCTAGCATCAGGGTCTTTTCCAATGAGTCAGTTCTTCACATCAGGTGGCCAAACTATTGGAGCTTCAGCTTCAGCATCATTCATATTCCAATGAATATTCAGGACTGGTTTCCTTTAGGAATGACAGGTTGGATCTCCTTGCAGTCCAAGGGACTCTCAAGAGTCTTCTCCAACACCACAGTTCAAAAGCATCAATTCTTCGGCCTCAGCTTTCTTTATGGTCCAGTTCTCACATCCATACATGATTACTGGAAAAACCATAGCCTTGATTAGATAGACTTTTGTTGGCAAAGTATTATCTCTGCTTTTTAATATGCTGTCTAGGTTTGTCATAGCTTCCCTTCCAAGGAGCAAATGTCTTTTAATTTCATGGCTGCAGTCACCATCTGCAGTGATTTTGACGCCCAAGAAAATAAAGTTTGTCACTGTTTCCATTGTTTCCCCATCTATTTCCCATGAAGTGATGGGACCAGATGCCATGATCTCCGTTTTTTGAATGTTGAGTTTTAAGCCAACTTTTTCACTTTCCTCTTTCAATTTCATCAAGAAGCTATTCAGTATATACACTACTGTGTGTAAAATAGCTAGCTAGTGGGAAGCTGCTGTATACCAGGGGGCTCAGCTTGGTGCTCAGTGATGTCCTAGTGGGGCAGGATGGCAGAAGGGCGTCGGGAGGTTCACGGCGGAGCGAGTGTACACGCGGCTGATTCACACTGTTGTGAAGGACAACACTGCCGCTGTACAGCAAAACACCATGAAGCAATTATCCTCCAAGTTTTTTAAAAGAGCAAATAGAAAATACTAATTCATTTTAAAGAATAATTCTCCATTCTGAATTAGGCTCACAGTAAGCTTAAAAAACAGTACAAGATACATCTGATGTATTCTTACTCAGCTCCAGTCAACGGCAGGATCCTACATGAATATGGAACAATATCAAAGACAGAACACTGACACAAGTATAGTCTACGGAATTTATTCAGATTGCACCCATTTTTGCATGCTTTCATATGTATATGTGTGTATGTATAGTTTTAGGCAATTTTATGACATGTACATACTGTGTAACAATCACCACAATCAAGAAGCAGAACTACTCCATCACTACAAAAGAACTTTCTCATGCTATCCTTTAATACATCTTTTTAAAAAAGTGTACGTGAGGTCAACTCCAAAGAAACATAAAAGAAAAATACAAGTCTCGGCCTTCAAAAAATACACAATCTAGTTGTTTGCAATGACTGGGCATTTATTAAACTGTTAACTAGTTATATTGGGACTAAAGTTGTTGCTTCTTAGTCTCAGATGAGGCCACTACAAGAAAGAGAGAGAGCCAGCATTTTGATGGACTACAGGTATGTACGCATACTGTATACTAGGCATCTTGTTAAAAGCCTTACCCTATTATAATCTATGTTTATCCAATATGAGTTGGATCTTCCATCTCTGGGTCCCTGCCCACTGTTGAACTCATGAATAGACTCAGCCAGTTCTCAGTGAGGCATTCTTTCCTCTAGACTATCAGATTTTTAGTGAAGGACATCAGAGAGTCAGTGAGAAGAGATGGGACAAGAACTCTTTAGCCAGAGGCTCAACTGCTCAGTCTCTCTCCTAAGTACCACCAAATTTATAAATTCCTTGCAGGCAGGGACCATAATACAGACATATTCATACCCTCAGTGATCAATAAACACAGTGTATGCCAACAAGGAGTGATGCCAAGATGGACTGGAACGGATGAATTTAATTCAGATGAACATTATATCTACTACCGTGGGCAAGCATCCCCTACAAGAAATTGAGTAGCCCTCATAGTCAACAAAAGAGTCTGAAATGCAGTAATTGGGTACAGTCTCAAAAATAACAGAATGGCCTTTGTTCATTTCCAAGGCAAACCATTCATTATCACAGTAAACCAAGTCTATGCCCCAATCACTAATGCTGAAGAAGCTGAAGTTGAATGGTCTATGATGACCTACAAGACCTTCTAGAACTACACCAAAAAAAAAGATGTCATTTTCATCATAGGGAACTGGAATGCAAAAGTAGGAAGTCAAGAGATACATGAAGTGACAGGCAAGCTTGGCACTGGGGAAAAAAATAATGAAGCAGGGCAAAGGCTAACAGAGTTTTGCCAAGAGAATGCACTGGCCATAAGAAACACCCTCTTCCACAACACAAGAGAAGACTCTACACATGGACATCACCAGGTGGTCAATACCGAAATCAGATTGATTATATTCTTTGAAGCCAAAGATGGAAAAGCTCTATGCAGTCAACAAAAACAAGACCGGTAGCTGACTGTGCTCAGAGCATGACCTCCTTATTGCCAAATTCAGACTTAAATTGAAGAAAGTAAGGAAAACCTCTAGACCATTCAGGTATGACCTAAATCAAATCCCTTACAATTACACAGTGAAAGTGACAAAGAGATTCAAGGGATCAGATCTGATAGACAGAGTGCTTGAAGAACTATGCATGGAAGTTCATGACATTGTACAGGAGGCAGTGATCAAAACCATCCCCAAGAAAAAGAAATGCAAAAAGACAAAATGGTTGTTTGAGGAGGCCTTACAAATAGCTGAGAAGAGAAGAGAAGCAAAAGGCAAAGGAGAAAAGGAAAGATATACCCATTTGAATATAGAGTTCAAAAGAATAGCAAGGAGAGATAACAAAAGCCTTCCTCAGTGATCAATGCAAAGAAATAGAGGAAAACAATAGAATAAGACTAGAGATCTTCTTCAAAAAAATTAGAGATATCAAGGGAACATTTCATACAAAGATAGGAACAGTAAAGGACAGAAATGGTACAGACCCAACAGAAGCAGAAGATATTAAGAAGAGGTGGCAAGCATATACACAAGAACTATAAAAAAAGATCTTCATGACCCAGACAATCACAATGGTGTGATCACTCATCTAGAGCCAGACATCCTGGAGTGCGAAGTCAAGTGGGCCCTAGGAAGCATCACTATGAACAAAGCTAGTGTAGGTGATGAAATTCCAATTGAGCTATTTCAAATCCTAAAAGATGATGCTGTGAAAGTGCTGCACTTCGTATGCCAGCAAATGTGGAAAACTCAGCAGTGGCCACAGGACCAGAAAAGGTCCGTTTTCATTCCAATCCCAAAGAAAGGCAGTGCCAAGAAAGTTTAAACTACCTCACAACTGCACTTATTTCACATGCTAGCAAAGTAATGCTCAAAATTCTCCAAGTCAGACTTCAATAGTATGTGAACTGGGAACTTTCAGATGTTCAAACTGGATTTAGAAAAGGCAGAGAAACCAGAGATCAAATTGCCAACATCCATTGGATCATAGAAAAAGCAAGAGAATTCCAGAAAAACATCTACTTCTGCTTCATTGATCATGCTCAAGCCTCTGACTGTGTGGATCACAACAAACTGTGGAAACTGCTTAAAGAGATAGGAACACCAGACCATCTCACCTGCCTCCTGCAAAAACCTGTATGCAGGTCAAAAAGTAACAGTCAGAATCAAACATGGAAAAACAGACGGGTTCCAAATTGGGAAAGGAGTTTGTCAAGCTCCAGGAGATGGTGAAGGACAGGGAAGTCTGGCGTGCTGGAGTCCATGTGGAGTCTCAATAAGCTGGACACGACTGAGTGACTGAACAGCAACTACAACATACCAACAGGGAGATACCCATTGCTGCTTTCTCTTACTCTGATAGTGATTCTCAGACAGAAATCTAGTATATGTAGCTAAATCCAGAGAGTCGAACAGAATGGGGTGATGCAGGAAGGAACTTTGCTATAAGTCTACTTTTTGCCAGGAACAGCCGAGTCCATTATATCACCTTTTTGGATTCTACATTAAGTCTTGAACTATATATTCTTATTGATGAAGATACAGGTGGCTCAGAAAGGTCAAGTAAATTCCCAATGCATCTACTGAGCAGTTTAGTTCCATCGGAATCCACATCGCAAGCAGCAGAGCCCTGTTCTTCCACAGGGAGGCAATGCCAGGAAAAGGACACTTCCTGCCCATAGCAAGTTATTGTCCAGTGTCTAAAACTCTATACCTGGCACTCCATCCTTTTGGTTCACTCCGTGAAAAGGCATAGTGAGACTCAGTGAATTTTGCCTTTGGCAGTCATTTTCACCTCAGTGGGACATAATTTAAAAGCTTCTTTCCTAAACACTGCTGAAGAGCAGATTTGAAAAGTGGAAAATAGCTGAAGGACAGCTCAAAGACAGGTGAGCAGGGTACAGAAGACAAACGCTGCCTGAGTCAGTCAGTGACCACTCTAGGAATTTAGTTCAGGAGACACTGACACAGAAGTACTGATTCTTCTTACTCCCATTTTGATGGGCTCATCATGGACCACTGAGGAATCAATCAGTGGAACTTTGGAACTTTCACCTGGAACTTTGGTGCACAATTGAGTATGATAAGCTGGGGCTTCCCACATGGTGATAATGGTAAAGAACCTGCCTGCCAATACAGGAGACACAAGAGATGCGGGTTCGATCCCTGGGTTAGGAAGATCCCCAGAGGAGGGCATGGCAATCCACTCCAGTATCCCTGCCTGGAGAATCCCATGGACAGAGGAACCTGGTGGGCTTCAGTTCATAGGGTCACAAAGAGTTTGACACGACTGAAGCAATTTAGCAGCAAGTTTACTGCAAAGACAGCTCCAGTTCTTCATCCCTTCATGGTTCCATGCCCTTTACGCGTGACTTTGAAGCTCTCCCCATCTCTGTGAATCTGGGTTGCCCTTGTGATGTGCTTCAGCCATTTGAACACACGCAAGATAAAGGCTTGGGCTTCCCTGGTGGCACCGCCTGCCAATGCAGAAGACAAGAGCTTGCTCCCTGATCCAGGAAGATGGCATATGCTGTGGAGCAACTAAATCCATGGGCCACACTATTGAGCCTGTGCTCTAGAGCCCAGGAGCCTAAACTACTGAAGCCCATGCACCTGAGTCCTAGTTCTGCAACATGAGAAGCCACTGCAATGAGAATCCCTTGCATCACAACCAGAGAAAAGCCTATGCAGCAAGGAAGACCCAGCACAGCCAAAAATAATTAATTTTTTTTAGACTCTAGAGAGTCCTTCGGACTGTAAGGAGATCAAACCAGTCAATCCTAAAGGAAATCAACCATGACTATTCATTGGAAGGACTGATGCTGAAGCAAAGCTCCAAAACTTTGGCCACATGATGCAAAGAGCTGACTCTCTGGGAAAGACCATGATGCTGAGAAAGATTGAAGGCAGGAGAAGAAGGGGATGACAGAGTTTGAGATGGCTGGATGGCATCAACAATTCAATAGACGTGAGTTTGAGCACGCCCAGGAGATGGTGAAGGGCAAGGAAGCCTGGAATACTGCAGTCCACGGGGTCGCAAAGAGTCGGATATGTCTGAATGGCTGAGCAACAGCAAAGCCCTGCCAGCTCCAAGTCTCAGCAGGCTGTTAAGAGCTCTCCTCTGCGCTCTTAGACCTTGCCTGGCAAACAACCCTGGATTCGTCTGCTGGAGGATGAGCGACCACGTGGAGCAAAGCCCAGGCGATTAGCCTGGATACCCTGCCAGCTGACCACAGACACATGAGTGAGCCCAGCTGAGCTCAGTCTAGCTTGACCCAATTAGCATCGCCACTTGACTAACCCGTAGATGCATGAACAGAACGAAATGTTTATTAATACATGCTGCTGAGGTTTGTAGCTGTTTTTAATGCAGCATTACTGTGGCAATAGATAACCAATAGAGCAAGAATGGTAATTCCTCCCGTATGTTAAGAATCTAATTTTCTCTGCCTAGATACAGAGTTGAGGGCTTTCTCAGAGTTACACTAGATGGTTGTTTTGTGAGAGCGAGCAGCACCCTTCTGGTAGAAAGACAGTGATGTGTTTTGCTCCTGTGTACAATGCAGCCCACAAATCTCTTGCAGGCTGCTCTCTGGCAGGGCTAGAAGCAGGCTGCTAGCGTCATCCTTCAACCTGAAAGAAGTTAAATCGAAAACTAGCTCCTAGGCCCGACAACTTCCCATCCAGTCCCCGGCAAGAGTAAGAGCTGACTAAGGAACTTCGGCACTGGGTTTCTAGTTACACGGGCCAGAGCCACAATATTTCCACAAGCAGATATTTGTTACAAATATTTATGGGTGGGAGAGAGAGAGTCTCTCAGCACAGACTGAATTGTGATACTCCCCACCGTCAGTAGATGTCATGTAACTCCATAGTTTCTCTGACCCTGATAGATGTTTTTTTTTTTTTTTTTTAAATAAGCTTCTAACAGAATATTGATTTTTCTAAATTCCTTTCAAGGACTGAAATTTTCTCCAACAGTCAAGGAAAGAATGCATTATGATGATCTATTCACAACCATTTCACCAATTAACATTCATCCTTTATGTCTTAATCTAGCAAATCAACTAGCCCTGTGTACTCTAGTCACTGATTCCAAACACAAAGCCATCAATAATTTCGATGACTACTTGCTTTCATTACCCATCCTCACAATAATCCAATAAAAAGCTTTCATTTCAAGGCAAGCCACAAATTCAACTCAACAACTCAATACTGCCACTGCGGCACATCAGCTGACTCCGATTTGCCTTTAACTAATCGATAGAAAGACCAAGCTCCCTCCCTCCAGCAGAAAGCAGAGGCCAAGGACCTGGAATCAGCAAATCAGTCTGGGCTTGGACAAAACTAAGAGGACTTATTTGTATGTGGACTCTTAAGGAAACTAGCATTCTCCCTACCCAAAGTCTGCCCATTCCGGACTCAAATCGCTCCACACAGGCTGCAGTTAAAGAAAAATGCTCATCAATGGGCCTGGCTAGCACCTATGAGAATTTGGTAGACTAGATCAAGGGTCCCCCACCTCTGGGCTGCAGACCAGTACCTCCTGTCAAATCAGCAGCAGCACTAGATTAGAAATAAAGTGCATGATAAATGTAATGCACTTGAATCATCCTGAAACCACTCCCCCTACCCCCAATCCATGGAAAAACTGCCTTCTATGAAATCAGTTAATGTGCCAAAAAGGTTGAGGATGACTGGTCTAGATTATAGACACCTTGATTCAGCTTAAATTTTACATCTAGTTACATGCAACAGACCTACTCAGAAGATTTCAGAAATTTGGACCCCTTCACTCATAAGCTGTGTTCTCATGTTTTCGAAATGGTAGTTGGAACACACTGACCTTAAAAATTAAACTGAAATCCATTTTAATGAGTTTCAGTAGAATAATATTCAACATAGCAAGTTAAGTTCTATTTAGGCTAAGCTGAATATATTCAACATAGCAGGTTAACTTCTATTTAGGATAAGTTGTGATTGAGAAAACAGCCATGTCATATCTCCTGCTGAATTCAGGAAATGCATTCAGTGAGTTGATGTTGGGCAAAACAGCCCACACCATCTACAGTGTTATATCGTTTTTGTTCTGAGCATGTACCATTTGACTTGTGTTGGTTAATGCACACACAGTGCAACTCCATTGAGATGGTGGTGCAGTGGTATCTGTCACTAGGCTAAGAGCGCCTTAAGAAAGTCAGGGACCACATCTTCTATTTCCCTGCTGCATATCCAGTGCCGAGAGGGGCAGTGTCTGCCACAACAGGCACGTGATGTGGATTTGCTGAATAAACACACAAGTGAATGGGTGAATGAATTAATGCATCACCAAACTAATTGGCACATCAACAATCATGGTCATAACACTGTGTCCTCAGGCACAGAGTCTGAGCCTCTCCTTAATTATGGCAGCTTCCTTGGCCATTCAGCATGCAGCGACCTCCTTCACTACAACAGATTCCTTGGCACCTTGCCCAGATCCCTTTACAAGGCTGGTATACCCATCCTCCAGCTTCTGCCAGTGTCAGCCTCTGGGGGCACACTGTTGTCGAGAGAACTGTCCTCAGCTGACAACAGCTGCCTCACCTGATGTCTGGGAGGTTACATAACCCCTCCCTGGGAGTGATAGATGGCCAATGACAGAATGATTCAAGGATACAAAAGTCTGGTCCCCTTGGCCTCAAAGTGGAGCAATTCTGAGTTGTCATTCAGTCACCGTAGTTCCCTGTGGGAACAAGATTAGGCTCGATTGTATCTCAACCCTCATCTTTGCTTGGCTTCGTTCTTTGTTATATCCTGCACCCTCATGCCATTGTAGGTGTCTCCCGAGAGCACTTCCTTAATCAATTAATTACACAAAAATCCCATTTTCAGCTCTGGATGGTAATGAAAGCCCCATTCTCAGAGATAGATAATTGAGAGTCCCTAGCATGTGTAGCTGTGTACTAGTATTTTTCACCTTGAATAATTGGGCTGTGATACAGGTAGAAGGGTGCACATAGGTTTTATGGGTAATGTCCCTGGCATCTTAGAGGTATTGAGGAAGTGTAATCATAAGGATTATAGAATTGGGTAGCTGCATTGTGAAGAGAGAAAATGCAGATTTAGTTAATCATCCACTTGAAGCTAGGTGTGAATATCAGAAAGCCTCTTTGGTGATATTCAAAAAGACCCCTACCTTCTGTCGCTGGAGGGCCGACTGCTAAAAACTGAGCTCAGAACCTAATTGCAAGAGTTGGAAAACTTCAGAGGAGATTGAATACCAGCCTAAACACAGTGTCCTAAACCAAAGTCAACGCACTGACAGGGAAAAAGGTAGACCCTGACACTGAGCATGAGCCTAGGAGAGACTCTTGAGGGTGTTGTCGAGGGAGGTGAAATACACAGCTGCTAATTGATATCAATAGAGGGACACCTCTCCTGATACAGGACCTAACATCTTGGTAAGAGCCAGGGCACTGTGCCTGATACACTGCAGGGATGGCCCTCAGAAGCTTGGGGGAAAGTAGTGTTCATATTAAATGCAGCAAAGATATCTGGATTTCAGCGGCAAACTATGAAAGAAAGGACCAAAAAGCTCAAAGAAGTGAGCATTCAAGAATGTATGTACCCTACATGACCAGGAGTCCATCGGACAACTACATTCCTCTGGAGGGCTCAGAGAACAATTTGTCTTATCCAAGGCTCTGGTGAGGGGGAGAGCAGCATTGCTGAGAAGCTCATTAGCGTCTGTTCTCTGGAGAACAGGACTGACAGCAGGACATGCTGGTAGAGGGCTGGGCTCCTTGGTAGCAGTGGGGATGCTAACGGTCCAAATGACAGAGGTCAGATGGCAGCACTGAACCATCAGAAGGAAGGTGGGCATAACTGCTTCAACCAGCACACAGGCTGGAACTGCTGCCAGGAGGTTCTGGAACACAGGGATCCAGAGATATGGCTAAAAGAACACGTGTTACTAAGGGAAAGACAGACAGACAACCAGCAAAGATACTGCTTAATATAGATAATCAAAATAAATCAAGAATGGATAAGCACAAGACTGAATGGATAAGGCACAAGACTGCCTTAGAGAAAAATCACAATCCTTTGCCCAGTTTCCAAAGTGGAGACAGTTCTCAAACCTAGATTCTAACAACTAAAGGAGAAGAAGGACTCTAGGACACCACAGCAAGAAAACAGTCCTTCCACAGTGTGACCTGGAGTTATTTCCTTGAGTAACAATACACTGTGGAAAGAAAAATACCCAAGTACTTTGAGGGTTGTTGGATGCTGGGTTCAATTTTATACTGACACCTGGAGACCCAAAGCACTATGTCCATGTAACAGGGCAGAGGGCTTCCCTGGTGGCTCAGATGGTAAAGAACCTACCCGCTTCGTGGGAGACCCAGGCTCCATCCCTGGGTCAGGAAGATCCCCTGGAGAAGGGAATGGTGACCTACTCCAGTATTCTTGCCTGGAGAATTCCACGGACACAGGAACCTGACTGGCTATACTCATGGGGTCGCAAGGAGTTGGACATGACTGAAGCGACTCTCTCTCTCTCTCTCTCTCACACACACACACACACACACACAAACAGTGCAGGGTTTTCCAAGGAGGCAAGAAGTGGTGAACTTCCGTACAGAACAATTTCACAATGTGTCCACTGGAAACATGGAACCACATAGTACTACTCACCTGGTTCTCAAATGTATAATCAGAATGGACATTTTAACAGTTGGCAGAAACCTCTCATCCAAGACAGTAATTAAAAACAATATCAAATCCCAGGGCAAGAGCAGAAAGAGCTACAGTGCTTTGTGTCAAAGCAGTAGAATACACATGGGTCCAGGAACCACAAACAGTCATCTTCTCCATTATTCCCAGTGACCTAGTTAGGAGTTTGTGATTCTTATCCATGTAACTTTAGTTCATGTGGTTATAGAGGGTCCTGGTTCCCAGAGGGGGGATGTTTTCCATTAGGGAAACATTAAGAATTTCACTAAACTTAAAATTATTGTTTCTGGCCACTTTGGGCTCCTTGTACCAGTGGACCAACAGAAATGTATGTGGACAGAGGCAGCTGACCCTGATTATCACGAAGAGATAGAGGTACAGCTACATAAGAGCAGTTAAGAAACATCTATAACTCAGAGGATAAACTGGGCCCCTCTTGGTGCTCAATTTTAGCTGTAAACAGGCAAGGACGTCAGGGCTTCCCCTGTGGCTCAACAGTAAAGAATCCGCCTGCAGTGCAGGAGACACAGGAGATGTGGGCTCGATCCCTGGGTCAGGAAGATCCCCTAGAGGAGGGCACGGCAACTCATTCCAGTATTCTTGCCTGAAAAAATCCCATGGACCGAGGAGCCTGGTGGGCTACATTCCATGGGGTCACAGAGTCAGAAACGACTGAAGCAACTGAGCGTGACACGGCGGGCAAAGGCAGCAACCTTAGCCAGATGAGGGCCTAGGAACCCGGGGCTTAGAACCCTGCCAGATTGCAGGACGTCGACTGAGGTCACCCCACCAGGTGTTGTCTTGACCAGCAGAGACGCTGGGTGAGAGGGAGGAGACTCTAGAAGGGTAGCAGAGTAGAGATGATGTGTACTGATTATGATCTTGGGCTATTAGAGACTATGATCAGTGAGACTCCTAGAGGAGCTCTGCATGAGTGGCATAAATGTAATGTGAGAATCAAGTGGATCTAAACAATGCAAGAGGGGAACTGGTGAAGAAGATGGGGGTTCCATTTCCATTCCCTTCACAAGGGCAGTGTACTCTTCTTAAAACTGTGAATGATGGCTAATGATGATACCTGGCCATATACTTCTCTGGAGAACTGCCCTTGGTCAGTGGGAGCCACCTTGCAGGGGAATGTCTGAGAAGTTATACACCTCACCCTGGGTGATGGTCCACAGTAAATGACTGACTGGTTCCTCGAGGTGAAATAACTGTGGTATCACTCATGCTTCAGGGCTCTCCATAAGATCAGAGGGGGCTGGACTTCCCTTGGAACCATATCTTTGCTAGCTTCTTTCTCGGCTTTATCTTAATTCTCTCATTTCATATGGTTTCTTTAAGAGAACAGCCTCAATAACCCACTTCCACAAGAATCACCAGCTCAGATTCAGTCTCTAGGCAATTTGACCCAAGATGTGTGCTCAGTCGCTCAGCTGTGTCCGACTATTTGTGAACCCCTGGACTGTAGCCCGCCAGGTTCCTCTGTCTTTGGGATTTTCCAAGCAAGAATACTCGAGTGGGTTGCCATTTCCTTCTCCAGGGGACCTTCCTAACCCGGGGATGGAACCAGCGTTTCCTGCGTTGGCAGGCTGATTCTTTACCGCGGAGCAACCTGGTAAGCACACAGCTGCCCTTTGTTGCTGTTCAGTCGCTCAGTCGTGTCCGACCCTTTGAGACCCCATGGACTGCAGCACGCCAGGCTTCCCTGTCCTTCACTACCTCCCGGAGTTTACTCAAACCCATGTCCATTGAATTGGTGCTGCCATCCAACCATCTTGTCCTCTGTTATCCCCTTCTTCTCCTGCCTTTGGTCTTTCCCAGCATCAGGGTCTTTTCCAATAAGGTAGCTCTTCACATCAGATAGTCAAAGTATTGGGGCTTCAGCTTCAGTATGAAGCTTCCAATGAATATTCAGGACTGATCTCATTTAGGATTGACTGGTTACATCTCCTTGCTGTCCAAGGGACTCTCAAGAGTCTTCTCCAACACCACAGTTCAAAAGCATCAATTCTTCAGTGCTCAGCCTTCTTTATGGTCCAACTCTCACATCCATACATAACTACTGGAAAAACCACAGATTTGACTAGACGGACCTTTGTTGGCAAAGTGATGTCTCTGCTTTTTAATACTCTGTCTAGGTTTGTCATAGCTTTTTACCCAAGAAGCAAGTGTCCTTTAATTTCAGGGCAGCAGTCACCATCCACAGTGATTCTGGAGCCCAGGAATATAAAGTCTCTCTCTGTTTCCATTGTTTTCCCATCTATTTGCCATGAAGTGATGAGACTGGATGCCATGATCTTAGTTTTTTGAATGCTGCCTTTACTCCTGTACAAAATGAGCCAAGACTTGCCTCCAGTGCTTTCAGTGTCTATATTTCCAGTTAGCTTAACACTGGTCCTTTTACACTGAAATAAGAGGCTTGTTTATTACCAGTGTTTTTACTACCCCTGAATCTTAGGTTCAAGACGACTTTGTATTTTTCATATAAGCAAGGGTATGAAATGCTGAAAGGGCATTTTGAGGAGAACAATGTCTCTCACACTAAATATTATGACTGACCAGCCTGGAACCAAACAGTGTGAAATGCCTACATTTTAATCATACCAGTATTTTGGCATCACATGAGTACAGACATACACACATGTGCAAATGAAACCACGGGTTACCTGACAGTGTTCAACTGTGAACTGACTCATTTCACTCACTTATGTTAAACTGTTTTCTGTTTGCAGAGAGAAGCTGGGGGCATCCTGCCGTGTGTTCCCGTATTCAAGGCAATAAAGCGTGACCTTGGAACCATCGGATACTTTGGGAAAATGTTTGATTTTAGACCCTGTCTCGTGGAACAATAGCTGTATTAGTCAGGGAAGGCTAACTGCTGTCACAAATATCCCCCAATCTCCGTGGCTTAGCACAATAACAGTTTGTTTCCTATTCACATCACAGGCGGAGGATCATGCATGGAAGGTTTTATGGGCCGGTGCAGGAAACGGCATGCCTCCCTACTGCCCACGCTAGGGCACGTGGCTCCACCTAAAAGAGAATGGTCTGGGAAACGTCATTTAATACTGGTGTCAGGAAGAAAGGCAGAAACAACGACACTGTGAGCACCAGCTGCCTCTGCCAGTGTGAAATTTCCACTTAAGTATTGTGCTCTTTCGAGCCTCCAGAGACATTTACACAGACAGCGGGAGGAAGGGCCTCTGAGGAAACTGATTCTCTTTTCTTCTCCAAAATACACAACTGTCTTTACCAGTGGCAGTGTTAAGCAGCTGAGACAAACAGATCTCAGTAATAGGTGTTTCTAACACTTGCGGTTCTGGAAACAAAATAGTGCAGTTAACTATTTAGGCCCTCAAGCTTTTGTCGTACGTTCCATTTTTGGTGCTTTGATCATAAATACAGACATACCTCGTTTTATTGCCCTTCACAGATACTGAGTTTTTTACAGATTAAAGATCTGTGGCAACCCGGTGTTGTCCGATGATTGTTAGCATTTTTTTTTTTAGCAATAAAGCATTTTTAATTATGGCATGTAGATTGTTTTTAGACATACTGCAGACTTCACAGACTACAGCAGAGTATAAATGTAACTTTTATATGCACTGGGAAGCCAAAAACATTCATGTGATTCACTGTATTGTGAGGTTGGCTTCATTGCAGGGGTCTGGAAGAGGATGCACAGTATCTCCAAGGTGGGCCTGTCACTGTTACTGGAGTGATAAACACAAATCATAGCTGTCACTCTGAAAATACCTCTGCTAATGTCAGCACCTCTGGCTCAACACAGTTTGATACAAAATAAGTTTCTATTGCTTGGGAACAGTCTGATTTAACTAAATTGTCATTTATTTTTGGTCTGGCCAGGCCTTTACATACATCCATCACCATCATGTCTGCCATCATGGGAAGGTAAGGGTGACACTCTGCATCTAGCTCAGGAAACACCTGACAATGTTTGTCCAGCCTCCTCATTCACAGGATTCCCTGTCTGTCTCTAATCCGGTTTTATACCTTCTAGCTATCTCATTGCCTATCCACATTAGCAAAGACAACTCAGGGCTATCTAGCTGGCCCAGACTCCTCAGCCTTTGTGTGTTAAAAGAATGGAAACTGTGAGATTCTCAAGAATACATTCAGCTTATTTACTTAATGTCTAATGTACACCAAAATATAACGACAAACAAGAGGGTCATGGTCCTACCATTGCAGAATTCACAGCCTGTAAGGGAAGAAACAACCTCCCTCAAATGTAAGCACTCAAGTGAAAAAATTGTAAGTTGTGATTAAAAACTATGAGGGACACTACACTAGACAGCTGCAGTGATATGTGCATTTGGGACCCAAAATTACATTTTAAATTTGCATTTTAGTAGCTCCAAAAATGCAATTTAAAGTGCAATTTTAATGTAACAGGTCTATAAGCAGTAATTATGATTTTTAAGAATAAAGATGAAAAACAATTTTTGCTTTGAAAGACAACTATGAAGGAAACACACAATGGAATATCATTTGGAAATACCCACAGGCTAGAAAAATCCTGGCATGTCTGAGGAACTAAACCCAGAGCAGTGTGGCTGGAGCTTAACATGCAAGGGTGAAGCTGAAAGGGGTATTTCATGTGGTTGGAGGGATTAGCAGGGGCCAGTTCTCACATGGCATTTCCAGGCACAGCTGGAAGTTTATAACCACAAAGTGTCCAGTTATTTCCCAACTATTGCCACCAGGATGGTGGACAGTGGCTGACATGGGGCATGCATGTCACATGCACGCACACACACACTCAAACATACATTTGTTATCATTATCATGCCTCTGGCTCCCTTTGTTAGCAAATCCCTCTATCACTGCATTCAGCACCTACTGACTGAAGAGAAAACCCACTCTAGAGTCCCACTGAGATCACCATCAGTCCAGTTCAGTTCAGTCGCTCAGTCGTGTCCGACTCTTTGCGACCCCATGAATCGCAGCACGCCAGGCCTCCCTGTCCATCACCAACTCCTGGAGTTTACTCAAACTCATGTCCATCGAGTCCGTGATGCCATCCAACCATCTCATCCTCTGTCATCCCCTTCTCCTCCTGCCCCAATCCCTCCCAGCATCAGGGTCTTTTCCAATGAGTCAACTCTTTGCATGAGGTGGCCAAAGTACTGGAGTTTCAGCTTCAGCATCAGTCTGTTCAATGAACACCCAGGACTGATCTCCTTTAGGATGGACTGGTTGGATATCCTTGCAGTCAAAGGGACTCTCAAGAGTCTTCTCCAACACCACAGTTCAAAAGCATCAATTTTTCGGTGCTCAGCTTTCTTCACAATCCAACTCTCACATCCATACATGACCACTGGAAAAACCATAGCCTTGACTAGATGGACCTTTGTTGGCAAATGTCTCTGCTTTTTAATATGCTATCTAGGTTGGTCATAACTTTCCTTTCAAGGAGTAAGCGTCTTTTAATTTCATGGCTGCATTTCGCCACCTGCAGTGATTTTGGAGCCTAAAAAAAAATAAAGTCAGCCACTGTTTCCACTGTCTCCCCATCTATTTCCCATGAGGTGATGGGACCAGATGCCATGATCTTAGTTTTCTGAATGTTGAGCTTTAAGCCAACTTTTTCACTCTCCTCTTTCACTTTCATCAAGAGGCTTTTTAGTTCTTCTTCACTTACTGCCATAAGGGTGGTGTCATCTGCATATCTGAGGTTATTGATATTTCTCCAGGCAATCTTGATTCCAGTTTGTGCTTCTTCCAGCCCAACGTTTCTCATGATGTACTCTACATATAAGTTAAATAAGCAGGGTGACAATATACAGCCTTGATGTACTTCTCTTCCTATTTGGAACCAGTCTGTTGTTCCATGTCCAGTTCTAACTGTTGCTTCC